>NC_141600.1:11481127-11806127 GCF_047967505.1 Dipteris shenzhenensis
ACCTATTTTATATTACTTCTCCCATGGACTTTGAGCCATATCTCACTAAATGCAGCCTAGGTGGAGGGGTGGCACATGGAGGAGCCATGCCACCTTACATTTTATAATATTACTATCATGGATTATGTACAACACACCTTATGGGTCCTCTTACATGGAAGGGTGGCACATGGTCATGCCCTGCCACCTCAACCTTGGGCCCTATGCACACCATATTTTATTATACTATTGCCACATAATCAAACACACACACATATTAATGCCTTTTTCCTTAGACAATTTTATCCATAATAGTTCCCCCCCCAGGCAGGGAATGCACAACATTTCCATGCCTGGGTCCGTCACGCACAAAGAAAGGCTTGAGCTAACGCTTGTTGATCACCTTCTTGCCATATGGTTCATGCAGCTCCTGAACTTGTACAGACCCATTGCTACGTTCCTTGATGACTTTGTATGGACCAGTCCACAGTGGCAGAAACTTCTTATCCATTTAGTGGTCCAATCTGTTATCAAAGCATAGCACAATATCCCTCTTTTCCCATCCCTTGCGAATCTTAGCATCCAAGCGGGCATTTTGTCAATTCTTTTGGATCTTTGTTTGGTGTAGTGCAAGGTGTCGGGTTTTATCTAACTTCTCAAGTTGCACCAATCTTGCCTCTACATGTTCATCTTCTGTCATCCTCTGTTCCTGTGCCAATCTCAAGGCCGGAATCTCTATCTCTAGTGGTAAAACTGCCTCAGTACCATACACCAACTCAAAAGGAGTGTGACCTGTAGACGTTTTATGAGTGATGTTGTAAGCCCACACGGCTTCACTGATCCCATTGGCTCCTATTCCATGTGGCCATTTTTACCATGGTTTTACAAAGAAGGCCATTGGTCCGCTCTGTTTGACCCATGGATGCTAGATAATAGATGCTAGAAGTGGATGATCAATACCCATGCGATCCATGAGTAACTCCATTGCTTCATTTAAGAATGGACTCCCATGGTCAGAGACAATCTCCATGGGTGTCCAAAACCTTGTGCAGATGCGTTCAAATATGAAATTTGAAACTGCCTTACCATTTGCAGCGGGGAGGGCGATAGCTTCAGCCCACTTAGTGACATACTGAGTGGCTACCAAAAGATACTTCTTTTTGCGGGCAGTCATGGGCAAGGGCCCGACAAAATCTATTCTCCACTTCTGAAACGGATGGATGGACATCACTGGGTGATGTTGCCCAGGATGCAAATCCTTCCTACCAAAGAATTGGCATGGTTCACAAGTTTTGCAATACAAAGTGACATCCTTGAACAAGGTCGGCCAATAGTATCCAGCATGTAAAATCTTCTTAGCTGTATAGTCACTGGCATAGTGGCTGCCACAAAATCCATCATAATAATGCTTCAATATCTTAGGCACTTCATCTCCATCAATGGCCCGTCTTAGTACCCCATCCATGCCTTGACGGTACAACACCCCCTCAAGGAGGGTGTGTGAAGATAGTGGGAGAGAGGGAAGGAGTCTCACTTGCAGCTTTCTCACATACACAATGGGGGAATACACACAAAGGTGGAGGCTGAAAACAGTTTTCCTCTTCTTAGTTGTGAAAGCCAAAAGAACTCTAGTACAAAGAAATAGAAGAACCCTATATGTGGGTCTCAAACCAAACTCAACTAACTAAGGTGGCATACTAACTGAGCCACAAACTAGAGTAGATAAGGATAGATGTCATCCAGCTTTTATTCGTGGGCGGTGTACCAACCGCATATGTAGCTAACAAGTCGGTGACATAAATGCACAACGGTCACCCTGGCATATTGTGAGTGGAGCTCGATATCTCAACAGGGTGTAGCGCCTACTATCTCTATGGATCTTCTTTCCCTCATAGCTAGTACTTTCTGAAGGAAAGGAGAAAGCAGTCAGAAACTTGTAGATACCACCATACCATGGATCCCCAACTTCTATAGCTGCTACAAGGGTTACATCAAGGCACTCCTCAATCAATCAAAGCATTCTTCAAGTTGGAACAACCCCCTTTTACAATTTTGAAAGAAAAATCATATTCTTGTAGAACTGCCAACCATTTGGTCAACCGGCCCATGGGATTTGATGATTGAAGAACCTGCTTTGCAAGACCAGTGCCAGTGAGTATATGTAAAGAATAAGGGAGAGAGATAGGAGACTCAAGTGCAACTTCCTCCACAACACACAAAAGAGAGAGGACACAAGGTTGGAGGGTGAAGCCTTTCTTCACTTTTGCACACAACAACAATACAATAGAAGAGGGAAATACCCTATATGTCAAACCCTAGAATACGTGGTTCATATGTGAACCCAAACCAAAAACATACGTGGTAGTCTAACTACACCACGAGTACAACTAACATAGGTGGTGACATAAATGATAGTCATCCAGGAGATATATCGGGGGTAGAGCTTGATATCTCAACACTCCCCCTCAAGCTCAAATCCATCTCACGTACACCAAGCAAGCTCCTAAATCTGCGAAGCTTCTCGGTACCCAATGCCTTCGTAAAAATATCAGCCACCTACTTCTCAGTGCTGACATAGACAAGATCAATCTCACCAGCTAGAACCTTCTCTCTCACAAAGTGATAATGCACCTCAATGTGCTTCGTTCTAGCATGATAAACTGGGTTATTAGCAAGCATGATGCTGCTAATGTTGTCACAATGAATGACAACTGCTGCATGAATTGACTGTCCCATATCTGCAAGTAGCTTCCGTAACCAAGCTACCTCACATGCAGCCATTGCTGCACCCCTGTACTCAGCCTCTGTGCTCGACAAGGCAACTGTTGGCTGCTTCTTGCTGCTCCAACTGATGACACCACTCCCAAGGGAAAACATAAAACCACTAGTAGATCTCCTGTCTGAGACACTACCAGCCCAGTCAGCATCTGTGTATCCATGTACCTGTAATGCACACCCAGCTTCATAAAACAGTCCATAATGCAATGTGGACTTCACATACCGCAGTATGCGCCTAGCCGCATCCAAATGTGGCTTCCTCGGTGCCTGCATAAACTGACTCACCAGCCCCACAGCATAGCTCAAATCTGGTCTGGTTATAGTCATGTAAATCAAGCTACCTACTATGCGCCTGTACATAGTAATATCTTCAAGAAGCTCACCTGTCTCTGCATTCAGCTTCACATTCTGCTCCAATGGAACAGAGATAGGCTTACAGCCTATCATCCCATATTTGGACAGCATGTCCAAATCGTATTGCCTTTGCAACAGCCATATCCCACTCGGGGATCTAATAACCTCAATGCCCAAGAAGTAACGCAGCTCTCCCAAATCCTTCATCTCAAATTTCTGCTTCAACAGCAGCTTCACTTCATTAATGTCTGCATCACTATCACCTGTAATAATCAAGTCATCAACATAGATGACTATAAGCACAATCCCTCTGTTTGTCCTTTTCACATAAAGTGAAAAATCTGAATTGGAAATCTGAAATCCAATAGTGACAAGATATTGCCCTATCTTGTTTGACCATGCCCTCGGCGCCTATTTTAAGCCATACAAGGCTTTGCGCAACCTGCATACAAAATCGGGGTGTGAATTATCCTCATAACCTTCTGGCTGCATCATATAAACCTCTTCCTGCAAATCACCATGCAAGAAGGCATTTTTCACATCCATCTGATGCAAAGGCCATCCCTTTGCAGCAGCCATAGCAATTACTGCTCTCACGGTTGCCATCCTTGCAACTGGGCTGAAAGTTTCCTCATAGTCAATTCCATATGTCTGCGCAAAACCTTTGGCAACCAATCTTGCCTTGTACCTGCTAAAAGACCCATCAGCATTGTGCTTTACTTTGTTAACCCACTTGCAGCCAATAGCCTTCTTATCATGAGGCAAAGGCATCAAATCCCAAGTGTGGTTTGCATCCGAGGCAGCCATCTCTTCATCCATAGCTGCTTCCCAATTTTTATGCCCTGTTGCATCCTCAAAACATGTGGGCTCTGGGTCCTCTAGAACCTTGACCATATAAGCATAGTGATGTGCTGTATACCCATCATATCTCAGCCTGTCAACTGGATACTTAATACGAGTGGACCTCCGTACAGCTGGATCAGTTGCAGGAGTCTTTAATTCATGCCTGCTTTTCCTTGCACCAGGTGTAACAACAGAAGGAATCCCAAGTTCCTCATCAAGGCTCATTTCAGAGCCACTTGACTCTCCATCAACATGAGAGCTACCAGCAGACACATCAAACACTGGAGCATTGTCTACTTTTTCTTTTCCCTTATGTGATACCTGCACAACACTATCAGGACTGCCATGTGACGATTCACTAGATCTCAATCTCCCTGTCCATGCATTAGATCCACTAGTAGAGGGCTCTCTGGGTCCACTCAAGGCTTGAGATTGCTGCTCTGCATTTATTGCAGCATTCCCATTTCCTGCATCTGCATCTCCTACCATAACAGTTGGTGCATACCAGCTGCTCATTTCATAAAAAACAACATCTCTGCTCACTTGCATTTTGCGGGTGGAAGGGTTATAACAGCGATATCCTTTCTGGTGCAGAGCATATCCAATAAAGATGCATTTTTCTACCTTTGGATCCAGCTTTGTTCTCTTCTCATCAGGAACATGAACATAAGCTATGCAACCAAATACCTTCAAGTGAGAAATATCTGGTTTTTGGCCTGTATACATTTCTTCAGGCGTCATGCCATGGATAGCTGCAGTGGGGGTTCTGTTCATAATATAAATAGCAGTTGCTACTGCTTCAGCCCAAAAATAATCAGGCATGTTTTTCTCATTTAGGATCGCCCGTCCTACTCCCGTCCTACTTCTGCAATATGCCTGTTCTTCCTTTCTGCAACCCCATTCTGCTGAGGGGTAGACCTGCATGAGTACTTCCTTTGAATTCCCTGTTCTTTCAGATATTCACAAAATTCTTCTGAAAAGTACTCTCCCCCTCCATCAGATCTTAGCACTTTAATATGCACACCTTTCTCTTTTTCAACCATGGCCTTAAAAGCCTTGAAATGGCTGAACACTTCACTTTTGTGCTTCATAAAATAAATCCACACCTTCCTAGTGTAGTCATCAATAAACGTCACATAATAATGGCATCCACCAATAGAAGCAGCTTTGGTTGTCCAAACATCTGAATGGATCACTTCCAAAGGTCTTCTGCTCACCTTAGCATTTTTGGGAAATGCATGTCTGGCCTGCTTACCCATTTGGCATGCTTCACATACCTTTTGCATTCCCTCAACTCTGAATTTAGGCAAACCTGCAACAATGTTTTTCGTTTGCATAGATTTCAGCCTTTGTATATTCACGTGCCCAATGCGCTTGTGCCATATCTCAATATCTGCAATGACACCTCTCCCATGAGCAAAAACATAGCAGCTTTCACCTCAGGCATATCAACATCCAAGGTGAACATTCTGCCATTTTTGTTGCCTTTTGCAACCAAGCGGCACTTATTTTTCAAGTCCTCAACAAAGCATCCATCAGGATTAAATCTAACCTGCAGACCTTGCTCAACCATCTGGCCAACTGAAACTAGGTTCTTAGTGATTTTTGGAACATGAAGTACATCTGTCAAGTACTTCGTTTTGCCATCCTGCATAGCCAATGGCACTTTACCAACCTGCGTAATTGGGTGCGCAGTATCATCACCTGTTTCAACATAACCTGGCTTATCCAAATTTCTAACATCATGAAACCACTCACCATGACTGGTCATGTGGTTAGAGGCACCTGAATCAACATACCAAACATCATTGCAAGCTGCAGCATCTCCTGACATGGAGTTAACCATATGCTGCATCACAAAAAGGTGCTCATTTCTGTCGTCACCATGCCCACTTGATGATGCATAGTTGCTTTGCTGCAACTTCCCACTTTTGATGTCATTCTGCTTTTTATAGCATGTATTCTCCTTGTGTCTAGGCTTTCCACAATAATAGCATTATGTGCTGCTATTTACTTGCTGGTTCCTTTGCCATGAACCACGGCCTCTTTGGCTCCCCCTACCTCTAGAACTACCACGTCCTCCTCCATAGGACTGGTTTTCCTGTTGTTGCTGTTGGTTCTAATTTCCTGCACGGCCACCAAAACGGCCTCTTCCTCTACCCCTACCTCTACCTGTATTCGAGTAGAAAGCAGTCTCTTGAGAAGTTGAGGTGGCTGAACCACCATTCCTTTGCTCTTCACTCAGCAAGAGAGCTATAAGTTCCTGAAAATCAGGAAATGTTTCACGGACTCCAATGGATGTCCGAAACTGTGCATAATCTTTCCCAAGACCATTCAAGGTCACGGACACTAAGTCCTCATCATCAACAGGTGCTCTAATGGAGGCAAGAGAATCTGCAAGGCCTTTCACCTTCAAGGAATACTCATTTATATTCAGATTTTTCCTTTGCACATTGTGCAACTCCTACTTTAGCTGCATCTTTCATGCTTTGGTATTTGTGCTATACAGCTTCACCAATGTATCCCATGTCTCCTTAGGCGTCTCTACATCCTGTATATGCACAATCATAGAATCTGAAATGCTAACAGATAGCCAATACAAGCATTTTCTGGCTTTTTCATGCCATTCTTTAAAGGCCTTCAATTCAGCAGGAGTGGAAGCAGCACCCAAAACTGGTTTTGCAGTTTCACCACTGATGTAATCCCAAACTCCCTTTCCCATAAGGAAGTTTGTCATCCTGAACTTCCATGCTTGGAAGTTGTTCTTGTCAAGCTTCTCACTGACAATGGTAGACAGATTCTCAGACATTTTACAAATCACGAATTGCAACAGCAACCTGTAAACACAGCAAATGCCTCACAAGGGCAAATAGCAAAACTTCTGCAAATAGCCTCACAGGGGCAGATCCGCAACACTGACGAAAGTGGTATTTCATTACACAGTCACTTCCTAGTGACGATTTTGCATCAACAGGCAACAGGCATGAATTTGCAACTCCCAATATCTCTGCACACAGGCATACGATGCAATTTCTATGGCACCTTTCCACCGACTAGCCGCGCCAGCGAAAAACAGGGCCTTTTTCTGAGTGCCTGCGAAGAACTTCCGCCTTCAAAACGGGCCCCGAAATGGCCTCAAATAAAAAAAATAAAGTCACACCGCGAAGGGCCTCTCAATCTGAAACAGTGCACTCCTACACTTCTGGCTGTGCTACCTGCAGAGATTTGCTCTCAAACTCGAAATAGGAAAGCAACATTGGTCGTCTTACCAGGACACCACAAACTTGGCTTGCTTACTTGAGCTCCTTACCACGAATAAGGCTCTAATACCATGTAAAGAATAAGGGAGAGAGATAGGAGACTCAAGTGCAGCTTCCTTCACAACACACAAAAGAGAGAGGACACAAGGTTGGAGGGTGAAGCCTTTCTTCACTTTTGCACACAACAACAATACAATAGAAGAGGGAAATACCCTATATGTCAAACCCTAGAATACGTGGTTCATATGTGAACCCAAACCAAAAACATACGTGGTAGTCTAACTACACCACGAGTACAACTAACATAGGCGGTGACATAAATGATAGTCATCCAGGAGATATATCGGGGGTAGAGCTTGATATCTCAACAGTATAAAGAAGCACTTTCCAGCCACATAATGCTTAAATTTCTCAATGCAAAACACCAAAGACAAGGCATGCTTGTCAGCCTCTGAATAGCGTCGCTCAGTGTCGAGCAATTGTCGAGAAGCAAATCGAACGGGATACATGAACCAATCCTCCCCTTGCTGGAGAAGAATACCTACCAGAGTGTGCTCACCAAACCCAGGATTGATATAGAAAGTCTTTGACGAATCTGGATTGCATAGAATGGGTTCTGAAGCCAGAGCATTCTTGATTTGTGAAAACCCATGATCACAATCCTCATCCCAAGAGAAATCAACCCCATCTTTTAATAGCATAGTCATGGGTCGTGTCAAAGCAGTATATTGATCAATGAAGTGGCGATAGTATCCTGCTAGATTGACAACATACTTGACATTTGGTTGTAGGCAGGGAGAGCTTGAGGATGGCTTCTAACTTCTCAGGGTTAGGCTTGACGCCCTCGGATGAGACAATATGTCCCAATAACCTCCCTTGAGTGGCTCCAATGGTGCATTTCTTAGGGTTGAGACTGCCATTTGCATCATTGACCCTTTGGAAGGCCAATCTAACCTTCATGACATGCTCCTTACGTGATGAGAATATACAGAAATCATCTAAAAACACCTCCAAGAAATCCCCCCAAATAAGGAGCAAACACCATCTGCATAAATCTTTGAAAGGTAGCAGGAGCATTGGTGAGGCCAAATGGCATTACTTTGAATGCAAATGTCCCCCAGGGTGTGGCAAATGTGGTTTTAAGCACATCTTCTTCAGCAATTCTGATTTGGTAAAACCCAGAGTAACCATCATAGAAAGTATACATCTCATGACCACTTACCTTCTCAAGAATGAGGTCTTGAAAGGGCAGAGGATGATGATCCCTCTTGGTGGCGGCATTGAGTTTCTTATAGTCGATGCAGAGGTCCCACCACTTGTTGTTTTTCTTTGGGGTGACTACCACTGGTGAAACCCATTCAGTATTGTGAACCGGAACAATAAAACCAGCCTCTACAAGCTTTTGCAACTTTGAGCACAAAGCATCGGTCTGCAGGGGCCCTAATCTCCGATACTTCTGAGCCACAGGCTTTGCATCAGGCTTCAGCTCTATCTTGTGCTCTATGGCAGTCATATGGCGAAGGTGGTGGTAGCTAGTTGCAAAGAGGTCAGGGAAATCTTTGAACATTTCTAGGAACTCATCTTTCTCACTTGGAGTGAGGTCTGGGGAAAGTATAGATTCAAGCTGTTGAGAATTAGCTGTTATCTTTTCTGCAGGTGGCAGGGTCAGAGACGTCCCCATCATGTAAACTTCCTCCTCTGAGAATTCCTCCCCCCCATCTGATTCTTCCATGGATTCAGACACCGAGGATGAGAGAGTATCACTGTCTTGCTCCTCTTCTTCTTTCGGTTCCATGGCACCAGGTTGCACCGGGATCTTCTCCTTGGAAGCACCAAAAGACATGTGTCCTATCTTCCAATAGCTGACTCCATCACTCTTTCTCAACCATGGTCTCCTGAGTATGGCTGGGTAACTTCTTCTTGTATCTTCAATGTCCACTACATAGAAATTGACAGTGGTGGTCAACCCATTGACAGTGATGGGCAAATCCTCAATGACTCCCAGGGTGGCAAGTCATCGACCATCTGCTACCTTGATTCGAGTGGAGGAACGCCTTGTACATTTCAAATTCAATTTCTTCATGATTCAGGGCACCATGATATTACATGCAGCTCCCCCATCAACACACACATTTTTGACACAGCAATTATCTATGACATCATCTACTGTATGTGGGTGTTGATCAATTTCTTCAGAGATAGAAGATACCTCTCGTACCTTTCCCTTTTTCTTGCTCTTCCTTGTTGAGAGACCTTGCTGTAGCTCACGTCTCACCTTAGGGCTTAATGCTATTAGTTGAGGGAGCGTGATGCTCAAAGACCGATGAGCAAGGTCCTGAACGACCGAATAGTCCTCTTGCCCTGAGCCGATGGGAAAATCCAAGGGTGACCACTTACTCCTACGAGATCTTTTAGTCTTCTTTGTTGGTGGGTCTACCATCTCAGCATCTGAGGGCTCTGAGAAGGACACCTTCTTCCTGGGGCAGCCCGGTCCATGGTTCCGGTCCATGGTTCGGAGAGGGGTCCGAGGTGGTACGACTTCTTTTCCCGAGGTCAAGGATCTCTACATCAGAATCCTCAGTGCCAGACTCACTTAAAAGATTCACCCTTGGAATATTGGGGCATCCTGTGCGATAATGACCCTTCTGGTGGCACTCGTAGCATACAACATTAGCACGGTCTCTTGGAGGGCGGTTGGCTTGATTTCTGATGCCCACCATCTCAAGCTGAAGATCTTTCCCCATTCCTTCCATAGTTTTGGAGACAAAGCAAGTAATTGACCAAAGGTGATATGAGCTTCCTTTTCTTTAAGGTCAGACAACAAGTCATAGCTTCCAATGCCTTGTCCTAAAGGAAAGTCTGACTAGCTAATTCTCCTTCTAGATGCCTTATTTTTCTTACCATGGTGTTCCTCTTCCTGATGTTCCTCATCTACTTCTTCCTTGCTTTCTTCTTCTTCTTTTGCTTTACCATGCCCCCATTTAGCCGTCATTACCTCTCTTTCCTCATCCCTTGAAGAAGCTTCTAACAAGGATACTTGTTTTTCTACTTTCTTTCTCAATCTAGGACACTCGGGGCGATAGTGACCTTTTTCATTACATTCATAGCAAGTGACCCAACTCTTATCTCGAGGCCTATCTTCACTCTTTGGTGCTCTAGGTTGTGGTGCATTAACCAAGTGCAATTTCAAATCAGCAAACTCTGCCATCAATTGGGAGATATTATGATCTAACTCAGAGGACTTTGGTACCTGAGGAATGCCCATTACCTCCACCTTAGAAGTTGAAGTTGTTGAAGACACAAAAGAGGATTCGATCTTTAGAGAAGCTTCTTTCTTGGTCACAATGAAAAGTGCCTCCACGTATATTGTTGGATCTTTACTCATTACATTTGAGTGAAGACAAGGATCCAAAGCCATAACAAATTTGCTCATCTTTAAGTGCTCCATCCCTACGAGACTTTGAGGGGCCGATGATGCAGATGCCACAGCTCGCAAAGCTGCCCTTTTATACTTTGTCCATAAAGTTTCATATTGGATTGGACCATCTAGAAAGCCGGCATCCTCGAACAAAATCCCAAAGATAAGACTCCGGGTCTGCCCCTTGGGTCCCTTGAAACACTGGAATCTTCACCATGATGAAACATAAAAAGGAAACACCAAGATCCAAACAAGATCTCACAAAGCCTTAATATACCGAGACCAACTTATTATGCATAACCACTTGTTGAAAACCCTTCACAATGTGATCCTCAAGAAAATCTTCAAAAAAAAGTGACCAACCATCACCATGAAAACATTGTGTATACATGCATTCAAGAATCACCCTTCTCACAATTGGAAGTGCACATAACAACTTCAAGATATTGTACTCTTCATCATTTGCATAGCAAAAGAAGTTGAAAGCATTGAGAATCACCACTCCACTATTATAGTCAAAAACTACCCAAAGACTCAACTCTTCTTCACACCAAGCTGCCAGTGCATGAAACAATCCCCAATCTATCATTGTGCCTATTGACGGCATTGTCGATTCACCAACATATTCAAGAGTGCAAACATAAAGGATATGATCATGATGACCATGTAAATAGCTTCAGCATCACCTTCACAACCTTCTAGTTCTCTTAAACAGCTACAATCTCTTCTAACGGAGTTCTTCCAAGCATCTTCATTATCACATCAGAAAACACATGCCATACTAGGCATAACATGCAATCAAGTACACCTAAGACGGCCGTTGAGTAAGTAAGGTGGGATGAATCCAATACCAAATGTACCCGACATCTCCACCAAAAGATGTGACATGATGTTGGGGGTAATAAACTTCACGCACCTCTTCACTTTCTACTGCTTTCTAACTACGTGATAGAGATATTCATCACTAGGAAAGGGGACATTAAAAAAAAGCTTTTATGCCAAGATACCACACCATACTTTCCTCCCTTAGATGAGAATGAAGATGGTAACATCCCAAGTGATGTACTCAAGCATAGAGAGAAGGAAAGGATCAGCAGAGGCCATAATCTCAGCAAGCCGGTCTGCACCAAAGAGAATAGCGATACATTGTTTAAAGAAGATCTTGCAGCTCAACATGACATGAACTTATATATATCGAGGAGTTTGAAGGGGCTGATTGGGTCAGATGGGTAGGTTATGGGGAAACATTGCACCTCCTTCATAGATACCTTTACAATTAGCTCAAAACACTCTATAAACTATTTTTAGACACAGAGGCCTATAACTTTCAATAGAGACATGATATCAAATATTCAAACACATATAGAGATGCACCTTGAGATGGGCTTCATGCTGATATACGTTTCATAAGAAACAAAGAAGCGGCCAGAAAGTTATGGGCAGTTTACTCGATTGGGGTAAAAACTATAATGAAAATAGACTTTCAGACACAGAGACTCATAACTTTTCATAGTAGTATCTGATCAGACTACTGAGTAGAAAGTTATGAGCAAAACACTAATAGGGGGTCAAACTATCATAAAAATTGCCCTCCACCCATGCTTATTTCACCTGAGCAAGATGCTCCCTCAAGACTCCACCTTCATCAACGATCCACTACTCATAGATATTTCCTAAAAGAGAGTAAGTAACTCCCTTGGTGGCTCGAGAAATGATGGACCATGTGTGTGCAATGAGCGGCTGAATAGAAAGAACTTTTAAGGTTTTGAAAGAAAGAAAAGGGAAGAGAGACTCAAGAGAGGGAATACGAAGTAATCTTTAGTGTCAATAGAGTGAGGCTCCACTCCAATGCAACTCAAAATACTACAAACACAAGGGAGAAGAAGAGGTTTCATACATACAAGAGGGAGCAAAAGCTCCAAGACTACTCATAGAGAGAGAATGAACTAGAGAGAGATGGACTCAAGAGTCTACATAAGAGAATATCTACAAGAGGGAGAGAAGTCTCATGGAAGAGGCTTGAGGAGACTAGAGCTACAGCAACATGAGGCCTAATGGTGAAAGAGATGATGAACAAGGGAGAGGAGGGCTCCTTTTATAGAGATTTTGTCACCCTTCTTCACCCATTTAAAATTGTTGCCTGTAGATTCTTTTTCCCATCAATCACATAAGCCCGTATGTCACTATCCATGTCCTTTTTGGCTACTCTTGCCATGTGTCCCATCAAAAGATGCTCAAGGCTCTTAAAATATTGAGAAAGTCAAGAGTCTCCCCACATGGATCCCATAGGGACCCTCTCTTTTCCATATGTCCACATCCTTCTCACATCCTTCTTATTCCACATGGGAATTCTAAAAGGATTCGTCTTGACTCCACACTCCTCCACATGCCTTCCACACGCTTGGCATGTGGCCTCTCTTATATTATTGGAACACATGGACATGAGCCCACCTCTTTATATGACTCACTCTTCCTATTTTCTAAAAATCCCATAATATCCTGTGGGGGTTAAAGGTCACTGTGCCTTTACCCCGGTTATGTACAATACTCAAACACATATATAAATGAATGAAAAAGAAGATTAGGGTGGTTCTGCACCCACCAAAACTTGTGGCTCTCTGTCTCTGTCTCTCTCTCTCTCTCCTTCTTCCGTTCTTGCTTCTTGATAGCACTCTCAACTGGTATCAGAGCCTGGGTGATCTAGCTGAGCGTGCGTGAATGCTTGGAAGCTCAGTAGCTCTATGGGAGGAAGGAGAAGCTTTGTGGGTGACTTTACTTGCATCCGAGTGTGCAGAGACCTTGGAGGAACCTTTGGAAAAGTCACTTTGGCTTTGCAAAGTGGTTTTGAGAGCCTGTTAAGTGGTTTCAAAGAAAAAGTCGTTTTTTGAGCTTTTCCCTGTTCCGTTCGATGACAGAGACTCCATATTGACTTGTAGAGGCAACTATTGCTTGCTTTTGGTGTCCACTTCACTTCAGGAGCTTGGAATCACCTTCATTCTCGAATCTGGGATCATTTCATTGGATTTCTGACTCACTGTGTCAGTTTCTGCGTTTTTTGCCCGGGTGTTGGAACTCAAGTTTGGAGCAACCATTTGTAGATCTGTCAGTTCTAGTGGACTCAGGAGTCCTAAAACTTCTATGTTGCTCATCATTCGCACTCCGGTGGAGTTTACAAACAGCTCTGTTTCCAAAAACGTTTTTCAGTCCGTGTGTTGGACCCAGTGATTGAGACCACGGTTTTCAAAACCGTCTGTCCCATTGCGTTCCGGACGCCCAAAAACCCCTACCTGTTAGTTCTTGCGCAATTCGGTGGAGGATTTTCAGAGTTATAGATCTCTGTGTATTCGATTTTGTCTCTCTATTATGCATTTTTCATTCTAAGGTTTTGAAATCTTAGATTTATGCCACATGGCAGTGGATAAGTGTTGACTCCCATTTCTCACTCATCGGTTGGGATTTTGGAGTTCTGGTAGAAGAGAGATATTTGCAGATTTTCTTGCTGAGTCCGATTATGCAATGGCGCCCATGTTTTAAGGCATCTCAGGTTCTATTTCAGTAGCGGTCATTACCATGGGATTATGATTTCTTGAGCATACCTTATGCAGATCACTCTGGTTGCATGTGCGCTCGTTCGTGGTATGCATTGGGTTATAGTGGATGATTTATAGGACATTTGGATGCTTTGCGGTCCTTATTGGATGCGCTGATAGGCCGAAATTGCCTTGTGGGATGCTATTTTTTATGGACGCTTTGCACATGGATGCTATTTTATGCTGAGGGATAGCTTTGACACATTGTAGGTGATGCACTGATAATGCTATGCTCTCTTGGATGAGATATTATTGATGCATATGCCAGTGGACAGTGTTTATGCTTGAGTCATTTGGCACTTATTGGCATTTTCTTTTGGGCCAGATTTGCTCATATGGATGCATAGTATATGCACATAAGTCAAATGCATCTTTTGATGCTTTGAGCTTTGAATTTTGGTGATATTTCACTCTATTGTGGCATACACATTTGGGTGCACCTGGTATTTGGTGTGATTCTCTCTTGAGGCACTAGCATTTGGGATTTTGCTTTATTTGCATCATGGCATCCTCTTCCATGTCTGAAAAGGAGTTTTTCAACATTAAAAAGTTTGATGGGACAAACTTTTCTTTGTGGAAAGAACAAATAAGGGATGTGCTTATTCAAAAGAAGCAGATTAAACCCTTGGCAGGGATTGAAGCTAAACCTGCAAATATGTCTGAGGATGATTGGAATGAGTTGGATGCATTAGCAAAGTCTACTATTAGACTTCATCTTGCAGAGTCAATTTATTTCACAGTAGTAAATGAGCAGACTACAGAAGATTTGTGGAAGAAACTGTGTGCCACTTATGAGAAGGAAACTACCTCTAATAAAGTTTACCTCATGAAGAGGTTGTTTGAGCTGCAGATGAAGGAAGGGGTCTCCATTGCTTCTCACTTGAATGAATTCAATATTATTTTCAGCCAGCTTCAGGCTCAGAAAATGAATTTTGATGCGGAGACTAAGGCAATATTTCTCTTATGTTCATTGCCAGCCTCATGAGATACCTTCCGTACAGTTGTCAGTAACTCTGCACCTCTGGTGGAGTACTGAAATTTGATGATGCTGTGGATAGCTTGTTGGCCGAGGAGATTAGACGGAAGTCTATGGATGGCAACAAGCAGGATGCAGCCTTAAATGTGCAAAGGGGTAGATCACAGTTCAGGGGGAAGTCCCAAGAAAGAGGGAAGTCTCGTAGCAAATCCAGGGCACGAAACATTGAGTGTTACCACTGTGGCAAGAAGGGCCATATGAAAAAGGATTGCTACAAGTTGAAAAGAGAGCAAAAGGATAAGAAAAAGAATGCAAATTGGGGTGCAAATCAAAAGGAAGAGAGTCCAAGGGAGGACAAAGGAAAAGTGAAGATCGAGGAGATCAATGCAGTCACACATGATAGTGACAATGATGTTCTCTTCATGTCTACTTTATCTACAGAGTTGCTTACCACTTCAGATGATGCATATTCCCAGGATTGGATTTTGGATTCTGGTGCTTCATTCCATGTTACTCCCCATAGGGAATGGTTCTCCACTTATGATAGTGGAAAGACAGGTTGTGTGCATCTTGGAAATGACTATGCATGTGATATACTGGGAGCAGGTGACATAAAGTTTTCTTTTGCAAATGGGTCTGCATTTATTTTGAAACATGTGAGACATGTGCCTAAGCTGACCAAGAGTCTTATTTCAATGGGTCAGCTAGATGATGCTGGTTTTCACACCACTTTTGGCTTTCAAAGTTGGAAAATTCAGAAGGGCTCTATGCTTTTGGCCAGGGGTGCCAAGTGTGGGACTTTGTATCCCTTACATGTATCAAGGGTATTTGATCATGTTGTTGCAATAACCGAGCAGCCAAGCACTTCTTTGTGGCATTGTAGGTTGGGGCACATGAGCCAGAATGGAATGAAACTCTTATGCCATTTGGGTTATGTACCGCATTTGAGTTTCTCTGATTTTGAATTTTGTGAGCACTGTCTCTATGGGAAGCAGAATAAATCAGCCCATAAAAGAAGGGGAAAGAAAGAGTTTGAAAAGCTTGATTTGGTGCATTCAGATGTATGCGGTGTGGGGGTTAAAGGTCACTGTGCCTTAACCCCAGTTATGTACAATACTCAAACACATCTATAAATGAATGAAAAAGAAGATTAGGGTGGTTCTGCACCCACCAAAACTTGTGTGGCTCTCTGTCTCTCTCTCTCCTTCTTCCATTCTTGCTTCCGTTGAGAGCACTCTCAACTGGTATCAGAGCCCAGGTGATCTAGCTGAGCGTGCGTGAATGCTTGAAGCTCAGCAGCTCTGTGGGAGGAAGGAGAAGCTTTGTGGGAAGCTTTGTGGGTGACTTTACTTGCATCCGAGTGTGCAGAGACCTTGGAGGAACCTTTGGAAAAGTCACTTTGGCTTTGCGAAGTGGTTTTGAGAGCCTGTTAAGAGTTTTCAAAGAAAAAGTCGTTTTTTGAGCTTTTCCCTGTTCCGTTCGATGACAGAGACTCCGTATTGACTTGTAGAGGCAACTATTGCTTGCTTTTGGTGTCCACATTACTTCAGGAGCTTGGAAACACCTTCATTCTTGAATCTGGGATCATTTCAGTGGATTTCTGACTCACTGTATCAGTTCCTGCGTTTTTTGCCCGGGTGTTGGAACTCAAGTTTGGAGCAACCATTTGCAGATCTGTCAGTTCCGGTGGACTCAGGAGGTCCTAAAACTTCTATGTTGCTCATCATTCGCACTCCGGTGGAGTTTACAGATAGCTCTGTTTCCAAAAACGTTTTTCAGTCCGTGTGTTGGACCCAGTGATTGAGGCCACGGTTTCCAAAACCGTCTGTCCCATTACGTTCCGAACGCCCAAAAACCCCTACCTATCAGTTCTTGCGTGATTCGGTGGAGGATTTTCAGAGTTATAAATCTCTGTGTATTCGATTTCGTCTCTCTGTTATGCATTTTTCATACTAAGGTTCTGAAACCTTAGATTTATGCCACATGGCAGTGGATAAGTGTTGACTCCCATTTCTCACTCATCGGTTGGGATTTTGGAGTTCTGGCAGAAGAGAGATATTTGCAGATTCTCTTGCTGAGTCCGATTATGCAATGGCGCCCATGTTTTGAGGCATCTCAGGTTCTATTTTCAGTAGCGCTCATTACCGTGGGACTATGATTTCTTGAGCATACCTTATACAGATCACTCTGGTTGCAGTTTGAGCAATGTGCGCTCATTCGTGGTGTGCATTGGGTTGCAGTGGATGATTTATAGGCCATTTGGATGCATTGCGGTCCTTGTTGGATGCGCTGATAGGCCCAAATTGCCTTGTGGGATGCTATTTTTTATGGACGCTTTGCACATGGATGCTATTTTAAGCTGAGGGACAGCTTTGACACATTGCAGGTGATGCACTGATAGTGCTATGCTCTCTTGGATGAGACATTATTGATGCATATGCCAGTGGACAGTGTTTATGCTTGAGTCATTTGGCACTTATTGGCATTTTCTTTTGGGCCAGATTTGCTCATATGGATGCATAGTATATGCACATGAGTCAGATGCTTTGAGCTTTGAGTTTTGGTGATATTTCACTCTATTGTGGCATACACATTTGGGTGCACCTAGTATTTGGTGTGATTCTCTCTTGCAGGTACTAGCATTTGGGATTTTGCTTTATTTGCATCATGGCATCCTCTTCCATGTCTGAAAAGGAGTTTTTCAGCATTAAAAAGTTTGATGGGACAAACTTTTCTTTGTGGAAAGAACAAATAAGGGATGTGCTTATTCAAAAGAAGCAGATTAAACCCTTGGCAGGGATTGAAGCTAAGCCTGCAAATATGTCTGAGGATGATTGGAATGAGTTGGATGCATTAGCAAAGTCTACTATTAGACTTCATCTTGCAGAGTCAGTTTATTTCACAGTAGTAAATGAGCAGACTACGGAAGATTTGTGGAAGAAACTATGTGCCACTTATGAGAAGGAAACTGCCTCTAATAAAGTTTACCTCATGAAGAGGTTGTTTGAGCTGCAGATGAAGGAAGGGGTCTCCATTGCGTCTCACTTGAATGAATTCAATATTATTTTCAGCCAGCTTCAGGCTCAGAAAATGAATTTTGATGCGGAGACTAAGGCAATATTTCTCTTATGTTCATTGCCATCCTCATGGGATACCTTCCGTACAGCTGTCAGTAACTCTGCACCTGGTGGAGTACTGAAATTTGATGATGTTGTGGGTAGCTTGTTGGCCGAGGAGATTAGACGGAAGTCTATGGATGGCAACAAGCAGGATGCAGCCTTAAATGTGCAAAGGGGCAGATCACAGTTCAGGGGGAAGTCCCAAGAAAGAGGGAAGAGTTGTAGCAAATCCAGGGCACGGAACATTGAGTGTTACCATTGTGGCAAGAAGGGCCATATGAAAAAGGATTGCTACAAGCTGAAAAGAGAGCAAAAGGATAAGAAAAAGAATGCAAATTGGGGTGCAAATCAAAAGGAAGAGAGTCCAAGGGAGGACAAAGGAAAAGTGAAGATCGAGGAGATCAATGCAGTCACACGTGATAGTGACAATGATGTTCTCTTCATGTCTAGTTTATCTACAGAGTTGCTTACCACTTCAGATGATGCATATTCCTAGGATTGGATTTTGGATTCTGGTGCTTCATTCCATGTTACTCCCCATAGGGAATGGTTCTCCACTTATGATAGTGGAAAGACAGGTTGTGTGCATCTTGGAAATGACTATGCATGTGACATAGTGGGAGCAGGTGACATAAAGTTTTCTTTTGCAAATGGGTCTGCATTTGTTTTGAAACATGTGAGACATGTGCCTAAGCTGACCAAGAGTCTTATTTCAGTGGGTCAACTAGATGATGCTGGTTTTCACACCACTTTTGGCTTTCAGAGTTGGAAAATTCAGAAGGGCTCTATGCTTTTGGCTAGGGGTGCCAAGTGTGGGACTTTGTATCCCTTACATGTATCAGGGGTATTTGATCATGTTGTTGCAATAACCGAGCAGCCAAGCACTTCTTTGTGGCATTGCAGGTTGGGGCACATGAGCCAAAATGGAATGAAACTCTTATGCTGTTTGGGTTATGTACCGCATTTGAGTTTCTCTGATTTTGAATTTTGTGAGCATTGTCTCTATGGGAAGCAAACTAAATCAGCCCATAAAAGAAGGGGAAAGAAAGAGTTTGAAATGCTTGATTTGGTGCATTCAGACGTATGTGGTCCCATGCCTACACGGTCATTAGGCGGGGCTGAATACTATGTGACATTCATTGATGATGCAACTAGGAAAGTGTGGGCTTATGCTATAGCTTGGAAGAGTGATGTATTCCAGGTATTTCAGAAATGGCTGGCCTTGGTTGAGAATCAGTCAGGTAGAATGCTTAAATGCCTACGGACTGACAATGGTGGAGAGTATCTCTCTCATGACTTTCAGCATTTCTGTGATACACGTGGGATTAAGAGGGAGCTCACATCCCCTCGTACTCCAGAGCAAAATCCAGTTGCAGAAAAGATGAACCGTACCATTCAAGAAAGGTTGCAATGCATGCTTTCCAATGCAAGTCTTTCTAGTGGTTTTTGGGCTGAGGCAATGAAGACTGCAGTGCATGTGATCAATAGATCACCTAGTAAGAGTTTGGATGGTGGTATTCCTGAAGAGGCATGGAGTGGCAAGAAGCCCTCTTACTCTCATTTGCGTATATTTGGGTGTGAGGCATATGCACATGTGCCAAAAGAGCTTCGAAAGAAGCTAGATCCTAAGTCTAGGAAATGCATCTTTCTAGGTTATGGTGAAAGTGGAGAGATGGGCTATCATCTCTGGGATCCAGAAGCAAAGAAGATCATACGCAGCCATGATGTGGTCTTCAATGAGAAGAAGATGCATAAGGCACCCATGAGGGATGTGGAAATGAGGAGAATCACTTTCCAGGATGTGAATCCACCTGCATATGTTGATAGGCAGCAAGCTGTCCATGCACCAAATGTGCAAGAAATGGTACAACCAAGTACTCCCACAGGTATACAATCAAGGGTAGATGATGGATCATCTATTGGTGGAAATGACGAGCCAAATGTGGCTGATATGCAAGTGGGACAGCAAGCTGAAATGCCCTTGAGAAGATCATCTAGATTGTCTAGACCGCCTGATAGGTTTGTTCCAGGGGTAGACTATGTGATGCTTACTGATTGCGGGGAGCCTTCTTGCTACAGAGAGGCTATGATGCGTGAGGATCAACGCAAGTGGGAGTATGCTATGCAATCAGAGATGAGTTCACTTATGAAGAATAAGACTTGGGACTTGGTTTCTTTGCCACATGGAAAGAAAGCATTGCCATGTAAATGGGTCTACAAAATGAAGGTCACAGGTGATGATGTGCCTAGGTACAAGGCCCGTTTGGTTGCTAAAGGGTTCAAGCAAGAGAAGGGTGTGGACTTTGATGAGATATTCTCTCCGGTTGTGAAGATGACCACACTTAGATGCATCCTTGGACTAGTGGCAGTAGAGGATATGGAGCTTATGCAAATGGATGTCAAGACAGCTTTCTTGCATGGGGATTTGCATGAGGAAATTTACATGGTGCAGCCGGAAGGCTTTGAAGAAAAGGGCAAAGAGCATTTAGTTTGCAAGCTGAAGAAGAGTCTCTATGGTCTTAAGCAAGCACCTAGAGAATGGTATCAGAAGTTTGATGCTTTCATTTGGTCCCAGGGTTTTAGAAGGAGTGAAATTGATCACTGCCTCTACACTAAAAGGGCTAAGGATAGTAGCCTGATAATCCTGGCACTATATGTGGATGATATGCTATTGGCTAGCAAGAATACTTATGAGCTAGATGCATTAAAGGCCAAGTTGCATGAGGCCTTTGATATGAAGGATTTGGGATTTGCAGGTCATATTCTTGGTATGCACATCACGCGTGATCGGAGTAGGAAACTCCTTTGGCTTTCACAAAAAGAGTATGTTACAAAAGTATTACAGCGTTTCAATATGGAGGGGGGGAAGGCAGTGAGTACTCCATTGCCTCCATATGTGAAACTGAGTCATACAGATAGTCCCAAATCAGATGAGGAGAGGGCCATGATGGCCAAGGTTCCTTATGCATCAGCAGTTGGGAGTCTTATGTATGCTATGATAGCTACTAGACCAGACATTGCATTTGCAGTGGGAGTTGTTAGCCGGTATATGGCTAATCCAGGAAAGAGGCATTGGGAGGCAGTTAAGTGCATCATGAGGTACATGAAGGGTACCAAGGAGATGTGCATTTGCTTTGGTAAAGGAGACATGCGTGTACTTGGGTACACAGATTCAGACTATGCAGGGCATGTGGATAGTAGGAGATCCACTTCCGGTTATGTGTTCACCTTTGCAGGTGGTGCAGTGTCGTGGATGTCTCGTGCACAGGAGTGCATTGCTTTGTCTACCACAGAGGCTGAGTATGTTTCAGCCACAGAGGGTTGCAAGGAGGCTATATGGCTTGATCGGCTAGTGGGAGATTTGGGGATTCATACAGGTGTACCGACATTGCATAGTGATTCCATGAGTGCTATATTCAGCTAGCACGGAATCCGGTCTTTCATGCAAAGACCAAACACATTGAGGTCAGGTACCATTTCATCAGGGAGGTACTTGAGGACAAGCGCATAGAGCTTGTCAAGGTTCATACAGATGATAACCTTGCAGATATGCTGACGAAGAGTCTACCTAGTCAGCGGTTTGAGTATTGTCATGTATTGATGGGCATTGGATAGTATGCTCACTGGTTGTTCTCCCTTTAAAGGCACATTGTTCTTTAAGTGGGAGGTTGTGGGGGTTAAAGGTCACTGTGCCTTTACTCCGGTTATGTACAATACTCAAACACATATATAAATGAATGAAAAAGAAGATTAGGGTGGTTCTGCACCCACCAAAACTTGTGGCTCTCTGTCTCTGTCTCTCTCTCTCTCTCCTTCTTCCGTTGAGAGCACTCTCATATCCCATACCCAAATAACTCTCACCCCATACCAAGGTATTTATAATTCATACCTATGGTATTTACAATGATCCATTCCACTCATTCTCTCAATCCCATACAATATCTTATAAAATAGAAATAAGTGAGAGCCGCTAGGCTATCACTTGATACTGAAACTCTTAAACATAGAAGAAAACAATACCAATGCCAAGTAAAAAATATCAATTTTTGGCATCACAATATGTGCTCCTATATTCTTGTATACCTAGCACATGATCATGTGCATCGATTTTATTAGTTGTCACCTTTGATGATAGTGATTTTTCCTTTACACTAAATGGGAAGATAGTGAGAAGGCGACTCGAAGGAACATCAATGCTTGAGAAATGGAAGCCTCCTTGTAACTTGTCCATTCATACTGCTATTGAATAAATGTAATAGTTTTTGAAGTGTGATGTCATTTGTACTAGCAATGAGTCTATACTTAATAAAATTAGTAGTTTTTGATGCGTGTTGTAATAGTTTTGAAATATGATATAGTTTTTGAAGTGTGTTGTAATAGCTATTGAGTAAATGTAAAAGTTTTGAAACTGTGTTGCAATAGTTTTTGACTAAATGGAATAGTTTTTGACTAAATGGAATAGTTTTTGTTAAGTGTGATGTCATTTGTACTAACATAGGGCCCCCTAAATTCCAAAAAAAAATCCATTATTTTGGTAGGCGAGAGTGGAATATGATGGCAAATTATTTAGGTCAATATATTACATTGTCTAATATTTTATTACCTAAATTGGAGTCGGACCTTTAAGGTATTTAAAGAGTCTGAAGTCAACTATATAAAGGGTCATTAGGTATGACATAGCCTTTATTGTCCTCACCTCCTAGACAGTCTACTCTTGCCATCTTACACAAACCTTCAATGGCCATGCCCCGTGAGGCATACCATGACTTCATCGCTTCTACTCATCATTTGAGTAGAGAGGCAGAGTTGTATGATATTTTTGATTGTCAGATAGGTGTCATCGGCACAATCCACAAGCATCTAGATCTCTTTAGAGATGTGTTAGATTATGTGACAGGGAAAATCAAGACTTACTTGATCCGGCTAGACATAGATAGAGTACAGCGGGTTCCTGTGAATCTCCTCATTGACTGTTGCTGGGCTGATAGCACTTTCAAGCATAGGTTGTAGAGAATTTGCAAATCCCTTAGTCCAAAAAGTTTTAGAAGGATTTCCAAGGATAAAGAGCTGGATCCACAAGCGGTTCCTATAGGAACTTGTTTTGTATCCCTGGAAATAGCCTATGGTGTAATTCTTTTGGAAATGAAGGACACAGATGCACCTCCATTCATCAATGTAGAGCCACCTCTTCTTCTAGAAGCAAACCAAGATATTGAAGTTGAGGAGAATCCCGATGTGGTTGCAGAAGCTACCGTTGCTCTAGATTGGTCTAGTGCAACTTTGGACAAGGGAAAGCAAACAGCAAAAATAGAGCAGACGACAGAGTTGGTTTGTTGAGAGTTCACGCTCAACATCATGTGATCATGTGTGCATAGCACCATCACGTGATCATATGTGCATAGCACTAACCTTATAGAGTGCTATAAAGGAAAGGGTTAGCTCCCCTAACCCTAACCCTAAAAGGGTTTGTATATATTCTATTTTTTCAACTAAATCTAGTGTACAGTTAGTCATTTGTGGTGGTCTTTGATGCGGAGTACATAAGCATGACCGGTTTCATTGCTATTGCGGAAACTCTGGTTGATCTGGTTTCTCAAGGTGAGAATCCTGGATGTGTTCTTGGACTCGTAGAGAGCTGCGAACATATCCCATGCTTCTTTTGATGTCTTGACTGTGTTGAGCTGTGCTAGCATGACATCTTGCACATTCTGCTTGATCAGGTGATAGGCATACTTGTCTTTCTTATCCCATTCTGCTTGAGCTCGGGCAATGGCAGGATCTGCTACTGGTGCGGAAACCGTTTGTGTAGATGTAGATCCCGATGTAGATCCCGTTGCTGGTGCTGTGACAACAGATGGAGTAGAGCTACTGGTGGCTGGATCGGCCAATGGTCTAGGTATGGATCCATCAACATACTCCCATTTGTCCTGAAGCACAAGAATGGTCTCCATTCGGTATTTCCATGTACCGTAATTGGAGTTGTCTAACTTAGCAGATGCCTCCAGATTGAGGTTGCTAGTCGACATGGTGCAAACAATGTACTCAAAAAGTGTCCTGGAAAACTCTGTATGAATCAACTGCAAATACACTGAAGATGCCAAGTGAAATCTCTGTACCGTCGGTGAAGATAGAACTGTAGTAAATAAGATCTGACCTGTATTACAAGGCTTGTGGCAATGATGCCGGAAATAGCCAAGAGGCTTTACAAGGCTGAAAAATGATGTGCACGATGCCGTGAGATAGCCAAATAGGCTTTACAATGGTGGCATGTGTGTGTGAAATCAAGTGCTATCTGCCCACTGAATCAATCTGCAATGCCTCTGAACTCTGAAGTCTGCTCACTGAACTGATGAACGTAAGATTTCAGGTAATGTAATGATGTGAAATCGGATGTGAGCGTATGGACTGACTCCGAGTAGGTACTAGTCGGGAATTTCGGGCATGGCTTAGATTGGCAACTTGGGGAATTCAAAGCGTCCCCTCTATGGCGATCTAGTCTACTCTGATCTAGATCTAAACCAACCGTCGATCGATGAAAGAGCAGCAAATAATTCCTTTTCCTTTGTTCTTTTTAAGTGCTGGGTCAGATGCGTCGATGTAGAGGCAAATGTGCGTGAAGGAAGTGGTTTTGTCGGCGAGGCTCAAATGTGAGTGTAACTTGCGCCGAAATGTGCGCGTGATGTAACGAGCGCGTAGAGCACAAAAAATCGAGCGACTTTCCTTTTTGGAGCACCCTCAAATTCTTCCTGGATCAAGAGATATGACTTGATCTAGGTGGAGGGGCAAAAGGAGTGCAAATGGTGCTCAATGATGATGTGTCACTGTGAGTCACATGCAGTGATGATGTGGCACTGTGCTTAGCAAGAGGTGTGCCAGTGAAGCTCTGTGCTGAGGTGGCAGTGCTGAGGTGTCACTGATGACGTGGCACTGATGACGTGGCAATGATGACGTGGCACAGATGACGTGGCAGATGACGTGGCACAAATGACGTGGCAGATGACGTGGCAAAATGACGTGGCAAATGACGTGGCAGTGCTGACGTGGCTGATGACGTGTCACTAATGACGTGGCACTGATGACGTGGCAGTCGGTGATGACGTGGCAGTCGGTGATGACGTGGCAGTCGGTGCTGACGTGGCAGTCGGTGCTGACGTGGCAGTCGGTGATGACGTGGCAGTCGGTGATGACGTGGCAGTCTATCTGCCACGTGTCGCAAGGTGAGTGTGTGCTCTATCCTCCACGTGTCGCCTCGTGGGCCGCCGGAATCTGGGAGATGCCGACGGAATCTCGAAGATTCCGTCGTCGTTCTTCGTTAGAGCTCGTGGATGCTGGAGCTCACTGGAGGAGCTAGGAGCTTTGCTGCGAAGCTGATGGCGGCGATTGGAGCTTGCTGTAGATGCTGGAGCTTGCTGGCGACTTCTTTTTCTGGAAGGAAGAACGTCTCGGATTTCTAGTGGAGGAGGATGGTGTTTGTTAAAATCGCGTCAACGAAAGAACCACCGGACGATTTAGGAGAAATTGAGGCGAGGTGAACTGTGCAGCTGCTGCGCTAGGAGACCCTCACGGCGTGATGCCTTTCAAGAAAGACTTGGGTAGAGTGCTGCGAAGCGGCCACAAATCTCGGAATTTGAGTTCTACAGTGGAAGCTGCACGGAGGCGAAGGCACACGGTATGCACTCCTTTGGTTTCGCTAGGATTCAAAATAGTGACGCTGCGGCCAGAAAGGGGTTATGCAAAGAGTGACGAAGCTTTTAATGCTAGTCCTCCGCAGCCGGAGGACACCGCTAAAAGAAGGATGCTTTGTAAGCGTAGCGAAAGTAAGGCGGACAGTGGAAATTTCAGAAAGCGAACGGAAAGAGACATCGTTTGTAGACGGTTGACAAGGGCAGTTGGAGTTGCAGTTGGAGTTGGAGTTGGAGGTCCAACGATGGAGTCGCCACTGCTGCTGCTCGTTCGTCGGCCGATTGGAGGCACCTTATAGAAGACTATGGGCTGTTGTTCGTTGTTGATGGAGCGCAATATTCTGAAACTCTAGTCTTTGGTAGGAGTCGGTGAAGGGGCTTTGGTGCAAAGAGTCGTTGAAGCTACTCGTCGCCCGTAGGTCTCTCTCACTCTCTTTCCCGAAACTCGGCCTTCTTAATGAAGACCTCTCACGATGGAAATCTCAGAACTCTCTCAAGAGAAATCACTTTTCCCAAAAAACAAAGGAAACAATGACGATTCGCACAATCACTCCTATCTTTCTCTCATAAGGATACACTCGAAGAACTTTTTCACATGATTCTCTTGCAGAGATCACTCACAATCTCTCTTGCTTTCAATCAAGGAATCCTCTCAAGAACAATGACGGAATTTTCTTCCAACGGCAAATTCCAACACTGGAAGAACTTCAGTCAGTTCTACTTGGTGAAGAACTCAGGACTCAGGCCATTCAAGCACGTAAAGGTCATTCTAATGATCAGGCATTCACAGCTTCAGACAGAAGCAGAGGCAAAGGCAGAAACAGAGGTAGATCATATCAGAAAAGTGGTCAAAATCAAAGTCAGAATCAGCATCAGCAGCATCCTCAGCAACATCAAAATCAGCAAAGAGGAAATCATTCCAACAGAGGAAGATTCCAAGGACGAGGGAATGCATCCACCAATGTGTCAAACATTCAATGCAACTATTGTCACAAGTTTGGACACTATGAAAGAGATTGCCGCAAGAAGCAGTATGACCAAGGCGGTCAATCCAGCAGTAATCGAGGGAATTCTCGAGGAAGAGGAAATCATCGTGGTGGACATTCTAGTCACAGTCATTTTGCAAATGAACATGGCAATATGTTTCTTGCAAGTGAGGAATTGCATCAGACTGATACAATGCACCTAGACACTGATTTCAATCCCAAAGAGGATTTCAGCTATCAAGTCGACCAAGTGGAACAGGATCCTTGGTACATCGACAGCGGTGCATCATCTCATATGACAAATCATCAGGAATGGTTCACAGAAATGAAGCCATTAGAAGGTCAAAAGAATGTCATCTATACAGCAGACAATACACCGAATCCGGTTCAAGGGACAGGTGTTATCCCTATGAATAATTTCACTGGTACAAAAGGATTAGTCAAAGATGTGCTCTATGTTCCGAAGCTCAGCAAGAACCTCTTGTCAGTAGGTCAAATGACGGAACACAACTACAAAGTCATCTTCGACGGTGATGAATGCACTATCAGAGACAAATCCAAAAGAGGTCAGCTAGTAGCAACAGGTGTCAAGGAAGGACGCTTATACAGGATGCTAGCTACAGTACCAGATCAACATGCCATGTCAGCCCAAATGCAACAGATGCCACTATCTGCAAAATGGCATAAGAGATATGGTCATGTCAACTTCAAGTACTTGTTAGATCTAAGGAATCAAAATATGGCAATTGGGATTCCGAAGCTACAGTTTCTTGGAAAGGTTTGTGAAGCATGCTGCTTCGGCAAACAAAAGCGAACCAACTTTGTCAGAAGTACCTCTCGTGCACGAGGTATTCTTGATTTGATTCATACAGATGTATGGGGTTATGCCCAGACCCGCAGCATCAATGGTTCACTTTATTACTTGACCTTCATCGACGACTACAGCAGATATTGTTGGGTCTACTTTCTGAAAGAAAAATCTGAAGTGTTTGTCAGATTTCAAGAATTCAAAGCCATGGTAGAAAACCAAACAGGTAGAAAGATCAAGGTCATGAGATCAGACAGAGGAGGTGAATACATGTCTTCAGCATTCATCAACTTTTGCAAAACTCACGGCATTCGAAGACAATTCACATGTGCAGATACTCCTCAGCAAAATGCAATAGCTGAAAGGAAGAATGGGACTTTAGCAGACAGTGCTAGAGCAATGCTTAGTGAAAAGCATCTTCCAAATCAGTATTGGGCAGAAGCAATAGCTACAGCTAACTACTTGCTTAATCGGCTTCCTACCGAACCGATACAAGGTATGACTCCTTATGAAGCATTCACTGGACACAAGCCACGCATTGGGCATCTCCGCATATTTGGTTGCATAGCATATGCCCACATACATGATGATCATCGCAGGAAATTGGATGCGAAGTCACGCAAATGCATCATGGTTGGCTACAGTGAAGAAAGTAAAGCATACAAATTGTATGATCCCATCAACCGCAAAGTCATCATCTCCAAAGATGTAATCTTCGATGAGGAATCAGAATGGAAAACCTCACCTACACAGGAGATAGAAGCATCGACTTCACAGTCATCTACAGAACAGGTTGATGAAGAAGAGCAAGAATTGCCAGCAACACCCCAATCAGCGTCACAGCAGCTCAGACGGTCTACTAGGGAAAGCAGACCACCAGCCAGATTGACATATGCTCAGAAAGGCAAAGCAATTCAGGTGGAAACCACCAACTATGCTCTTATGACTACCATCATGGCTACAGAAGAGCCAGTGTACTTCGAAGACGCAGTAGATAAGCCAGAATGGCAAACTGCAATGAATGAGGAAATGGATGCTTTGTATAAAAATAACACTTGGGAATTATGTGACCTTCCACCAGGAAAGAAGGCCATAGCCAACAAATGGGTATACAAAGTGAAGTACAATCCAGATGGCAGTATTCAAAGATACAAAGCCAGATTAGTTGCAAAAGGATTTGCACAACAATATGGCCAAGATTATGATGAGACTTATGCTCCAGTAGCAAAGATGGATTCCATACGGTTCTTGATATCACTAGCGACACTCAGTACATGGAATGTGTATCAGCTCGATGTCAAGAATGCATTTCTCAATGGTTATCTAGACGAGGAAGTCTACATGCAACAACCAGCCGGTTATGTTGAACCAGGACAGGAGAACAAGGTTTGCCATCTCAAGAAAAGTCTCTACGGCTTAAAACAAGCCCCCAGAAGTTGGTACAGCAGAATTGACAAGTATTTTGCTGATCTGGGATACATGAAGTCAAATGCAGATCATACTCTCTACTACAAAGTTCAAGGGGAAGATATTACTATTGCACTTTTGTACGTAGATGATCTGATTGTGACAGGAAGCAAGGATAGCTTCATCCGAAAGCTAAAACAAGACTTATCTGCAGAGTTCGACATGAAAGATCTTGGACTTATGCACTATTGTCTTGGAATTGAGTTCTGGAGAGATTCAGATAGCACATTCATGAGTCAGCTCAAATATGTTGACAGTCTCCTGAAGAAGTTTCATATGGCAGATTGCAAGATTGCAGCCACTCCCATGGAACAGAGTTTGAAACTTACTAAAGATTCAGAAAAGCCTACAGTCAATGACAGATACTACAGGCAACTCATTGGATCTCTTATATATCTGACAATCACACGGCCAGATATTTGTTATGCAGTAAGCTCACTAGCACAGTTTATGGCAAATCCAAAACAGTCTCACTGGAATGCAGCCAAAAGAGTCTTGAGATACATCAGAGGTACAAGACAATTTGGGATAGAATACAGAGGAAGTCATCCACGGTTGCATGGATACTGTGACAGTGACTATGCTGGAGATCATGAGACCAGGAGATCGACACAGGGATATGCATTTTTCCTTGGTCACGGTGCTATATCATGGTTGTCAAACAAACAGCCAACTGTTTCTTTGTCTTCGACTGAAGCAGAATATAGAGCACTCACTACAGGTGCATGTGAGGCTATATGGCTCAGAAGACTATTGTCAGAAACAGATTACTTTGATGAGTCAAAGCCAACAACAATATACTGTGATAATCAATCGGCTCAAGCATTGGCCAAAAATCCAGTATATCACTCCAGAACAAAGCACATTGATGTCAGAGAGCACTTCATCAGAGAAAGAGTGTTACTTGGTGACATCACACTGCAGCATTGTGATAGCAAAGAAAATGTTGCAGACATCTTTACCAAACCACTCGGTAAAGAGCTATTCGAGAAACACCGACTAGCTCTTGGTTTGATGCAGAGGAAGGACATTCCCATTAAAGGGGTGTGATGGAATGTAATGCTCAGTCCTTCTTCGATTCCCTAGAATCATCATCTTGAGGGAAGGCCTACTTCATGATGTTGATCTTGAGGGAAGGTGTTGAGAGTTCACGCTCAACATCATGTGATCATGTGTGCATAGCACCATCACGTGATCATATGTGCATAGCACTAACCTTATAGAGTGCTATAAAGGAAAGGGTTAGCTCCCCTAACCCTAACCCTAAAAGGGTTTGTATATATTCTATTTTTTCAACTAAATCTAGTGTACAGTTAGTCATTTGTGGTGTGCTCTCTAGCTGTGCCCTCTCTCCTCATCTCCACTCTTCTCCTCTCCCCTCTTCATATTTTGTCATGGTTGTGGTTCCCGAAGAAGGCAGGACATCATCCCCCACAGGACAGCCAGAAGAGGAAGAGGAGGAAGGGGATCAAAAAGAGGAGGAAGAAGGTATGATAGATGAGGTTTTGATGCAAACCCTTCTGTATATTTTGATTGAAAACAAAGAATATTTTTTTTAAATTGACATTCAATACATTAAAGAATTGAGAGAAGATAAAGTACTAGGACACTCTTTGCTTGGGAGAGTAGTAGTAACTTAGGTTACCCAGAGGAGGGGTTGGATAGGTGCACAGATTTGGCACCTGCAAACACTTTGGAGCATCCAATTTTAGCTGTGTGGGAGGGAATGCATGACTCCACTAATGCAGGACTTACACAGACGGAGTTTCACGAGGTCTAAGAAATATTGGAGGCAAAGAGGGCATAGAAATGCTAGAGAGTTGAGAATAATACAGAGGCCTCATCATTGGCACCACCTCGAGCAATTGATGAGAGCAAAAGCTCCATCGATATAACTCAGCCAGGAATGGACGAACAAGATGCTACCCACATTGTAAGTTCATGATATTTTGTCAATATGAATGAATTTATGTTCTTAGTTTGGCATTGAGAATATTATTGATATTATCTCAATTTTTAGGACGTCCTCAAAGTTGATTAGTTTGTGACACGTAAAGGGCATCGAGGTGATAGCATTGGTGTGGATTCAGCACTAGGACAGTCCATGGGAATGTTCGAGCGCCATAGCCTACTGTGCTTCCATACTTTGATCTCCCCTTATGGGAAGGAGGAGATGATAAAGTGCAAGGCACTTTCTAAGCTAGCCTTCCTTGTGCCTTTACCCCCTTCTGCATGCAAGTGTATTTTGGTGAGGTGGGATTTGGGACTATCCACTTTTGGAGAGAAACTAGTAGAGAGAATCATGGCGGTTGCTGCTACGAATGCTTCGACAGGTGTTTATGATGCTGGGCAGCTTTGCAGAATCTTTCAATGAACCCCCTATTTTGTTAAATCAGAGGAGAGCAGCAATAGTAGCTAAAGCTAAGCAAGTAAATATTTTGTAAAAAGTGCATCTATTGGATGCAATATTGTTAGATATCAATGCTCCACTCTTGTGTAACTACATGGGAACCAGCTAACTCTACTTGTAGGCCCCCCATATGAGGAGAAGGCATTTGAGTAGCTCGGTTATTCGGTAGGTCCTGGTTTGGATACCAGATGGGGGCCATGTGTGGCCTGATGGCTGGACGGCTTCAGATAGAGTTGGCACACCTCCAACTAGGCTACATGCAAGTGCGGGAAGGCATCCCTTGACTGACCGCACTGAGGGTAGATGGAGCATTTCGTGGGGCAGCCCACTCTCGGGTTGCGGGGCCCGTTTGGAGCCTCAGATGATCCCGGATGGCTTTGGGCCGAACGGTGTCCGTAGGTCAATTGCTCTGTTTTGCACACCGGTTCTATCATATAGTTGGTGGCCTATTTTGGGACCGACCCCCAGTCGACTGTTTTGGGCAGACTGGGTCAGCAGTCACCCCAATTGAGCCTAACCAACTATGACTGGTGGCTATATAAGAGCAAGCCTGTGAAGCCCACTTCATCACTGGCTATAGCAATCTTGATTCCTTAGCATCCAGCCTCCATCTTCTACTGTTTCCAGCATGCCATTGAAGCTTCTTTCACAAGAGCGCACGGTTGGGAGGCAGCACCATCTATTGTATCAGTTCTACAGTAATAAAATTTTTGATTCTCCATACTATCTTGTTTTCTCTCTTGCGTAAGAGATCCTATGATCTGTTGAGCACAGACGTATTATTATTTTCTTACATGGTATCAGAGCCTAGACTCTAGCAAGAAGATTTGGTAGTGTGTTTCTATTTGTGAGCAGATTGTGAGAGATGGCCCGGCCCGCAAGACTGCGAATCCCACCGTTCAGCAAAAGCAAAAAGTTGGACGGCTCTAACTATCCACTCTAGAAGTTCAAGATGAAGACCATCCTAAGTGCATATGAGCTTTGGGACATTGCTACTAGGGTGGACGTGAGGCCGCCGGATCTAGCCAATGCAGGACAACAGATAGTACCAACTGCAGATGAGATTCTTGCATGGACAAGAAGAAATGTAGATGCGTTGTGTTTTATTATCTGAAGTGTTAGTGATTCCGTCATGGCGTTAATTCAACATGTCACCACAGCGGAGGAGGCATGGATGGTCTTGAAAAATCAGCACGAGACCATGAATCAGACGCAGATTCAGAATCTAGAGACTCAACTCGCGAACGAGAAGTTGTGTGAGTCTAAAGCGGCAGAGAAGTTCATCACCAGGGTGAAGAATCTGCACAATCAGATGACTGCGATTGGCATCACCATCAGCAGCGAGAATCTAGCATGAAGGTGCATACAGATTCTCCCACTAAAGTACGATGGTCTTGTTACGGCGCTAAATACACAAAATAGAAATCCGCCCCTCAACTTTGAGGATTTCAGCGCGATGCTTTTGGAGGAGGAGATGCATCAAAAGACGAGGATTGGAGAAGATTCGGCTTTCTGGACCGGATCAAAGAAAGGTAAGGGTAAGGACTCTGGTAACCCATCTTCTTCTGATGATAAAAAGAGAAAGAAGAAGATCAAGTGCTTCTATTGCAACAAGCAGGGCACAAGCAAAATGAGTGCCAAAAGAAGATTGCAGATGAGAAGAACGGAGTAAAGAAAGAGTCCAGCAATAGCACGCAGGTAGTACCAATAGAGCTATTTGTCGCAATTGAGGAGATTTGCACGGAGGTAGTTCATGTACCTGCGGATGAACCGTGGATCATTGACAGTGGTGCATCGCGCCACATGACCAGTCGGAAGGATTGGTATACCTCTCTATAGCCGGTAGGGAATAACATCCTAGTAGCAGAAAAAGTAAGTTCACTTGCGGGTGGACATTGAGGGGGGGTGTCAGATATCAATGCTCCACTCTCGTGTAACTACGTGGGAACCAGCTAACTCTACTTGTAAGCCCCCCATATGAGGAGAAGGATTTAAGTAGCTCGGTTATCCAGTAGGTCCTAGTTTGGACACCAGATGGGGGCCATGTGTGGTCTGATGGCTGGATGGCTTCAGATAGAGTTGGCACACTGCCAACTAGGCTACATGCAAGTGCAGGAAGGCATCCCTTGATTGACCGCACTGAGGGTAGACCGAGCTTTTTTCGGGGCAGCCCACTCTCGGGTTACGGGGCCCGTTTGGAGCCTCAGATAATCCCGGATGGTTCTGGGCCGAACGGTGACCTTAGGTCAGTTGCTTTGTTTAGCAGACCGATTCTATCATATAGTCGGTGGCCTATTTCGGGACCGACCGTTTTGGGTGGACTGGGTTGGTCACCCAATTGAGCCTAACTGACTACGATTGGTGGCTATATAAGAGCAAGCTCGTGAAGCCCATTTCATCATTGGCTACATTAACCCTGATTCCTTAGCATCCAGCCTCCGTCTTCTACTGTTTCCAGCATGCCATCAAAGCTTCTTTCATAGGAGCGCACAGTTGGGAGGCAGCACCATCTATTGTATCAGTTCTACAGTAATCAAATTTTTGATTCTCCATACTATCTTGTTTTCTCTCTTGCGTAAGAGCTCCTGTTATCTGTTGAGCACAGACGTTGTATTATTTTCTTATAAATATACAAGAAATATTGTATAGACATCAAAATTTAATATATATTTCTCTTGTTTTCCAGATGGGTGGTGTTTTGCATTATAATTGAGTTTCATTTCTTGGATTTTAGTGTATTCTTGTATTCTCCAAAATTTGCATCAATTAGGGCTTGTTTTTTTATTAAAAAAGTCAAGTAGGATGTGAGGCTAGAGCAAGAAGGAGAGTACTGTACATCAACTTGATGAATTGCAAAAGTGGATAATTATAAATGATATTATGAAATTCCTTAATGGCAATGATACTATAAAATTACTTAATTTAAATATACAGTTGATTTTGAAGAAAAGTGCATTCCCTTATCAAAGGTTTCAATAATTCTTCAAGTTACTAGGTGTATGAATAGACAAGATCAAGATTGCCGATGAACTCTAATCAAGATTGCCGGTGTAACACGTATTTGGAGCAAAAATTTCCTCTATATTCATATATATATGTATATAATATGTGTGTAAATGGGGCCCAATCCACCAATTTAAGACCTTTCTTTTATAATTCTATATATATATATATATACATAATCCACACACACATGGCAGATTGGGGCGCCTCCCCCCCTTGGGTTGTGTGTGTGTGTGTCTAATGGGGGATGCATCCCCCCAAAAAAAAAAACAAAAAAAAGCCCCAGAGGGGCCTTGGTGTGTGCAGGCGTGACTTGGGGCCAAATGGGGCCCCCGCCTTGCACCTGCATGCACTAAGGCCCCTCTGGGGCTTTTTTTTGTATAAACCAAGGAAATTGTAGTCCTTATTTCATGGTATTTTAGTCCTTGTTGCAGTAAATATAAATGAGGGAAAAAGTACAACTAATCGAGTGAAAATTGAGCAAAAGAGATAACAATGTACATTTACGTCCAACAATAGGTTATATAAAGATTATCAACTTATACTAAGCAAAAATTAAAGAGAGGATCTTACATTTATAAAAACTCGGCAATTGTTGGGAGCCTTAAAGGCCAAAAGATTATAGGTAGCAGCCATAACCATTAAAGTTAACAACAATGCAAACTGAGAGGCTCAAATTGTACAAAAAGAGATTACATAAATCCCTTAGAGACCAAAACATTACATCCAGTGAGCCAAATGATCATTGAGAGCCCAAAAGATTACATCTAGCCATTGCTGAGAGTCTCGTCTGACCAAGAGGGAATCTATACAACTCAGTTTTATGCCAGTCTAGCTTGTTGCATTAAAATGTTTGAGGGAGCATACGATGGAGAGGCCAAAGACCATGCACATTGCCAGGGCTTAGATTATGGCCCTCCCAACAAGTCGAGAGTACTTTGCTCTAAAAATATTGAGGCCTTCGTCGACATCTAGGGGGAACCCATACAGAATAGCCATAAAGAGGCTAGAGGTGGGCATGTCTTCTAAGATGGTGACATGCAGATATGGGGGGAATCGACCACGGGAACGAAGGGTGTCCACTAGTGCCAGCATTTCTACCAAGGTGAGTGCAATGTAATCACCTTATATGAGAAGGAAGATAACATTGGGATCATAGAGAATCAAGGGGGGGTAGTAGTAGGCATGCTAAGTGGGTGAGCAATAGATGAACAGGGGGGTAGATGAGTGAAGAGAGTTGGAAGAGGGAGCATGGAGAAAAGTAGAGCAGGGGAGGAAAAGAGCTAGAGGAGGGGTGTGGAGCAATGTAGCAGAGTGTGTGGAGCAAAGTAGCAGAGCATGGGTGGCGGATCAGAGCAATGTAGTAAAATGCCAAATGCCACATATCTTAAATATATTATAAAGTTCGAGCCATCAGAGTGGCTAGAGCCTGAGGTTCCATCCATATTAATTGCAGGCCACCACGATGGAATCCCCTAGATGGGATGGTAATCATGGCTGGTAATTAACTACTAGCTCGGTGGAATCTTAACCATGACAGAGGTGGCTAATGAGAGCCACCCACCAGGCAGTAATCCCCACAAAGGTAAATCATGAAGATCTAATCACTCATTACCATGTCTAATCACTCATTACCATGCACTCTAGTTCTCTACTAAGCATGCGAGCCTAGTGACTGGTAATTTTTACTGCACTCGAAGTGATCATGCATGCTAAAGCACGATGGTGGGGTGAGCAGTGGCACAGTGGAATCGTAGCCACAATAGACATGGCTAATGATAGCCATCGGGCAGTAATTTCCACAAAAGTAAATAAAAAATCCTAATCACCTCTAATCCCTCATTACCATGCACTCTTGTACTCTCCTGAGCATGCAAGCTCGGTGATTAGTAATTTACTGCACCCATAATCATGCATGCAAGCCCAGTGATGGTAGCTGGAATTTGAGTAATTGGGGGCCATTGTGGTGGCTGGTAATTAATTGCCAGCCCGGTGCCGCCACCATAGACATGGTTGGTAATTTTAAATGCCACCACCTCTAATCATTCATTATTATCATGCAAGTTAGTACTACCACGTTGAATTATTCAAAATTTAGGCCAACCAATGCAGTGGCTCTCACCTTGATAGCAGTGGTGGCTTTCATAGATCTCCTTCAATTTTCCAGTGTGCTAGTCATCATAGACCTCCTCTTGTAATACGTAAAAATAGGTAACGGAGCTATAACTCCAAGAACCAATGGGGTGGTTTCTCTAAGACAAGCTTAAATTCTGGGCAATGACAGGTCGGCAAGCCAAAGACTACACTGAGGCGATGCTCAAAATGAAAGATTGCATCTCATTATTATGCCAAAAGCCAGCACGGTGGTCTCTCAAGACAACCTATGATTTGCATGGGGCTACGGGCAGAGATGCAGCAAAAGGTTGCACGATGACAAGTGGTCAGAGGCCAGAGATTGTGTTGCAGTGGTGTTCAAAATGATAGATTGTGTCTAATTATTACGCCAAGAACTAGCATGGTGATCAGGCAACATAGGCCAAAGACTGCACTATGCAAAGCAGTGTAGAGATGCCATGCGTTGAGCTATGCAGTGTTCTGAACTAATAGATTATGGCTCATTAGTACACCAGTGCACCTTCATGAAATTGGGAAAATTTTCAATGAGAGTGCGGGTCCGCACAAATTCAAACATTCACTGAGGAGTGCATCACGTCGTGACCCCAAAAATCGTTTCATGATTGGCTACACCCAAGCAAATGTTGACCCTCTAGGTACTTAATCTTCTAATATTTGATGGGCGAGGAGTGTGAAAATTCAAAATTCGCAGGAGTAGCAAATTTTCAGCCGTCGGTTTTTCCTCCTTTTGTGATACACGTCAATAGAATTGGTTATCCCAAACAAGTGCAATGTGGCCTAAAATGCTTCAAAACACTAATGGGCCAAAGGGCATGCTATCGGGTTTGATGCTGTGTATTATTAAATGCAATGAACTTTGGCATACCTATGAGCCATATAGCAAGCAAGTGCATGGAAAAATAAACAATTCAAAATTGTAAATAGTGTTGGATTTATTAAAATCTCTTTTCACATGGACAAATTGCATGTTTCCAGCTTCTCCCATTTTAGGGTGAATCTAGATACCAATACCAACAACTATCAATGTTTTAAGACCACCATGTAGTTGTCCCACTAGTTTGGATTCCAAATTTTCAATCTATTTTGGTTTTTAACAAATCAAAAAGAAGTTATGGAACGTGCCCTCAAATGGGTATGCATCACTTTAGCACAACATTGGAGGCCCATTAACTCATTCCTAATGTTCTCATTTAGGTGTGTCCTTGGGTTAAGGAGAATCTCACGTAGTATAATTTTGAATGATTACTTGCTTGCATGTATGTATAGAATAAAATTTTGATGTTTTTAAATACATTGAACTATATCCTATAGTCTTCAGGATGCATGCTTCACATGCAACATAGCACTTGTAATGCTTTAATGGTCTCGTTCCAAATCCTTATTCCATAATTTTTTGCTCTCATGTTCAAGTTGGAATGTGTACTACAACTTGAAGACAAAGTTTTCCAAATTCGCTTGAGCAATGCATAAGTTATGGGTCACTGTCATGGTAGAGTTCTCACCACGTCTTTAGGCTCTTCTTCTACTATCTCAAGGAGTACTGCATTGACTTTGATTACTATTGCTAGTGAATCTTTTTGCTCTTGTCCTAGTCTCTGGTTGTATTGCACGATGGGTATACCTCATTCTCCTCTATGTTTACACTGCAATTCACACTGAGGTCCTTGCCTATGTCCTACTACTCCACAATAAGTGCAAGGCTCATTGGCATTGGGCTTGACTGGTGGTGCCCAATTCTGGTCTCGGGAGGTTCACCTTAAAAAATTGAGTGTACCATGTGCATTCAAATGGAGGGGTATTTTAATCCAACTTTTTGGAAAATTTTAATAGAATTACAATAACAAGAGGGGTTTTTCAATTCAATTTTTGAAAATTTTCACTTAGCTTATGTGTAAAGAGGAGTGATTTTATTATGGGAGAAATTTTAGTTGAGTGGTTTTTTAAATACCCTTTGAACGCACGTGATACATAGGGTTTCTTAGTAGTGCACCCCCCAAGATTTTGGTTTTGTGGTCTTCTTGTATTATTGTAGCATTGTTGTTGCGGTGCTCCCATTTGCACTTGATTAATGGTAGCGGGTGCTGGAGCATCAGCTGGTTGCATATGTGGGGGTAGCCTTCCCCAATAGTTGGGATTGTACCAACACCACTTCTCTTATCTGTGGTTGTCCTTGGAGCAAAATCTGCATGGAGTTCTATCCTGTTTTGGTGACACTCCGAGGTTCTTAAGTTTCTCTTTGATAATTCTTTCTAATTTGGAGTCTCCTTTTGAGCTCTGTTTCTTTTTGCCATTTGTTTTGGACTTAGCCTTGTTGGTGTGTTTCTTTTTCTTTTTCTTTGAATCCTCATCTAAATCATACTTTGAATTCGAGCTATCTGAGGGTGATTCCTCACTGTCATCCTCTTCCAAGCTGGAGTCTTCTTCTTCATCAGACTCTGTGTTGAAGTTCTAATACTTCTTCTTTTTACCTTTTTTTTTCTTTTGGCTTAATGACACCAAACCTTCTTTCAGCTCGTCGAGCTGCTACTACAAGGCTATTGAAATCATTGCCTCCTACTAAATGGGTCTCTTCCTACTCCTGCAGTTTTTAAGTTCTTGTTAAGACCCTTACAAAAGTAGTCTTCTAATTGTTCCTCAGAAGGCCTTTGTGGGGCTGCTAGCCTCCTATTCAAATTTTTGAATTTTTGGGCATAGTCCTCTACCAAAAGGTCATTTTGTTTCAGTGTTCTTAACCTTTTTCAGATGGCTTTTGGTGTCTTTTCTTTGCAAAATCTTCCTAGAAAAGCTTTCTTTAACTCATCATATGTAGCAAAATGTGTAAGACCATATTGCATAAACCAAGACATAGCTTTACATTCAAATGTAGTAGCAAATTGTTCCTTTTTACTACATCGGGCAGTTGTCCTAAGCTGTTGGCTATCCATCTTGTTTCAAATTTCCCCACAACACTATCAGGGTCATATCCTTTCTTGCCTATGAATTTTGTCGCCTTGATCATCAGATTCTGCATCCTAGGTGCTTGTTGGGGTGGAGCAAGTTGTGCGGGCGAAACAAATTGTCTTCTTTATGGTTGAGGAGGTAATGGGTCGAAAAGTCACCTTCTGGTTACTAAACAGATTCTTGCAACCAAGTGAGCACCACAAGAATTCTATATGAAGACCTTAGCTGGTCTTTGTGTATCAAGGAGTTGGAGGTCAGCTTCATCTTCCTGGAACTTTGAGCTTTGAGTAGAATCCGATGAAGAGTTGACTTCACTAGGAATGTAATCAAGATCCGAGTTTGTATTGTTGTTGGAATGTTCAATGATTGTTGTGTCTTTTTATTGATGTTCAACTTGTGCTCTGGATATTTCTTGGGTGAAGTAAGGTGCTCATCCTTCTCCTCTGACATCCATCTTGAGACTTTTCATGAGAAACTAGTGCTATTCTGTTAAGTTTGCCATAGCGACTTAATGTTGAAGAAGACAGAGTCGTGGTTGGCTATGATTTTAGAGAAGTCACTTTACTTAGCTTGAGACAAGATGCTATTGCATACAATCTCGGTCGGATGCTTTGCCGATGTGGGAAGTCGTCAACCCAAACTGGTCGGATGCTGGTAGCTATATCTTCTTATCACCTTTTGCCACCCTTGCCTTGATGTAGATGCACGAGTCTTGTATTTCTACATTTCCACCTTCTAAGCACGGTCGGTGGTGCTATTGTGTGTTGGAAGTTCTTCATTCGTTATTTCTGCTCAAGATTTTCGTAGTATAGTTTCTTGTTGTACTGGAGTCGAAACGCATTCTTAGCTACTGGTCAGTTGGTCTATCACAACCAAAGCAATTCAAGGTCATTCGAAGGCAGGATTGCCAAATGTGTTAAGGAATAAACTTTCCTTGAACAAAAATATGCATAAGCCATGAAAAGGCAACAAGACAGTGCAGAAATAGAATCTAGTCAGTGGACTATATATTAACTCAAAAATATATCATTCGAGGTAAAAGTTGATACAACAGAGAAAGAAAGATAGTTTTGCAAGAACATATATTACAATCTACTCTTCTCTTCATAACATTCAACTAGTGAAGAGAGAAGGCTATTACACTATAGTCTAATCATCATCATATTTTCACGACTATGTTTTGTAACTGATTCTAACAGTCAAAAATGGTTATAACTGCCCATATGGTTGTTTTCCCCACTACCACTATGATTTATGTTGATTACAAAAGTGTGTTTCACTTGGTGTTGGTTCATCCCCTAACATAGCCCGATTGCAAGGGAGAAAGAAATGGTCAAGATGGATATGACAAAATAGTGCAAGGAATGGAACTATCAAGGTGAGAGCCACCGCAATGGTTGCCATGAATTTTGATTAATTCAAGGAAGTATTACTACCTTGCATGGTAATGACTAATTAGAGGTGATTAGGCTTCATGATTTACATGTTTGGTAATTACTACAACCTTCTACCGGTGGTGGTAGCTAGTGGTGGTAGCTCAGATTCCACCGAGGTGGCATGTGCCTTCATGATTACTAGCCACGTCTGTGGTGGTGGCTAAGATTCCACTAGGCTAGCAATTAATTACCAGCCACACTGCAGTGGCCTGTAATTACTCACCTACCAGTTACCACTATTGGGCTTGCATGATTAGTAGAGTGCAGTTAATTATTAGTCATCGGGCTTGCATGCTCAATAACTGACCTGCCAATTACCACCACCGAGCTTGCATGATCAGTAGAGTGCAATTAATTACCAGTCCCTAGCCTTGCAGTGTAGTTTATTACCAGTCATCGTGCTTGCATGCTCAATAACTCACCTACCAATTACCACCACCAGGCTTGCATGATCAGTAGAGTGCAGTTAATTACAAGCCATCAAAACTTGCATGCTCAATAGCTTACCTACCATTTACCACCACTAGGCTTCCATGATCAGTAGAGTACAGTTAATTACTAGTCACCGGGCTTGCAATACAGTTAATTACTTATCGTTGGGCTTGCATGCTCAATAACTCACATGCCAGTTACCACCACTGAGCCAGTTACCACCACCAGGCTTACATGATTAGTAGAGTGCAGTTTACTAGTCACCGGGTTTGCAATGTAGTTAATTACCAATCGCCGAGCTTACATGCTCAGTAACTCACCTACCAGTGCCACCACCGGGCTTGCATGATCAGTGAAGTGCAATTAATCACTAGTCACCGAGCTTGCATGCTCAGTAGAGTGCAATTAATTATACCAGCTAGCTACCAAGTCGATTGCATATAATTCATGATTACTAGCCACATTAGTAGTGGGTAATTAATTGCCACTTCTATCATCAATGGAAGCTAAGTTTCCGCTGAGGTGGTGTGTGGGGTGGCACCTAAGATTCCACCAGGCTTGCAGCTAATTACCAACCACCGTGGTGGCATGATTATTTGGATGGCACCTATGGTGGGTTCACTAAGAAATATGTAAGATTGCACGTGCGATCAATGGAAGGGGTTTTATATTTTTATCAAGTTACAAAAAATATACATACATAAGGGGTTTTTAATTCAAAAAGTGAAAATTTTCATACATAAGGCATACTTTAATCATCTAAAATTTTACAGAAGGGTCTATATAGGTTATAAAAATCCATGGGTATGAGGTTTTTTTAATACCCCTTGATCACACATGCTATATGGGGTGTTTTTAATACCCCTTGATCACACATGCTATATGGGGTTTTTACACAGTGAGCCCCCCGGCGTCTGTAAGCATATCTCATGTAGCAAATACTCCGCACTACTTGATATCTTATTACTATACTTTCTTTAGTAAGTATACATCGAAAATGTCTTCCCTTCTGCAAACCCTCCCTAACATCCCATATTGGGTATAGAAGATTATCAAGAAATTCATTTTCTAGGCCTTTGCATACCCACATGGTCTTTGTCTTGTGAATGAAGACTAATTTAAAAAAATAAATTTTAATGGAGGGCATGAAGCAACTAACACCCATAGATTTTGAACCGAAAGTAAACTTCATTGATAACTAAATATTTGATCTCATCTTCATTCTAAATGCATCTACAGAGAATGGGAGGCCATTATGGACTATCAAAGTTAGGGAGAGGAATAGGATGGAGGCTTCCATATGCACCTTCTCTTTGAGGAACTTGGTAACATGAATTAGAGAAAAAAATACTAGACTTTGTCAAGGAGGTAGCACTCTGTCCTGAGAACATTAATTCCCCTATGTTTGAATGGAAAGCTTGAAATATTCCCATGAGACTATCCAACGGCTAGGTTTCAACTTTGGTAGAGGGAAAGATATCTACATAAAAAGCAAAGAAAGATGTTAATGGGCAATCAATCTATCTCTCACTCTCTACTTATCTCTCTCTTTCTCACACCTCTCTCTCTCTCTCTCTCTCTCACACGCACACACACACACACACACACACAAATCTCTCCCCTCTACTATCTCCCCCTAACACCCCTCAACCCCCCCAATCTCTCTCTCTTTCCCTCTCCCCCTCCCCCTCTACTATCACCACAAGACACCCTCTCTCAAAACATGTGCACACATACAATCATTAGAATGCACAATTGAATTAAAAATGAAAAAAAGTTAATGTAAAAGAGAGATACAATTTGAAAGAAAGCAAATTCGTCGACTGGCACGGTCCAAGTTCATGTCTCGAGCCATGTACACATGCTAAACCTTCACCTTAAGTCCTCTTTTTGTATTACAAAACCCAACAATGTGACCCTTCCAATGCTTCTCTTTCTTTGCTCTATCCTTTCTAGAAACCTTGAATGGACCTATTGCAGATGGTTGCATTGTGACCTAGGACATTAACCTAAACTCTTGAGGGATCCAAATATCATTGTTGTCCTTCAAAATGTAACCCACACAAGATTGAATTGATAGCTTTGGCCTAGGGGAAGGGGAGTGCTTCACCATTGTAGAAATAATGGGAGCAAGCAAAGATAAAGAGGTTGGGAGGAGGAAGAGGTTAAGAGGAGGTTGAGAGGAGGAAGAGGTTGGGAGGAGGCCAAGAGGAGGTTGAGAGGAGGAAGAGGTTGGGAGGAGGCTGAGAGGAGGTAGAGAGGAGGAAGAGGCTCAGAGAAAGGTGGGGAGTTAATGGGGATAGTTTGAAAAGACTCCTGGGAGGAGTTTGGGGTGCTAGGGACACTTTGGAAATTTTTGATTTTTTGGAGGGAAAAAAAAGTTGCAGATTTGGGGGCCTACCAAGAGAGCCTAGGAGGGTATGGGGACCATGATCCAAAAGTAAAGGGGGGAGTAAATGCCTCAAGAGGTGGTGGGGGCAAGACAGAGGCAAGTGGAAGCCTAGTGGGGATCAAGGAGGACTGGAAAGAGGAGAAGAAGAGGGAAACGAAAGAGGAAAAAAGAGGGGGAAAGAGATAGAAAGATTGAAAGATTCATGCATATGTCTCCTTCTCTTATGCTCATATGAGCATATGTCTCCTTCTCTTATGCTCATGCATAAGCATAAGCATGAGCATATGTCTCCTTCTCTTATGCTTATACATAAGCATAAGCATAAGCATTATGCTCATGTTTATGCATATGCATGAGCATAAGAGAATGAGCATGAAAGAGGGAAAAGAGGGGGAAAAAGAGAGGAAGAGAGAAGAAGAGGGAAAGTAAAGAGGGAAAAAGAGACATATGCTCATGCTTATGCATGAGCATATCTCTCCTTCTCTTATGCTCATGCATAAGCATAAGCATGAGCATATGTCTCCTTTTCTTATGCTTATGCTTATGCTTATGCATAAGCATAAGCATAAGCATAAGAAAAGGAGACATATGCTCATGCTTATGCTTATGCATGAGCATAAGAGAAGGAGAGATATGCTCATGCATAAGCATGAGCATATGTCTCTTTTTCCCATATGCTCATGCTTATGCTTATGCATGAGCATAAGAGCATAAGCATAAGCATAAGAAAAGGAGACATATGCTCATGCTTATGCTTATGCATGAGCATAAGAGCATGAGCATGAAAGAGGGAAAAGAGGGGGGGAAAGAGGAGAAGAGAGAAGAAGAGGGAAAGGAAAGAGAGATTGAAAAAGGGGAAAGAGGGAAAGAAAGAGAGAAGAAGAGGGAAAGGAAAGAGGGAAAAAGAGACATATACTCATGCTTATGCATGAGCATATGTCTCCTTCTCTTATGCTCATGCATAAGCATAAGCATGAGCATATGTCTCCTTCTCTTATGCTTATGCTTATGCTTATGCATAAGAGGAGTCTTATGCATAAGCATATGCTCATGCTTATGCATGAGCATAAGAGCATGAGCATGAAAGAGGGAAAAGAGGAGGGGAAAGAGGAGAAGAGAGAAGAAGAGGGAAAGGAAAGAGAGATTGGAAAAGGGGAAAGAGGGAAAGAAAGAGAGAAGAAGAGAAAAAGGAAAGAGGGAAAAAGAGACATATGCTCATGCTTATGCATGAGCATATGTCTCCTTCTTTTATGCTCATGCTTATGCATGAGCATAAGAGCATGAGCACGAAAGAGGGAAAAGAGGGGGGGAAAGAGGAGAAGAAGAGGGAAACGAAAGAGGAAAAAAGAGGGGGAAAGAGATTGAAAGATTGAAGGAGAAGGAGAAGGAGAGGAGGGAAAGAAGAGGAGAGAAGAGGGAAAGAAGAGGGAAGAGAGGGGAAGGGAGGGTTCCTATGCCCATCACTGCAGCTAGCGCTTAAGGCGCTAACTGCAGGCCAATGCAAATAAAAAAAATAACAAATGGAAAAAAGAGGAAGCACTTAACTGTAATAGTACGTCCCGCTCGGTGTTTTGTGGACTGGCCCTACAAAAAAGAGGAGTCTTCTTTCTTTCTTGAAATCTCGTCTTTTGTTTCAATCCTTGAAATTAAGCATGAAAATTAGTAATCAAGCATGAAAACTGGTAAGCAGATTAAGCAATACAAGGAGAAGCACTCACAAAACGAAATCTCACAAAAAACCTACCTACATTGTTCAAAGAGACTCACCTCTTCAAAAACTTCCTTTCAAGAAACCAAAGAGGAAGAAGGGTGGAGGGGGAGCACAAGAGCTAGGAGAGGGATGAGTAGTGGTGAGGAGTGGAGAATAGAGTGGGAGGTCGTCAGAAATATGTGGGAGAAGAGATTGCTTTGCTTACAATAGAGATTAGAGAGTGCTAAAGAAAGCGCCGCGTGTCACGACGGGTTTCGGTTTTAACCCACAGTGTCGCTATATAGCGATGCTTTTCCGTCGCTATATAGCGACACTAAAGAGTCGCAGATGCGTCAATTTTACGAGCAAAAACCTATGAGCAGGTTTATCCGAGCGTGTTTTTCAAGAGATTTTTAAAAATGTTTTTCTTTAGGAAACATGGTTTTTACACTTTTATTTTCACTAGAACTAGATCCCTTTATCATAACAATATACAGACTAGTCACTCATTCATTTTTACACAACATAATTTTCTTATTTAGAGACATCCCTTTGTACCCTTGTTATTACCTTAAAAAAGTGTTGATTCCTTGAAGAAACATTCCTCATAATCACTCTCAATGTAATAATACTATGCATATATAATTACTTACTAACACATTTATATCATATGGCAATATCTTTTTAGTGTTTTTATAGCATATTTATGGACATGTTTCTAAAGAAGTTTAAATTACTATAAATAAGTATTAACTTGGGCTTATATATCACTCTCATAAAATACATGTAATATTTAATACTATATATGAAAGATTTTCCAAAATATAACTCCATAGATGTGCTCAAATGGGGTGTTCCGATCAATTTGAGTGGTTGAATGACTATATTTGGACATTGGATATGAAAGTTATGTCACTTTTAAAAGTGCTGTCCAAGGTAGTTTCGCCAGCGAAACTACCTTGGGAGACTTGCTTCAAAGGGGTTTCGCTGGCGAAACTACCTGGATGGCTTGCTTCAATGAGTTTTCTTTGAAGAAACTCTTTCATAAAGATAGGTTGAGAGAGGGTTTTCAATGTCACCCCCTATTAAGTAAAAGTTGTAAGAAGGATCATAAGGGAATTTTCATAGAGAAGTCTACTCTACATGTGGGTTTCTTCAAAAGCCATCCCATTATGCTCTCACCATTCCTATAGATTCACCTAAAGATTTTTGTATAAAATAGGCATTGCTATAATACTTTGCATATTTCTAAGTGAAATTATGTTTTCTTCTGATCGATTTTTGCCATATTTATGCATAGTTGGAAGCTTTTTTTTTCCTTCGCTCGGACGCTCGAAAGATTTCGCTCAGAAAATGCTCGTCCCCAAGAGTCGCTATATAGCGACCTTTAACACTAAACCCTAAACCCTAAACCCAAACCCTAAAAGTCGCTATATAGTGACACTTAACCCTAAGTGTGGCTATATAGCGACCTTTTACCCTAAGTGTCGCTATATAGCGACACTTATACCTTAAAAGTGTCAATTCAAGGCACTTTATCTAAGAAGAGAGGGAAGCTCATGGGTGGCTATTTTTTGGATCTTAATGGATTTCCTTGCATTTCGTGTTGTGACTTTAGAGGTGTGCAGATGGAAGGGATGAGTGAAAGCTTGTCAAATGATGCACCAATGCTCGAGAGTGCAGAGTGGCTTACAGAGAGGTTGTATTGTCATTGCACTCATTGCAAGTGAGAAGTATGACATCAATGCCGTATTGTCATGCGCCACTTGAGGATGTATGGGGAGGAGCCCAAACCAATACCCACCGTTGGTGGTGCACATGGTGATGGATCATTGAAAAGTCATTGCTATTTGAGTTTATGATTAATATTGCATGCGTACACGACACGAAATCTTGAGACAAGATGAGGAGGGTGGTGTGCATATACCTTCATACTACCAATGTGGATATGAAGATAGAGATCATGTGGATATGGAGATGCCACTACCAATGCCGGATCCAATTGATCTAGATGGAGAAGATGAAGATCACAATATGAGCCAAGAGGAAGATGTGCATAATGACATTATATGGGAGGAAGATGGAGATCATGATATTGAGGAAGAAGGCGACGATCATCAAGAATCACCCAACTTTATTGAAGAAGATAATCAAGTCTATGGTGAACGTATGATGATGATATAGGAGATCAACTCAGTATAGAGTTGGAGATAGACTTGTTTGGCATACTAGACTTGGCTCAGGATGAAGCCAAGTCTCAAACGTAGACATGAATATATGAGCTTCGAACTTGATGTACATGCTCTTGTACTTTTATTCTTTCAAAGGATCAAACATGTACATGCTCTCATATTTTTATTCTCTATGAGATCAAACATGTATGAAAATTTAAAAAAATTTGTCATTGGAAAAAACTAACTTTTAAGGCCTATATCAGTAAAAAACATCGGTGGAAAATGTCGCTATAAAATAGTATCTCAGTGTCACTATATAGCAAAGTGCCTAATACGATGAGGCACGAGTGGCAAGAGCACCAAGGGATGGCGGACACCCAGACAGGACGACACAGGGCATGGGCATGAGTGGGGTGAGGGGGTATAAAGAGAGAGAGTGTTAGAGAGTGGTAAGGGTTGGAGTTAGAGAATATAGCGACACTTAAAAGTCGCTATATAGCGACCTTTATAATCGTCGCTATATAGCAACATTTGCTTAACGTCGCTATATAGTGACGCTTTACGGGGGACGTGCTTTTCATACCGACATTTAGTGCCCCATGCGCGCTAAATGTCAGTACATAAACGTCGCAATAGGATCTGTGTGTAGTAGTGTTTGTTATATTTCTCTAGGGTGCAGGGGTTGCTTTTCCATACCTGCCAAGGTAGCATCGCATAGTCTAACAACTTGATGGATTTGAGCCATTCTCCATGCCACTTGAGATCAAAATTGATTTGAAAGGTCTTTAGTGATGTTGGAACAAAGATGGAGGTTGATTCGAAAGGTCTTCAATGATGTTGGAATGGAGGCTTTCACTATGCTTTGCACAAATTATTTCTTGGTGGTTGGCTAGTGGCACATCGTCCTCCTCTGGTTTGCTTCCTGTCAAATCGTAGACAATCAGGGTTGCTACGATCTTTGCCTTATTTCTTAGATTAGATCAGGTTGGATGGTTTTAGAGCTTTTCTTTTCCTTGCACTTGCATCCCATGGTGTTGTCTGTGTTTCCATTAGTGAGGAGGAGTGTCGGAGTAGGCTTGTGGAGGCTCTAACTCTGGAAGAAGGCATTATCCATGTGTGAAAGGATGTGATATCTCCATTTTGCGACTCAATTTGGTGGCATTATGAGAAGTTTGATGCGAGTGAATAGGATGATCCCTGGCGGTATGGATAGTATAGTGGTGGAGGTTCATTTTTTGGTCAAATAGGGGGCATCACATGTGTATTAGAATGATGGCAGAGCGACTCAAGATACATTAATGTTGATGCAAGTTGGCGAGCTATGGAGTACGATGGGGTAGAGTGCTTGTAGTTGTAATGATCAACATCGGCTTGGAAAAAGGTAGTCAGAGAGGAGTCAGACATCAATTTCAGTAAGGAGGAAGTCAAAAAATGAGGTTAGGCAATCAGGTGGTCAGAAGCCAGTCGAACCACGTGTTGGTGATATCAAGCTGGTCAGACTAGAATTTGGGTGGTGGAAGATGTCAGATTACAGGTAGTTGTTATGGAGCTGGTCAAATTGTGGAGTAATTGGGACCACATTGCACAACTGTCTTTCTACAAGAACCGAATCGGGCAATGGCTTTGCAATTAAAATTGTGTCAAATCTTTAATTTCATTTGTTGTAGTATCATCCTTGTCTAGTCTTGTCAATCTCGATGTTGTTAGTGCTATAACAATCCATCTACATTGATTATAGAATTAGGTATGTAAAAATTTTGATACCTAGTGTGTGGTCGGAGTTGATCATCAAATTGTCATCACCACCTGGTCAGACTCTTGAAAGGGGCGATCATAAGAGGTCCCAATGTTGTGGTTGAATGAAAAATGACTTGTATTGTAGGCCATGCCATTGTCGAGATTGATTGGGAATTGTTGCTTGTGTTCCTGTAAGAAATTTGGTCGAATGGGTCCACTGACAGCGTGAGCTGTCAGACTACTCCATCTAGCTTCTATAAGGTGAGCTCTATTCTAGGATGGTGATATACTTCAAGCATTATGATCTCCACTATTTCAAAGCCATGGGATTGCACTATATTGATAGTCTTTTTGGTTGGATCAAGTCCAGCATATGGTTTCAATCGAAAACTATTTACTAGTTTGCCTAGTGGAATGTTGTGTAGGTCAGATAAAAGGAACGTACCTTGAGGCATCACTTCAATGACTTGAAAAGGACCATCATACCTTAGTTTGAAATTTCACGGCTGTGGTCCCAACTTGGAGTTGTGAATTAGTACCAAATTATCCTTTTCGAATATTTTAAACTTAATATTCCGGTTGACCCAAGCTTGTATTCTTTTCTAAATGGCCCTGTCTTCATCCAACTTGAGTAATTGCTCAATTCTGTAATGTGGTGATTCTTATGGAGACAATCTATTTTTTACAACAATTCTGAGGCTTCCCACTAAAACCCATTCGAACAATAGCTTCATTCCCATAAACTAGTTTGAATGGATTCATCCTAGTGGTTACTTTGAATGTTGTTTGGAAGGTCCATAAAACGGAGTTAAGCATTTGGTCCCAGTTGGTTGGATTATCTAAAATGGTTCTTTTGTAAGTCTTCTTCACAATCTTATTAGAACTCTTTGTCTGGCCATTCCCCTGAGGGTGGTAAGTCATAGATTTCTTGTGGATGACCATAGTGTAGTTTTGTAAGCTTTTGGATTACCTTGTTTATGAAATGTGTGCACTGATTTGAAACAAAAATGATGGGAACTCCAAATCCTATAATATTGTTTCTATATAGGAAAATTTCCACACTACTTGCCTTGTTATCTCTAAGAGCAATGGCTTCGATCCACTTGGTGCAATAATCAGTTGTTGCAACCAAGATATACTGGTTTTGTGTATACTTTGTTGGAGGTTTGATTGGAATAATAAAGTCAAGTCCCCATTTCTAAAAGGGTTTGAGTGGCAGGATTGGTTGGTGTGGAATTCTATCAACATTCATGGGCCTTCCATCCCTTTGGCATGGTAAACATTCCTTGGTGTATTGATGTGCATATTTGAATATTGTTGGCCACCATAGGCCAGCTTGCATAATTTTTCTTCCTATAATTTCTCTTGAGAAGTGACCTTCTATTGTCCCCTCATGAGCAACTAAGACAACCTTTTGTTCATGGGTAGGTAAGTATCTTCTGATCACTTGATCAATGCCTTTTTTATACAAAACACATGCAATCACCAGGTAAGGTTTGCATTGCAGTATCGGTTTCTTTCTATTATCTTGGGTTAGTGACTCTAGTATGAGACCATAAGTTAGGAAGAAAAGCATCTTGGCATACCAATCTGTTAGTGCTTCCATTCTGACTAAAAATATGTCTACATAAGGTAGATCATCGGAAATTTCAAATTCTGGTAGGGGGTTCTACTTCAGTAAGTCTGCTTAGGTAGTCGGCTATCTACAATATATTGCCTCCCATGTGTATGTATGATTTGGTAGTCAAATTCTTGTAGGATGAGCATTCATCATGGGGTGCCAACTGCCTTTAGTAAGAAAAGCTATCAAAATCTCCAGTATGAGATGAATTTAACAATATGCCATGAGTAGAATTTATTCAAATGATCATAGTTTTGTTCTATACCAAAAGAGCTTCAAATATGTTTGTACACCTTGAAATTTGGGTAACATGTGAAAAAGTTATATTAATTTAAAAGGAGATGGGTTTTCATATTTTTGTGTTTTTTTTAAAACCCCCCCTCATCCAAAAGATCCCCCCCCTGGGCCTCACATATTATGAAAAATGAACCTTGAGACGAAGTAGAATCCACGTGCTATTTTAAATTGAGAGGCAACACCATCTAACCACACCCAATGTTGTTTTATATGTTCTACATGGGGATTTTCCTTTTACAGCCATTCCCAATGCAATAGAAAAGCATGCTGCACAAATAGGGTGTCATGTTCTCTATCATCTAAAATGAAGAAATGGTAAGTGTGCTGCACTGACATGGACTTCTATGAGTCAACAAGCATATTGGCATTAGATGGAAGAATCAAGCAACTGACTATATGTGATATGCACAAGAATTGTTATCTCCTTGTTGTACCGGTGAGCACTTTGTATCTCATCTTGTTCTTGAAAAGAATAATTTTGTGCAAAATCTATGACGGATACAATAGTGTCACGGGGAAAATCAGCAAGGCACGTCCTGAACTACTTATCCTACCTGCTGGTCGGGAAATTGTGAAGCACATATTTTGGGATGGATTGATACACGTGACCTACAAGCTCCCTTTGCTAGTTGCTCTTATATAATAGTAGCCATCTCTCTTATCCAAATCCCTCAACATTGACATTTTCAAATCTCCTCCATTTTAGAGCAACGTGGTTGTCTTCCCTCATTTCATTTTGACAGACATTGAATGTCTTCTTCTTTAGCTTCAAACTGCAATGCTTACATGTGCCGTGTTCAATCCTGTGCCACTCATGGTCTCCCTTTGGACAAACCACTGGCTCCCACAAAGACCTTAGGCTACAAAACCTACCCTCCCTTGCAACACATGATGAGGATCTAGGAGGCCTACAGACTGTGCATTCATTGGGGAGCATTGTGCATCGAACCCCATGGAGCAATGCTCCAACACGACCAAATCTCAAGTCATTCATAGCTTGTTGGGCTAGGTCAGCAGGTCAAAGTCTATGTGTGTTTTACAACAACAAACATTCATGTCTTTGAGTTTCTCGACATACCAGTGTTTACAATGCTCAAAGCTCCTCTGCCCAATTGAAATGTCCAGTTTCTGATCCATAAACTTGAGATACAACTCTATCTCTGCTGACCCAACATGCAGGAACAATAGAACACTGAGCCCCCTTTTTGCTACTACTAAAAGAAGACAAAACATACTCTAATTAAAGTATATAATGAAGCAAAACAATTTCAAACCACTGCGTTAGATTAGGACAGTCACGATTTCAATCATCGGGCTGATTTAGGACACATTTAGGACATTCAACCACTGGGCTCGTTTAGGACAAATTTAGGACAGTCACAATTTTAACCATTGTTATTCAACCACGGTGGTTCAAGACACACATATCTAGTGATTGAGCTAAAGCAGCCCCATTGTTGCATGATGCTGCAACCACTGTGTTGTTTAGTAAAATAACAATATATTGCAAAAATATTGCTGTTAATTTCTGCTCAACCACGCTATTAGGCTGGATAACAATAAATGTCTATTCAACCATGCTGGTTCAAGACAATCACATAACTGGCTATTGAGCTAAACTAGCCTATGGTTGCATGATGTTCCAACCACCGGGCTAGTTTAGGACAATCACATTTAGTCCAAGCTTGGTTTAAGAAATGAAACAAGTAAACTATCCCAAAGCTCAATCACAGACAACCCCCAGGCTGGTTTAGGCACCACTGACCTGCATTTTATCTAGCATCTGTATGATGTGCTCCTCAAACACCTTGTGTCCCGTTTGCTTCTTACAGATGTCCTTTTTATTTGGAGAAACTCTTATATTTTTATGCCAAAACGTCATCATTGTAGCAATGATTTCTGCACTTAGGCTGCCTCTTCTTTTCTTGTGTTATGTTGATGAAGCCCATAGACTTCTCAGATCGAGACGATCGTGCATTTCTTCTGCTCCATGTTCAACCCTTGGAGCCATGCTGGTCCTTCTAATTGATAGCATCTTCGACATTGTGTGCCCAAGCCATTTCTCCTTTGTTTCACGGGACACCAACATAGATAATGTCACCCTCTTTGCACCTAGTTGGTCTAACCTGTGCATCCCTTTTACTTTTTGTAGGCCATTTCTCAGGTTAGAAAGCATCTCCTCTTAGGCGTGCATCTCCCGAGGTGTTGGTAGGGTTGTTACTCTACAAAATTTAGGGTGTAGGCTAAAGCTTATGAAGACTCAATACTGGTAATCGCTTGAATGGCCTGGATGGCCTATGAAGGCTCGAGACTAGTAATCACCTGAACTTTAGGGTGTAGGCTAAAGCTTGTGAAGACTCGAGATTGGGTAATCACCTGAATGACCTGATGTTGTTGCCTCGAATGCTCCTACCAATCATGACACCACATCTCGTGTTCTTTGCTCTGATAGCAATGATCGAATGCATGCCTCTGCAACCACTTCTTACTGCTACTCTGCAAGGAGTCTTCTTTCTTCTCATTGTTTCTCCCTTTGCAGATGTTGCAAAGGTGTCTTCCATTGTTGTCGATTTGATACCGTGGCAACACTTCCTTAGCCCACACTCTATTCCTTATCCCTTGACCTGACTTTTTAGCTTTCTTGTCTCCAAGCCTTTGTCTACTTCTCTTGCAAGCCATGGTGAGCTGCAAGTTGCAATTGATGCCATGGCCACGATCAATATAGAATATATCCAGATAACCTAGATGGTGAGGAAAGCAAAGAATAGAAGACAACTTATTTGTAAGAAGACAATGGCAAACCAAAGTCTACACAAGGTCACGTCGAGGTGCATGGGGGTTGTAGGGCGTTTGTAGGGCGGGGGCAGGTTGCACAGTCATTGTTTGCTTGGGTATAGCCATTTTTGGTGAGGTTCAGGGACTTTTCTGTATATGGGTATCTTGCATGACCCATAACTTATGCATTGCTCAACAGAATTCGGCAAACTTTGTCTTCAAGTTGTAGTAGTACACATTCCAAACTTGAACATGAGAGCAAAAATTTATGGAATAAGGATTTGGAATGAGACTGTTAAAGCATTACAAGTGCTATGTTGCATGTGAAGCATGCATCCTGAAGACTATAGGATATAGAAATTTATTCAAAAACATGAAAATTTTGTTCTATACATACATGCAATCTAGTAATCATTCTAAAGAACACTACGCGAGCTTCTCCTGAACCCAAGGACACACCTAAATGAGATCATTATGCATGGGTTAATGGGCCTCCAATGTTGTGCTAAAGTGATGCATACTCATTTGAGGGCACACTCCATAACTTTTTTTTGATTTGTTGAAAACCAAAGCGGATTGAAAATTTGGAATCCAAACTATTGGTACTAGTGCATGGTGTCTTAAAACATTGATAGTTGTTGGTATTGCTATCTAGATTCACCCTAAAATGGAAGAATTTGGAAAAGTGCAATTTGTGCATGTGCAAAGATATTTTAATAAATCCAATACTATTTACAATTTTGAATTGTTTATTTTTCCATGCATTTGTTTGCTATATGGCTCATAAGCATGCCAAAGTTCATTGCATTTAATAATACATAGCATCACATTGCCTAGCATAACCTTTGGCCTATTTGTGTTTTGAAGCACTCTAGGCCACATTGCACTTGTTTGGGATATCCAAATCTGCTAACATGTATCGTCAAAGGGGGGGAAAACTGGAGGCTGAAATTTTGTTACTTCCACAAATTTTGGATTTCCACACCTCCCGCCCATCAAACCTTGGAAGATTAAGTACTTGCAACCTACCCCTGCCCTCTGCAAACACCCTGCAACTTGCACACACCTCGACGTGAGCTTGCACAAACTTTGGTTCTCATCTTGCCTCACTAGCTAGCTTCTCTAAGTCTAACTTTGGACCATGGCATCAACGGCAACATGCAGCTTGCCATGGCTTGCAAGACAAGATGATAGAGGCTGCGAGATAGGAAAGTTGAAAAGCCAGGTCAAGGCACAAGGAATAGACTACGGGTCAAGGAAAGCACTGCCACGATATTGAACTGACAACAGAAGACAGTTTTGCAACATCTGCAAAGGGAGAAACAACAAGAAGAAAGAAGATTCCTTACAGAGTAGTAGCAAGAAGTGGTTGTAGATGCACGCACTTGATCATTGCCATCGGAGCGAAGAACACGAGCTGTGGTGTCACGATTGGTGGGAGCATTCGAGGCAACAACATCAAGCCATTCAGGTGATTACCAGTCTCGAGTATGCACAAGCTTTAGCATGCACCCTAAAGTTTGTAGAGTAACAACCCTACCAACACTTGGGGAGATGCACGCCTAAGAGGGGATGCTCTCTAACTTGAGAAATGGCCTGCAGAAAGTGAAAGGGGTGCACATCTTAGATCAACTAGCTCCAAAGAGGGCGACATTAGCTATGTTGGTGTCCCCTTAAACAAAGGAGAAATGGCTTGGGTGCACAATGTCGAAGATGTTGTCAATCAGAAGGACCAACATGGCTCAAGTGTTTGAACGTAGAGCCGAAGCAATGCATGATCATCCCAATCTAAGAAGTATGTGGGCTTCAACAGAACACAAGGGAGAGACAACCTAAGTGTAGAAATCATTGCTACAGTGATGACGTTTTGGCAAAAAAATACGAGAGTTTCTCCAAATAGAAAGGACATTTCTAAGAAGCGGATGGATGCAAGGTGTTTGAGGAGCACATCATACACATGCTAAATATAATGCAGGTCAGTGGTGCCTAAACCAGCGCGGTGGTTGTTTGTGATTGAGCTTTGGGATAGTTTACCTTTTTTATTTCTTAAACCAAGCTTGGACTAAAGGCTTGGACTAAATGTGATTGTCCTAAACCCGATGGTTGTAACATCATGCAGCTGTAGCCTGCTTCAGCTCAATCACCAGTTATGTGATTGTCTTGAACCAGCGTGGTTGAACATACATTAGTTGTTGTCCAGACCAATGGCATGGTTGAGCATAAATTAACAACAATATATTGTTATTATACTAAACCAACCCAGTGGTTGGAACATCATGCAACCATGGTTTCTTTAACTCAATCACCACTTATGTGATTATCTTGAACCGGTGTGGTTGAACAGATATTAGTTATTGACCAGCCCGTTGGTTGAAATTATTGAGTTTCTTAGTACTTAAATTCGTTAAATTTAATTTCTTGCTATTCGGGTCATATACCATTGTTAAATTGTGCAATTAAAAAATGAAAAGCAATATATTGCTATTTTCTAATGGTGAAATGAAAAGCAATATACTTGTTATTGTCTAATATGTGAAGTTGAGACCATCAAGCTAAACCATTGGTGGTTGAAAGTGTGATTGTTCTAAATACGTCCTAAACCAACCCGGTGGTTGAATGTCCTAAATGTGTCCCGGTGATTGAACTTGTGACTGTGAACTTGTGACTGTCCTAAACAAGTGCGGTGCTTGGCAATTGTTTTTCTTCATTATATACTTTAATTAGACTGTGTTTTGTATTCTTTTAGTAGTAGCAAAAAGGGGGCCCATTGTTCTTTTGTTCCCACATGTTGGGTTAGTAAACAGAGTTGTATCTCAAGTTTGTGGATCAGAATCCGGACATTTCAATTGGGCAGAGGAGCTTTGAGCATTGTAAGCCTTGGTATGTCAGGAAACTCAAAGACAGGAATGTTTGTTGTTGCAAAACACACAAATACTTTGACCTGGCCCAGCATTCTATGAATATGACTTGAGATCTGGTCGTGTTGGAGCATAGCTCCATGGGGATCGATGCCTATGCCTCACAATGAATGCACAGTCTGTAGGCTGCCTAGATCCTCATCATGTGCTGCAAGAGAGGGTAGGTTTTGTAGCCTAAGGTCTCTATGGGAGCCAGTGGTTTGTCCAAAGGGAGACCATGACTGGCACAGAATTGAATGCATTTGTGGCACATGCAAGCATTGCAGTTTGAATTTTAATGTCTATGCAAATGAAATGAGGGAAGACAACCACATTGCTCTAGAATGGAGGAGATTTGAAAATGTCTATATTGAAGGATCCGATAAAAAGAGATGGCTACTATCATATAAGAGCACTTAGCCAAGGGATCTTGTAAGTCACATGGTTTAATCCATCCCAAAATATGTGCTTCACAATTTCACAACCAGCTAGCAGGATAAGTAGTTCAGGACATGCCTTGCCAATTTTCCCCGTGACACTATTGTATCTATCATAGATTTTGTAGAAAATTATTATTTTCAAGAACAAGATGAGATACAAAGTGCTCATTGGTACAACAAGCAAATAACTGCATATCACGTACAATCATTTGCTTGATTCTTCTATGCCTGATGCCAATCTACTTGCTAACTCACAGAAGTCCAGGTTAGTGCAATGCACTTACCATTTCTACATTTCAGATGATAGGGAACATGACACCCCTATTTGTGCAGCATGCTTTTCTACTGCATTAGGTATGGATGAAAAAGAAAAATCCCCATGCAAAAAATATAAAACAACATTGGGTGTGGTCAGATGGTGCTGCCTCTCAATTTAAATCAGCATGTGGATTCTGCTTCGTCTCAAGGTTCAAATCCCTTACTGGTCTAGACATGATGTGGAATTTCTTTAGGTCTAGCCATGACAAGGGCGAACATGATGGATGCGGTGCTATTATTAAGTAAGCTCTGTTTAAACACCAATTAGCATGCCCTTAAGAAAAACTCAATGATTCCCTTGATACTGTAACATGGCTTACAACCAACCTCTCCACAGGTGCATTTTCAACATACAGTCTCAGGGGGGTCACTCATTTATGTAACCCTATCACGTGAGTTCAACAGAAGGATGTTTTTAATATCTAAATTTAACAAAAGTTAATTTACATAAGGGAGTATTTAAAACAATTTTCAAAAAAATTTACAGATTTGTATAGAAAAAGGGTACATTTTATTAATGAAAAATTTACAGATAAGGGATTTTAGAAATATGCCTTGAACACACGTGATATAGAGGGTTTATACATAGTGACCCTCCTGAGCATACAGTAAACAAAGCCTTAAGAATATTGTAGTACACAGAGTGTTAACACCATGAAGTGAAAGTGGATGAAGTGCAAAGGAGAAGCTGGCATGATTACGAGAAAATTAAAGGAGTTTGTGGTCTGCACCGCATATGGGGCTTTTCGAAAAACCAATTGATTAAAATGATAAAACCTTCTTGTTTCTACACTGCATTTATCATAGGGGATCATGACTATTATGAGAACATTGCAACTGTGAAGACATGGGAGCAAGTTCAAGTTTTCCCTCTACATTCAGATGGAAAGACAAACAATGGAGAGACAAATGACTCGCCATAGTTTGGGGAGAGTTTCGATGACCTCACTGACTATCTCTGGAAGAGGGGGATAACTTTGTAGTTATCGCAGATTCTGGGGAGAACAAGAAAGATCACCCATAGTTTTTGTTGTAGTGCACAAAACCTAAGTACAAGGTTGAGGAAACATTTAAGGATAATTGGGGAACAACCTATGAGAAGTGGGATGTATTAGTCAAAGCTTTTTGGTACAAAACAACATCCAAGAGAGGCCGCAATTATGAACTGTTATATAAGAGTCCACAAACGTGTGTACTCTCATCTAGTAAGAGCTATTAAGTTCCAGATGCAACCTATGCCACAACAAAAGAAGGGCAAGAGTGTCTTCAAATTGGATTTAGAGACACATGAGCACATCTTGGGGTCTCTTGGAGCAGTGGATGAGGATGACTGAAATAGTACAAATAAAATTTATGTAGTCTCATTGCAAGGAAACAATATGTCCACTTGTCCTATAAAATGGAATTTGTATTGAGACTGCTTCTTTTTAGTATATCCCAAACAACCACCATGCTAGTTTTATTAAATTGTTTTTGTAACTCCCAAATGGTAAAACCCATGCTTGTTTTTAGTATATCCCAACAACCACCGTGCTGGTTTCCCATAACAAATCCACAATCCGACAAATCCATTCATCTTGTAATAATAGAGGCAAATCACCACGCTGGTGGCTGTTAATATCCTAGTGCAAACCAACCATCGCATTGGTGACACTACTACCATGCTATCCTAAAATTTGTCGCATAATGCTATACTAAAACAGTGTCCTTTAGACTGTTTATCATTTTGTTAACCGTCAAATTTCACTCCATGCTTGCTTTTAGTATATCCCAAAAATCACTGCACTGGTTTCCCATAAAGAATCCATTCATCTTGTAGTAATAGAAGCAAACCACCGTGATGGTGGCTATTCATATCCTAGTGCAAGCAACCACTGCACTAGTGATAACTTATCCTACACTACTACCATATGCTATTCCTACACTACTGCCTTGCTATCCTAAATTTTGTTTTGCAGATTGCTAGTGCCCTTTAGACTGGTTATAGTTAACCGTCAGATTTCAACCACCGAGCTGCTTTAAACATTTAAGTACTAACATAGAAGCAGGTTGATACAAAATTAGGTATTACGAGCACCATGAGAATATCCACAAGTTCAAGAAATGTCTACAAGATTTTTATGATTTCAAAAAACAACATTTTTCTTTTTCAAGGAAATTCGAGACTCCTAACTATCTTATCAACCTCTCTATAGCAAGCATCTCCCAGCTCTTGAGGCCAGTCTGCTGCACAATGGCAGACCTCTTCACACACTTGGATCACACACTGCTTGCAATTTTCCTCCTTCTTCTCTGGGTCTGTTTCTATGAGGATGCCATCCAACATCGTTTTCAGATAGAACAAAAGCATTCCAAAGTCTTTTGGGTATGCCATAGATTCGTAGTAGGTGGATCAATGTACAGAGTTTGAATGGTTTGGGGCTAGATTTTGTAATGGGCTCTTAGTTGTTTCTGCACTGCACTTAGATAGGGAAAGAGTTCATTGAGCCTGACCTTCTCATTCTTTAATCTCATGTTAGTTGTCTAATTGAAATCTTTTGTCTCACATTAGTTGTCTAGTCGAAATCTTTCGTTTTACATTAGTTCACTAATTAAAATCTTTCAGTCTCACATTAGTGATCTAATTGAAATGTCTCATCTCACATTACTTGTCAAATTGAAATCTTTCATCTCATTATTACCACCGCGCTGGCGTGGATCAAAGGACACTATCTAGTCACATAGCTAAGAAAACATTGCCCAAGTAAACTCTGGAGAAGATTAACAATTCAATAGATTACACACAGATTACAATATCAAAGACTCCTTTACTTCATATTACATCTCACAGACTCCTTGTTGAGCTCCCTGATTGCAAGGCTCAGCCCTCCTTGCTCCTTTCTAGAATGGGGCTGGTTCCTTCCTGTAGGGGCGCGGCCCCTCGCTTCATGCCGCTTTCTCTTTCCTTGACTTGAGCTTCTTCATTGCAGGCTCGACCCTTCTTGCTCCTTTCCTGAAGGGGGCTGGCTCCTCCCTTTGAGCTCCTTTTCCTCGCACTGAGGCTCACAGTCTCGGCCTTCCTCAATTTGAGCTCCTTGTCTTTAAGATATTTTGCCCAAATGGCAAATTGAGCTGTAGCATCTACTTTCTCGTCATAGATAGCTGTAGCAGGCAGGCACATTTGATCTATCCATGACCTGGGCAATGGAAAATAGCATTCTCTAAATAGCAATTTTGTATGCACAAACACTCCAAAGCAAAAAACGTGCACATGGTGGTAGCACGCAGGCCATCAGATACAACAGTCATCTATTATGGGGGTATGGCATACCATGCATTTTGGACCCTGTTGCATAGTAGAATAGGCATCCGATTTAACTATTGTGGCCATCAATACCACAGTCTTGCTCTGTACATGATGAAGTTGCTTCTTGATTCCTTCCTCCCTCATCCTAAGGATACATATGTTATCCTTCATCTCCTCCACTTTTTGCTCACTTTGTGCAACAGCTTCATCTAAATCCCTCAGCATTTGTTGAAGCTACGTAAATTTCTAAAAAACATCTTCATGGGCCATTTCCAAGACTTCCACTCTAGTTTGGAAATCTCTCAAGATGATGGACTGCTTTTCATAACTGTCAAAAGCCACGGTAAGCTCATGCAAACATCTATCCTGATCTTTGTGCAGGGTCTTGTAGCTTGCTCTTTGGACTTCCAACAGTGTTTTGAAAAAACAACCCTCACCGTGGCTGCTGCAAATTTCTCCTCCGCGGCTCGGGGGGTCACTCGTCATATGTAACCCTATCACGTGAGTTCAATAGAAGGATATTTTTTATTTCTAAAATTTACAGAAATAAATATACATAAGGGACCATTTAAAATAGTTTTGGAAAAAATTTACAGATTTGTATAGAAAAGGGGTACATTTTATTAATGAAAAAATTTATAGATAAGGGATTTTAAATATAGGCCTTGAACGCACGTGATATAGAGGGTTTATACATAGTGACCCCCCTGAGCTCTGCGGTGGCTAGAACTTGCTCCACCATGGTGGCTGGAACTACCGTGGCTGCTCTTTGCATCCTTCCTGGCTTGGGGAGTTGCCTCATTGTCCTCTCCACCCGGGCTACTCTCTGCCCCATCCTTCCTGGCCTTGAAGCTCTCTCGCAGTTATTGCATCACCTTTCTGGTTTCTGCATTCTCCCTTTTTAGCTCCTCCATCATATAGCCAAGATTACAAGGAAATGGAATAGTGGGGGCTTGAGATTGCAAGGGAGAATGAAACGTTCCAGAGGGATAGAAGAAGAAATGGTTAAGGGAATGGAATATCAGTTTGTAGCCCGACTACACTTTTAAGATGAGAGCCACCACGGTGGTTGTAGCCTTATCCAATTCTTTCCAAACACGTATTCTCAAGGTTCTGACATGAGGACCAGCTTCCAAATTAGTGGTGCAATCACATAACTTTTTCCAATAATTCCAATGTAGATTTAATTGATGCTTTCTATGATTGGACAAAAACCTTTGTGCCTTAGAGCCTCCCATGGACACTTTATTTGGAAGATTTCCTAATTTTCCTGACAATTGGGCGTCTTTGATTAGCTTTACATTCCCCCCATGTAGACCCATGCTCGAGAGTAAAGATTCGAGCCTTGCTATACATGATGCTGCTCTCTCCTCTGGTTTCATGTTCTATACATATACAATGTGCAAGTAAAGCAATTTATCAATGAGCTGCATCTCCGCATGTAACACAAAGAAATGCACTCTTTGTAATGGAATGTTTAAAATTGGATCCCAATTTTTATCGTTCTAATCTCTGTTGGGTGCATTATCTTGATTGTAGCACATTACTCCATTGCTCCAATACAACTATTTGTTAGCATCATCATCTATGATGTCATTCATTACATCTTTAGCATTCCCAAAGTCTTTTCCTCTTTTTATTTTCTCTTTCCCTCTATGTATTCCTATGTTACCGCCTCAAAGTTGTTGTGAGTGCATACAATAAATACATGGATATGTCGCATTTGCACTCAATTTCATTCCAAACATACACTTCAATGTCTTAAGATCTCTTGCCATGTGCCATTCAACTTTAAATGATCTGAACCCTTTAACTTGAAGCAACTCTCCTTCTGTTTGCACATCTATGACACTTGGAATTGGAGATCTATCAAATACCCATTTCAAGAATGAGTGTGTCTCTTTAGGAAGTTCAAACGCAGCAAGCCAGCAAATGTGCTTTTCCGATTGCACACTAAAATTTTCCCTAATTCCTTATCTTTGGCATGTCTGAGGGCTTTATTCATCAAAGTAATACTAACCCTCTCCAACTTGTGGCATTTTACATCCTTAAACTCATCCAATTTGATAATGAATACTAACTTTCCTTCACAATCTGAAAGATTAAAAGATTTACATGATTAGAAAAGATTTCAATAAAAATTGCAGCTCTCTAAGCAAAAAAATTTCAACCTACCCCATGCTTTCATGTTGTAAAACTCCACCATTGCAGCTTGGACCCTACGTACATACAAAAAACATTATTATGCTCTGTGTACTCAAAGGTTCTTGGTGTTTGGTTTGACCCTTTGGTAGTTGGTCCTCCTTTCTTTTTGCTATGTACGACATTTGTCTTGTCTGTGCCTTCCAACGTCATGCTTTCTGAGATTGTATAAATCCACCCAACAAATCTTGAATAGCAAAATTTGTTTCTTTCCTTGCATTTCTAACATATACTGGTCCGGGAATAGAGGATCATTAGGGGAGAATTGGGTTCTCAAAAGGGCCTCATAAGGAATTGATTAAGAAATGGATTAAGTTAATTACAATTGAACCACTATGGTAACTGACATGGTTTGAAATTGATCAACCCTGGCCTTTGGATGGAGATGGGTGGTGGATGGATCAAAGGCCTAGGATGGCTTTAGTGGGCTCCAAGTGGCAAGATCTAACAAGGGGAGGGCAAGGTTTGACTTTGTGGAGGCCTCATTAAGAGGGAAAAGGTGCCTTTCATGTGCACCCTTGATCTAGATCCAAGATCAATGGCCAAGATTGAGGCGCCTGTTTGGAGGGCTAGGATGAAGGTGCGTTTTAGATGGTGGAGATGAAGATTTGAGATCAAGGGGCCGGATTGAAGCACCTATTTGGATGGCCCACATTGAAGCGCCATTTGCTCTCACCTCCTCCCTTGGATCTGACCTAGATCTATGGCCCAGATTGGTGGAGCGCATTTTGCACTCATCCCCTCCCTTGGATCCACACCTTGATCTATGGCCCAGATTGGAGTGCATTTTACTCTCATCTTCTCCCTTGGATCCACCCCTTGATCCATGGACTAGATTGAAGCATACTTTCCCCTCATCCCCTCTCTTGGATCTACCCATTGATCTAATGGCTGGGAGTGCTCTACCATAAATTTGAATGTGACCCTTGGATTGGAGATCAAATCAATGGCTAGAAGTGAGGACCATGGGTCCAAACCATGGGTGAGAGGTCTTCCCAACCATAAATGCTCAATATGTCCTTTTGTACAACACAACATACCAGTGTCCCACACAAAGAAGCACTTTCATTGGTACACCTCACATCCATCTCTAATCCCTTGAAATTAGGAAACACTAATTGGAGGCCCTTTTGAGACCCCATTTCTCCCCTAATGTCTTAATGCCTTGACCTTGAAGTGCATTTACAAAGGCATTATACACAGCTAAGTACCCTTGCCAACTAATGCCAGTAGCATCACATGCATGTACAACTTCCAATGGATCTACAAGATTCTCTAAATCAGTTGCAACCTCTTGTAATATTGCATGTCACAATGCACGCTGACAGGGGTCCCTAAGAATAGAAATGAATTCTTTCTTCTTAATTACACTCTTTACAACACAAAGTTTGTCAGAGGAATGTCTTCCAATAACCTCCATAAAATTTTTGTAGAAATCATCATAACATTAGAAAAATAAATGACTCATTTGTAAGTAATGCTTCATAATTACAAAATAGTCCAAATATACATACCTTGTAGCTTTCACCTTGTGCTTCCTTGCTCCACCACCATATGCCAAGCTCTCCATTGGTTGCATGGGCTTGATCCTCTGCTTGTAACCTAGAGGGGATCTTTTTATCCTTAAATCTAATCTCCTAGTGTAGCAAGCTCTTGTTCGATACACCAAGTCTTTTTCAACAGTTTGTTCTTCTCATCTATTAATCTTGTGATTATCTATTGTGACCTCTCTTTTGCAATTGCCGAGTTAGCAAGTTTTTTCTGTTCTTGGGTTAGTTGTTCTTGGAGATTATGCATGGTATCTCTAAGTATCTTTATCTTTCCTTCCATTCTCAACAAGTGAACCTTCGCAAAGTGTGCTTCAGCATTGGAATGGCCGATGCATTTACAATATCCTAGTAAGCCTTGAAGACCATCTCCTACATATTGAATCAAACTCATCACATTTTCAAACAAAGGTGGAGCACCCACTGGATAGAGTCCACCAACACTCCATAAGTCGACATGCTTTGTTCCTTGTTATCGTAATTGATCTAATGTATCTTTGCCGACAACCTTATGGCCATAACATTTGACGAGTCATGGCATACTCTGGTGCAAGGTGCTTTTTCGTGGCTTGTTGGTGCGATCTTCCAATGGAGCCATGAGAGGGATTTAGAAATGAGGCCTTGGATCAGTTTAAAGAATAGAATAGAATCAATGGAAACAAGTTTGGGACCATGGGTGCATAGGCATGGATTGGGGGAAGACTTTGGAGAGTTTTTTGCCATTTTGGGAAATTTTGAAAATTTTCAAATTTTTGGGCTAGGGTGTACCCGCGAGATACTTTTTGGGAATGAGGACCACCTAAAGGTTGTAAAGAGAGTTAAATTTTTGAGAGTGGTGGGGCCCTCCAGCTAGGAGAGAAAGGTGCACTTTTGGGGACCACCAAGGGCTAGGGAGATGTACTTTTTTGTCCCCATATGGGGTGATGGGACCCTTTGTAGGCCTTATTAGTTCTTAATCCATTTTCTAATCCACTCCTTATGAGGCCCTTTTTGAGTCCAAAATTCCCCTAATGACTTCTTGATGTACAGTGTGGAAGACCCGGTTTATCTGACAACAGTCGGAGTGGTATCCTGAATGAATGCAACTGCTTGTCAATACGAATAGCATTCTTGTGAAAGCTACCCCATCATCTGAGCTGCAAAGAAAGATTCATAGATTTCATGGGCCAACCTCCTATACAAAAGATTGATGGGGCCAAAGTGGTCAAGAAGGAATTATCTACCTCCAACCAACACTCTAAGATAGGACTATTCATTTCAGCTCTGTTTGTATTCACTTGGCAGTCCTCAGTTCATAATCAAGAAAATTCCAAACAAGGAGGTGTGCACCAAAGGAAAACATGATGCATATGTAGAGACCAAGAAATGGGAGACAGTGAAAGATCTCAAGGCTGCCAGTACAGCACCGTGCAAACACATCAGATGGTTTTTAACACTAGTTTGATAGAAGGACATAAAAATGTCCTAAGACACTTTTATGTCCTGTTAATTTAGCAACTTCCTAGAATTATTCAAAAGCATCGATAAGGTATTTTGGGTTTTTGATTATTTTCCATAATAGCTTATATGATGTTGAAAAGAACTTGGAATTATTATCAAATTAGAACTTCCACCTATAACTTTGAGTTTTACCTAAAGTTTTAAGGTCAACCTAACACCAACATTTCAAGCTGTTTCCTCAAGTTTTAGATAAAACGGCCATACTTATTACTTAGAATGAGTTTTCTTAGAGTTTTTAAGTCCTAGAGTATAAGGATAACTATAACACATATGTTTGTATTTCCTCAGAGATAGATAATCATATTCATTATGATCTATGGCCTTAAATGTAATTTTAGTGAATGGCAAGGGAAAAATTGATCTTTTACAAATTCTTTGACATGTCTAACAAGTTCCAAACTCAACCATACTTAGTACATGTCTTCAATAGGATATTATGGAGTAGCATGAGTTTTTAGGGGACCTAATGTCATGTAGAACACCAAATTCAAATCATATATTGATTGTTCTTTGTGTTGTAATTCACACTAAATTCAAGATAGAAGGGTTAAAGGATATCATAAGAACCTTAATACGCTTAAAATTATACTTATAGAGTTCCTCTAATCATGAATGAGTGATACCAATTAAAAAAAGTTATATGCAGAACACTTATATACATGAAAATTCAACACTATTAAAGTGAGATTTAGATTTAATGCAAAACTTGTTTGGTAGTTGATATTAGGAGCACTTAATCTCTTTTAGTCTTAGCCTTTATTGTGATGTGGTAACTTTACATTATGATATAATATTGTTATAGTTATGATATGATGCTTTGTGGCTATTATGTGTAGTATAAAAAGATGTTTATTTATGAAATGCGACTTATAATGCAACTTGCTAGGCTGACCACTCTTGTTAATTGATAAATTAATCTTGCCAAAATGATTTTTAAACAAAGTTTTGTCACTCTTAGGTGTTTGATATACTTATAAACACTTTGTAAAAATGCTAGCTCCTTGAAATCAATTTTATTTTTAGGGATACTAAATAAAGTTTCAAATCTAAGTACTGTTTGGGCGAATGACCATGTTACCATACATTTGTGAGCATTTTGTAATCACATGTAATAGTTTTTTGTGCTCCTTATATTTTTAGATAATATTCCTATGAGTCTACCTTAAGCTTAAGAGAGGGAATCACCAAAAGCCACATCTACAACAAGTTGTGATTTTTTGCCAAAACCTCAAAACTTTTATATCCTGTTATGCTACCAAACTAGTGTTAATAGACCCTTGGTAGACTCATTGGGGGAGAGACCCCTTGGAGGTAGAGAACTATTGATAGAGATGCTAATTACCAAGAAGAATAAATGGATCAAAGTCACCCTGAAGAATTCCGTAGCAACCAGCCTACAAGAAAACTTTTCCCAAGCCTAGATGATTGTTTCAACCCCAACAGCCCTTGCTAGGTGTTCAGCCTCGACACCTATTTTCAATATTGGCTTACTAGGCATAGTGTCTAGAAAGGATCTTGACTATGCGCAATGGGAATTGTTCACACATTCCATGAACAACAGCACAATATGCAAGATAGATCTCTCATGCAGCTACAAACTGGACAAGGAGGAGAAACAACACCTGTTGCTACACATTTCAGAATTAGAGATGCAAGGTAATCAATTGGCCAAGATGTAAGAATAGATAGCTACATAGAAAAAAGCCCATGAAGAGGAAATAGAAGCTCAGTAGATCCAATTACAACAAGCCAAGAATCAAGTGGAAGTTCAACAACAGTGCCTCTGCCAACAATCACAGAATGGCTTGCAAAAATGAATAAGAATTTTCCCTTCAATTTGAGAGACTCACATATTATTACATGCACATACAAGTGGAAAACACACTGCTGAAAGAAAGAATCGAGGCTTTGAAGCTATCAAACAATAGTTGAAAGCAATGATTGATGACATGGTGTGCTTGTGTCACCAACTGAGTTGAATTATATGAAGATCCAACTGTTGGAGACCTCTTAGGAACATTGGGCCACCATCAAAATCCACATGATGATTCTTTAGAAAAAAGGCAGCTCATTTTGGGACCTTTTAGGGTTTAGAAAAATAGGCTCTTCACCAATCAAAAGAGGGCCAACATTGAAAAATACCAAAAATCATATTCAAAATCTTTTTCTTTTATTATGTCTGACATACGTGATCTTCAAAAGATGATTTTTTGTCTAGTATTTAATGATTCTGACATCGCCAAAGCATCTGGAGTGGGCCAAAACCCCCAAATCGACCTGGGGACACCGAAAACCGATGCTCAGAGGTTTGAAAAAGGGCAAACATGCCCAGAAGGGGGGATTTGCACAAAAACGTGATTTGGCCAGCTAGACAGTTCCGACTTGGCCAAATCGTATTTTTGTGTAAATCTCCCATTTCGAGCATTTTGCCCTTTTCTGGGCGTCCGGGCGTCGATTTTCAGTGTCTCTAGGGTTGATTTGGGGGTTTTGCCCCGCTCCAAACGCGCTGGCGATGTCAGAATCATCAAATTCTGCACAAAAAATCAAGGATCTTATATATGCATTTAATGTGAAGCCTGAGTACTAGACTAAAATTTTTGCAGTAAGTGTCCATATTTTATGGCATTTCTTATATTTTGTGTGCAACAAAAATAGGTAAATAGTGAATTTCTTAGAGGGCCCCAAAATGAGTTCCCTTCTTTCCTAATGATTGCTAAGAGGCTTAGCAATAGAAACTTACTGAAATAAAAAATACATCATCTTATTGCTCTTCTCACAAGCTTAGAGGCACTATAATGGACTGATCATACTGCTCTAGAAAAGTTAGAAATTTTAGCTGCTTATGCAGTGGCCTAGGAGTACAACACAGAGGGAGACATGCAAGTCAACATGTTCTTGGTAGAATAGCACCACAATATAGATAAAATGCATAGCCAAGAAACTATGGCAGATCTGAGAGATGCTTTGCCACCAACTCAAGGGGAAGAAGCTATGAATAAGGAGGACCCTGCAAAAGCCAAACTCCAGGAGCAAGAGACATCGGAAGCAAGGATTGAAGACACAAATTCCATCGACCAAAGCAAGGAAACAGAGCAGCAGACTAGACCATTTGTAGTAGCCAACCAGCAACCAGAGATACCAATAGTAGAACCCCCATAATTGCTTAACACAAAGGTTGCACTTATAATAATGTGCACACAGACAGTTGACTTGAAATATGTCAAGAAATATTTCATGTGTTCAGAACACATTTTTCAAGGGTTCGAGTCATCACTTTTTTGTTCCAAGAAAAATGGTCCACAGGGAGTGCCAGGTGTTAGGGGATAAAAACATCCATATGGGCAATTATAACTGTCTGATCAGTTACAAAACATAGTCATGGTAATATGATGATGGTTAGACTGTAGTGTAACAACCTTCTCTCTTCACTAGTTGAATGCTATGAAGAGAAGAGCATATTGTACTATGTGTTGTTGTAAGAGGAAAGCTTTTTCTCCTATCTTTCTATATTGTTTTCACTTCTTTCCATTGCATGCCTGCAAAACCAATGCCCATGGTGTTGGTTGCTAGTCCGTATGTGATAATTATTGATAAAAAATTTAAGAAATGATACATCTAATATTAGAAGTTGCAAAATTTGAAATATTAAACATACAGAGCTCCAGGCTGAGCATACATGGATGTACGTGCAATAGTGTCTGGCACATGCTCGGGCATTGCGTTGGCAACCCTATGTAGCCACTTGAACTACAAGCGTTGATGCTCAGCATGTCGAGCCTCCTTTTCAGTCTCCTCTTGCATCAATGGATGCTTGCCTACTCTTCTAGAACAATCTAGTTCCCAAGGTGGAGGAGGAGTATCCTCTCCTTGTGACATTCTCACAAGAAAGTATTCCTTGTTACACAGAGAACAAAGTGTGGATGAATGCTTGGTGTGCAACAGTATGCAAGGTCTGCATGCATCAAATTCAACATTTGTGAGGCACTGATGTGTGACGTAGAATGCAAGATGAAAGTGTCACATGAAATGTGTTTGATGCAAGATGAAATGTTACATATCCCATGCAAGATACAAACTATTGTACATATGCTAGGGAAAATGAGTTATAACAAAATTACTTTAATTTAACAAAATGTACATGCTGCAATCTATATTTACGTCAAATGTTACAAATTAAGTTTTTTTTAAAAATAGGAATTTCATTACAATAAGTTTGACACATGGGGTCCCAAAAATATTACAAGACCAAAAAGGTGGCTTATGTCGCATGGATTTCTTTGATCGGCAATGCGATGCATGATTTTTTCTTTTGCATGACACTTAATGGAATTAATGGAGGCATTTTCCGATCATCCTCAAGGTAGCCCTAGCCACCTTCAAAAAAATGAACTATCTCAACAATGACCCATCCCAATGCATGGTATGTATATCTGCCTCTTAATGCTACTTCTTGTAGCTCGGGTGCAAGCCATTCTTACCTCCCATGCTCTTCCTCTTTCCTGCGAACTCGCTCAACAAAGTCATCATATGTCTCTAAGGACAACTTCTTTAGATGCTTGAATGCCTTTCGACTCTCTGAGAAGTCCATGGCCATCCCCCAGTCTATGATGCCTACTCCGCATCTTGACTTTCCAAACAAAATCCAATAAGGTATTGCCCGGGTGTAGGTTTGTGTGCATCCACCTTCCAGTGTGCAACCTTGCTAAACCATTCACAAGTGCATGGATGATATGGAGGAGATTCTTACAAAACACATTGATTTGGGAAATATCTTTCTTGTCTAATGTAGCTTGGACTCCCCAGGTTGCTGTGGCCATCGGATCTGCTCCTCCCCTTAGAACATGGTGGAAGTATCATGTGAACCTACTAATTACTATTGGTAATACTAATACTAATGACAATAGTATGTCAATTACCAGTGCTACCAACACAATTTCCGGCAAGAATACTGCTAGTACCAGCCATAATAATATTACCGATAGTATTTTGAGTACTACTGCCGGTAGTATTGTGTTGAACTTTTTATGGTAGTATAAATATTATTGCCGATAGAAGACTACTAGCAGTACTACCATCTGTATATATTTGATTTCTAGGTCAGGGCCACCTAATAGTGCAAAGGTTTGATTGTGCTTGTGATTGCATGAAATACATCCTCATCATGACACCTAATCACAAGAAAATTCAAGTGATTATGTGATTATGCAATTCCAGATCACCTCTCTTGCTCCTGGGAAGCTTATGTGGACCCTTGGTATCCAATCATTCAAGCTATAGGTGCAAGGCACCCATTCACCCAATGCATTTTGCACTTATGGGACACCAAGAACATGTATGGTCTCCTTAGCATGCTTGTTGGAGGTTATGGAAACAAAAATGCATGTCGATGCTTAAATTATCTTGTCACCATTTCAAACCCACCATGTTTGAACATCAGTCAACCTCAATTTCCCTTAACCTCATCTTGAATTCATGAAAATGGCTAGAAAGGCTACTAAAGTGTCAGAGAAGACCATATACAACAGTTATAGCAAGGTTGAATGGTTGCTAATGCTTGAACATACTTTTGACAATGTTAAAACCTACATGTACAAGTTCCTCACATACTCATTTTCCAATTTGATGTCAATTACACCTAGCCTCAATTTCCCCTAACCTCATCTTGAATTCATGAAAATGGCTAGAAAGGCCAAAAAAGTATCAGAGAAGACCATATGTAGTACTTATAGTAAATGTCAAAACCTACATGTGCAAGCTCCTCACATACTCATTTTCCAATTTGATGTCAACTACACCTACCCCCATCTCGAATTCACAAAAATGGATGAAAGTGCTAGTACAGTGTAGGAAGAATCATATTTACTAGTTACAGCAAGGTAAATGGTGCCAATGCTTACATAGACTTGTCACAATTTCAAACTCACCATGTGTGAATGCCTTGCACACTCATTCCCCAATCGACCTTGATTACCCCTACCCCATCTAAAGTCCATAAAAATGGTTGACAAAGCTAGTAAAGTATAGGAGAAGACCATCTTTGGTAGTCATAGCAAGGAAAATGGATATTGTCCATGCTTGAACAGACTTGTACAATATCAAACCCTTCGTATACAAGTGCCATCATCACTATGATTGATCCAATCTCCCTTCTATTTCAAAAACTTAATTCAAACGTATTGCCCATTGTTTTAGACGCCATTTTATTTCCTCTTTTATGATTACTCCTCATACACATTATTATTATTGAAGTCATGCACTCCTAATATGTCACTACTATGATATTGTACGGAAGGCATAGGCTCAGACACTTCACATATGAAAGCATTCCACTTTTGTACTCCTTTTGTAATTTTGAAATGAAGGCTCCCCATTAAATTAATCTACATCTAAAACCATGTCATGCCTATAACTAGACACAAATGTTTGGACTTCCAAGATCACTTGCTTCAAGTTGAGTAATACACTGGTTCCCTTACATCAGAAGACCATGTGCCTCTAATATAGTTCTATATAGTATGTGGGTAGACATCTCTTGGAGGCCATAATAAATTTGTGTTAGGGATGTGCTCATGCAGAGGAGACAAATCAAGACATTTTTTTTACAATCCAATCATTGACCTATACTCAACACAAAGTGCATTTTGCATTCGCAAAGCCCCCTCACAGCCATTATCATCAGGAACATCTCATTACGATGGTTGCATTTCCAAGCATAATCTCTGTATCTAGTCATACTTTAGTTTGTGAAAAACTAGGTTTGATAGGTTACCAAAGATGCTAATGATTTGCCCACCCTTATCCTATGAAGGTGAACTAGGATGCATTACAACTTTAGAGATGCAGAGTAGTTGCATATGCCATGGAACTACAAAAGGATCAAGCTAATCAGACTTCACAAAAGAATATTAAGATGAATTGATAAATAACCATGCAATAGTGGTCGATTTCCTCATTGGACTACCTTGGCCAAATATTACACTTAAATCCACCAAAACCATTCAGCATGAGAATCTAATATTCTAGTCTATTTGGACAAAGGTTGCAATGAATTTCATAATTCACAAAAACACACCTTGAGAATCTACTATTCTGAGAACTGCTGATATTTTCAACAAAAGGCCTGGCCTATCACTAGGAGTACAAGGTTGGAATGAAATTCATAATCCACCAAATTAACAATTCAACATGAAATTCATAATCCACCAAAACAATTCAACATTTCTTCTCGATCTGTAAAAAGGGTTGCAATGCTAGCTGTCCGTGCTGTGAACGATTCATCAACAACTCATCAGCATTATGAATCAATGGGGAGTGCCCCTTGACGGAAGTGCCCATGAATTCAACAAAAACGTGAGAATTAGCTAATTCTATGTAAGGATGCCAAGAGATTGTTTGCAATAGGCTATTGCTTCATAAATGTCGGTGTGCCGATCTTGCATTGTGTGATCGTTAATCCCCAGCGTAGTTGGAGATGATCTCCTGTTTGCAGCAGCCGCTCCCATGGAAGGCGTCAGCTTGATCTGATCACAGCTCAACGGCATCATGTTTCCACCACAAACTGTGATGTTTGATCTCCCGTGATGCGATTTCTTTCTTGGAGTTTGATGCACTCCCTGATTAATATCGCTCCTGGACATCTGGACCCATTTCGCTGCGTAATTGGACCTCCGCATGCCGAATGGCATCGGGTTCTCACCGCAGACGATGAGCTTTAATCTTCCGTGATCCGATTTCTTTCTTGTCGACGTTTGCTTTTCTCCAGCGTTGTTATGGCCCCTGCCTTTCTTTCCATCACCTTCAGAGCAAATGGGCGGTGCCCGCGACTTCTGCCATTGAGATTCTTTTGCTATTCCTACTCGCCTCACAGATGTCTCGTTTTCGCAATGCATTTCTTTGGGCCTCTGAGGTTGCCCCGACTTCTGCCTGTGATTAATCACCTGTCTCTCATGATCCGGTGTATCTCTTTTGAAATGCATGATCTGAGGTTGCGTTGATGAAACAAGCTCGGGATAACCGCGACACATCCTTAGACTGAAAAGTCTTTTAGAGGTAGGGTTCCCGGTCTTAGAAACGGTAGAAGCGGATGAAAGTCTTTCGAGTACGGTGGAAGACACTGGCACGTCCACCCCGCTGCTCCTTCGCCCGTCGCGGACCGTCTCCGAGAAAGAGCAATCTTCAGATTCAGAGCTGGAGTCAGAACACCCGGTCCGGATAAATTCGAATACGGGGACATGCTTCGATGCGGAAAGGGAGGTGCGAAGAAGCGGTTCCTCGAAATCTGATGGGACGAACCGATCAAGAGCGACGTAGAGCTGATAAGTGGATGGGTAGAAAGCGGGGACAGGAAGGCTGAGAAATGGAGCATGAGGAGGGTGGCGGAAGCTATGGAGATTTTGGAAGGACCTGCAAGCAGCCATGGTTGATGCTGCGATGAAAAACAACCAGCTTTATAATAGACGACGACTGTAGCTTGCATGCTACGAAAAGCATGAAAGGCAAAAATCCTGCTTTTCAATATATTACACATTTTCCTCAAACGCAAAAAACCAAAGCCATTTCTGAAAATGAAGCCGCGAGGCCTTTTCATTTTCCCTTTTCATTTTTTCAGGCCTTTCACGAACGTCAAGTGCCAAGAAGGCTGAAAACCAAGACCTTGAGCACTAATCTTCGAGATGACACATCACAAATCCGCCATCTTCTAGCATTCATGGCGACTCATGTAGCCTAGAAGGTTGATGCCAATACGTCGTACATGCGGATTTGACTTCCGCTTTGGAAATAACTACGATCAGGTGGCTGAGATTCGTTTCAGCCACCTGTGGCACTGGACGTTAGCACAACGTTGTTTTGCCAACCTTAAGCCTTTAACATTCCTCACACTCAATGTGTGTGGAGTGATTGACCCTTCTAGAGAAGGCATCTTAGCTAATTGGCTAAGGGAAAATAGGTTATCTCCCATATTCTTCGCTTTGTAAGAGATTAAAGTCATCAACCTAACCCTTGAAGAGAGGATTAGGTGTGTAGACAAGAGAAGAACTTGGTACTTCATGAAGCATACAAAAGGCAAGGGGGGAGCAGCTATTTGGGTGCTCTCCCACTACTCACAGGGTATTTCTAGAGTAGAAGGCAAGGGGGGAGAAGCTATTATTGAGGTGAGTCTGCCACTACTCACAGGGTATTTCTAGAGTCAGGTATAGAGTCATCAACCAACCCTTGAAGAGAGGCTTAGGTGTGTAGACAAGAAGAGAAGAACCAGATACTTCATGAAGCATAGAGAAGGCACGGGGGGAGCAACTATTGGGGTGCTCTCTCACTACTCACAGGGTATTTCTAGAGTCATGTATGATGACAACTACATGTGGATAGCCCTGCATTGCAATGTAAAAGGGATTGTTTGTCTATCTTGCGTCTCTATACGCACCCACTAGCTATGTGGATAGATTGCAGGTTTGACAGTCGCTAGACATTCTTTAACATGGTCGCGAACAGAAGGGACAGATGGTTAGGCAAGGGGACAATTATTAGAGGAGCAAAAATTCAAGCTTGGGAGGACCTCAAAATTTTACTCTAGTTAGTAGACCTTGATTCAATTGATCTATATACTTGGTCTAACTGTTAGGTAGGCAACTGTAGGAGGGAAGCTTAGCTTGATAGGTTTTAGCTCTCTATGCAGCTGCTCTCTGAGACCAGTAGCTGTAAGATGCAGACATTCTCCACTAGCGCTTTTGGATCACAAACTAGTCATGTTATCATGTGATTTATGTAACGGAGGCAAGGTCTCTTCGTGGTTCAAGGTGGATCCCAATCTTTTTAAATACAAGGCAGTGCAAAGACAGATCAAAGATATTTGGAACAAACCTATTAGTGAGGATGCTTCGATCTTTTGGCAGAAGGCTGTAGAAGAAACCCAAATTGCACTCATGGAATCCAATAAATTTAGAGCCAAGGTGAGAGCTAGGACAATGGACACTCTGAGGGAGATCATGGAGAATCTTGTATCTCTAGCAAGAGGTGGCTATAGTGAAGCTCAGGATGAGCTAGTGAGCACTGAAAGAGAAACAAGAGTATATCAAATACAAGGATGCCAAAATTTACTTTAGAGACTCGTGGGTAGGCATAATGGATAGGCTATCCAAGGAAGTTTTTAAATTATTAGGACACAAATTAGTTAATGAGGAGTACCACTCCTAGAAGTGGTTGGCAAGATGTGGGCCATAAATGAGGAGAAAAACCAAAATTTCATCTTTGATCACTTTCAAAATCTCGTCACCTAACCCCATTCTCACTATAGAAGTGAAGCAAGCTAGAGAGGTTTGTAGCTCAACTAGAAAGAAAGTGGTCAACTCTTTTGACCTTAACTTCTTGTGATTCCCCTTGACTCTGAAAGAGGTGAAAGAGAGTGTTAACCAGAGGAAGGATGGTAAAGGCTCCTGGTGAGGATGGTCTTCGTATTGAGTCCTACAAAGCTTTCTGGGAAGTGGTGCATCCTAAACTACTTGAAGTATGGAAGGAGAGTGCTCTAAGACACCAACTCCCTGTACATCTCAAGTGGAGCATCATCAAGTTAATTCCCAAGGGAGGTCGTGAAGATGTGCTAAAGAATTGGAGACCTCTAACCATGCTCAACTATAATTACAAAAATTTAGCCAAAGCTCTTGCCCTATGGATTCAAGACAAGATGGCAAGATGGACCCTGCTAGAGCAAAAAGGATTCATAAAGGAAGGCACTTACTTGAAGCTATTATAAATTTGTAGGACAAATGTAGCTATGCTAATGACATTGGTCACGACATATATTTTCTAAAAATAGATTTTGACAAAGCATATGATAGAGTAGATTCGGAATTTATCATACAATCATTGCAGGATTTGGGACCTGGTCCACTGTTCATACTATACTGTATTAGGCTTCTACTCACTAATGCCTCAGCTAAGATCAATGGCAATGGCAAAATCACCCCCTCTTTCTCCCCAAGGCATTCAATCCCCATTCCCCCTTTGCTCTTTGCAATAGCAGCTAATGCTCTGGCATGGCTAGTTAAAGATAAGGTTCAACAAGGGTTAATAAGAGGGATTGAGTTGCCTTTAGAAAATAATTAGTGGCTCACCAATTCATAGATGACACGATTCTTACCCTGAGAAACATCCCGCAGGATGTTTTAGAAATAATGCAATGCTTGGATGTCTTTTGTAAAGCATCAGGATCCCTCGTTAATCACTCAAAAATAGGGTACTCAGAGCTCAGTGAAAGCCAACAACTTTTTCTAAATAATATGGGATGCCGCTTCCTTCCTCATGGTACAATCTTCAGACTCCTTGGCATCCGATGGGATTTGGGATCACCATGAAAGATAGATGGGATTGGGTCTTGGACAAATTTTGCACAAAGTTTGACAAGTTGCAAGGTTATCAAACTTGGCAGGCATAACAATGGTGCTTAATCATTGCATTTACCCCATCACCATCTTCTACTTGTTGTGCTGGCAATCATTAAGGGGATTGATCAGCTCATTGCCAAATGCAAATTTTTCCTTTGGGGAGGTTCTAAAAGGATACCTAAGGTCAGATGGAATTTATACACTAGTCCCAAAGAGGAAGGAGGTCTAGGGGTAGCCAAATCAGTAGCAACATGGATTATCAAAGCAATACTACATCTTGAGGAAGAGTGGGATCAGCTTCTCTCAAGGCACTTGGCCCGTGTTTTCCCCATAAGAAACCCGAAGTGGAAAAACCACCCTATCCTCTAGGCGTTATTCTGCTCCAAGCCTTGTTCATCAAAAGGCATTCAACTCTGGAAATCCATGTGGACTACATATGAACAGGTCAAATCGTAGATAGTGTTCTCTAGGAAAGGCTCCTTCATGATGATGGACTCCATTTGGGTTTTACCAATCCAACGAAATGCATTCTTGAGTGAGGAAGACTTTGACCTAGTAGGGAGGAAGTTCAAGAAGGGGCTATAGAGCTGGGGGTAGCTACGGAATAGGGAGCATAGGAGATGGAAATCATGGCCAATGGAGATAAACGAACGTCTGGCACTATGGGAAGGATCTACACAGTGGAAAGGAGGGGATGTGTTGGTTTATCAGAAGGAATTTAGCTGGGTCTATGCTCCACATCTTTTGCCTCCTTTCAAGGATATCACTGAAATACAGGGTGTGTTGAATGGAAGATGGTGCTTGCATGACAGCCTTTTCTGTTGAAAAAATAGGTTTTTCAAGATTGGGGCAAAATACATCCTAGAGAAAATGTATACTCTTCTTTGGCCGATCCTTCATAAGAATGTATGGACTAACTTTAGGAGCCAACTCATAGGGAAAGTAGATGGTAGTAAGAGGTGTCTGAATGTGTAGGAAGATGTCTTCCACTTATTTGTAGCATGCCCAAATGGTATGAGGGTCTGGAAAGTGGTGCAAATTCATTATGGGAAACCAGTTAATAGGCAATTAACTAAAAAGCCATATTGCTAGGCGATTCAATGAAAGTTCAATCTGGGGTCTGACACACTTTGGTTTATATGGACTTCTAGAAATGCATTTTAGTTTAACTCTATTTCTACTAATGCGGAATTTCTCTTTTTTGAATGGTACTCAGGAAAGGAGTAGACTTGCAAAGGCCATTAACGTATTCAACAGGGATTATGATCTATTATTTGAAGAACTCCATGACCACGAAAAACAATATCAAAGAATTTGGAGGAAGAATTGCCGGTACCATAGGAATATATGGGCTATTACTGATTCTGATGCATGATGTTGCTGATGTTCCTATTCTTCAATTTGCTAGTTCCTATGTCAAGTTCTCTCCATTGTTCAGTCTCTTGGCTCATATACTATCACTGATCCTATCACGCATACTATTGATATATGTTGCAGCTACTACAATTTTGTGTCACATGTATTTCTCTCAATTCTGATGTTGCTCAATCACTAAACCTTCACTGTAAAATATTCATATAATAAAACATTATCTTTTTCACCCAAAAAAGAAAGAATGTACACTATTTAAATTGATTATTAGAGTTATTTAATTGTATATCCCACATTGATGTGTGTGTGTTTCTTGCAAGCATATAATATGAAATGCTATGAAATTTGGTCTCATTTTGATTTCTGATCCACACTTAGGTAGAAAGTGGGTCAAGCTAGAATCTTATAAGAATTCCCTATACATTATTTTGCTAGCATGACCTCCTTGGCATTGATGATTATGTAGAAACCATTAGTTTTCTTAAGATGCTCTAGTGAATTTGGAGAGTGGTAGGTGTGTATATATAGTAGTCTAATGTATGTATGTGAGAACATGTTCCAATAGTAGTCCATTATGTGGATGTGAGAACCTTTTCCAATAGCTATTTTAAATATAGTTTTGGTATGTTTTTTTATTTAAACATTATGATCCAAAAGTGATAAGCAAATTACTTTTCTATTTAATTAATCCATGTCTTCTTCAGTGTGTCTCCATTTGATATTAGAGAAGAGTTGGGGTCTCAAAAGTCCCCTACAAGGAATGGATAGGGATGGACTAGTTATCTAATGCAAACCCCTTGGAGTAGACCCCCAAAGCAAAATCATTTTCTATTTATGTACTCTATGCCTTCTTTGGTGTGCCTGCATTTGATATTAGAGAAGAGTTAGGGTCTCAAAAGTCCCCTACAAGGAATGGATGGACTAGTGGTCTAATGCAAAACCCTACAAGGTCAAGTGGATTAGGGCAAGACTAATGGTCTAATGCAAACCAGTTGTAGTAGACTAAGCTTCTTCTTCACAAGCTAATTTTAGACATAAATAAATGCCATACACAAATAGTGCTATGTGAAATGTCCCACTACTATTGGGCTTCATTTTGCCATTCAAAACCCTTTAGTACACTTATATCGTATTACACATAAAGTGCCAAAAATGTTATAGGGTAATTTTTTAACATGGCTAGAAGCGGTTTAGTCAAGATAAAACTTTACATGAAGGAGCTTCAATGCATCTTTCATGCATTGACACCCTTGGATTGGATTTTCACTCTTACTACCATGTACTTTTTAAAGTATATCCAAATATTGTAACCATCAGAACAAAGACTCTTTTAGGAAAAGTGGGAAAATCCCAAGTCCCACTTTTTTTGGCACTCACAATTTTGATCTTAGAAAACATGAATTTTGAAACAAACTTTTCTAAAGATACGTGGCATGAATTTGTGAAAAGCACAACACTCATCAGCAGACGTTGAAGTTAGTATGATCAATAGGTACAACATATCGCCAACAATAAATGGAAGATTTGGCTTCAAAGACTTTATTAGTGCAATTAATTTTCAATTTCATTAACTAAAATTCACTTATAGTTACTTGTTTTTTGTGCAAATTGCATTGTAGATATTGCTTGGATGCTTCAAGATTTGCCTTCAAATCCTCTATCATTGCATTCATTTTTTATTTTCTAACACTAAAATTCACTTATATTTGCTTGTTTTTTGTTTTTATTTTGTATATTTGTGCAGATGCAGTTAATATTTTTCTTTACAAGAAAAGGAGAATATTCTTTGCTTTCAATGTTTTTTTTAATGCTCTTTCTTTCCTCACTCTGCTTAATTATCAGCAATTCAAACTATGATAATTATTTTATTTTCATCATCACAATTAATATTTCTAAAGAACCACATCAATACACATCGATATAATTATATGATAGACATGGAACATGAGTAAACGTCCCTCAATATTTCAGACATTAAACATAATTAACAAAAACAACATCATGAGTCAATTCATAGTTGGCCTTATTGCTACAAGAAATTTGGAATACTTTACAATAATAGCATCTAAATGGGTCACAATGGAGTCTATAGACTTTTGTGATGCTTCTTGTCAAGGCTGTGATGCTTTGGAGTTAGGCTGAATCTCTACTTCCTGTATAGGCTATGATACTTTTGGAATGGACTCAATATCTTCTTCCTCTACAAGTGGTGATGCTTTCGGTGTGGATGCTTTAGGGGTAGACTGTACCTCCAACTCAGCTGGAAGTTGCGATGCTTTGGAGACTCAATTATCTGTTGTGTTTCTTTGGGTGTACATTGAATCTCATCTATTTCAGCTACATGTTGTTTCTTGATTGTAGCAATTAGATCTTGAATGGTCTTAGCCATAAATGCATGTAGATTGATCTCTGTATATTCTTCCAATGAGGGATGTGAGTTTTGTTCAAAAACTTCATTGAGGAGTACCATGCAATTGTAGCCCACACTCTCCACCCACAGTTGTGTCCATCCTTTTGCTCCACTACTATGCATTTTTTGAACTCTTTTGTGTCTACTAAGCTATGGTCCTACTTGATTTCTCTGATAGCAGATACCAACTTGTGTGCCGACCTATTCATCAAACATATAAAAGGACTGAGTCTGTCTATTTAATAACTTTTAGCGATACATAACATCTAAGTGACAACATATTAGGAGAATACTTACATTAACACTGAGCCATGAAAGCTTGCAATTGAATTGACAAACCAACATTTTTCATCTTCAAGGTCCCAAACCACCAGACTCCAATGTAAGCTACATAATTAGTTTAGAATAATTATTATTTGACACAATCTTATCAATGAAAGAGTAAAAATAACTTTGTAATGCTACTTACACCTCGTAATACACCATAAGGATGACTCACATGCCATCCAAATATAGAGGTTGCAACTAAGCACAAGCATTGACTATGGTTTTTGTCTTATCGCTAAGTACTAGAGAAATAAGAGAATCTAGCATATATATGCGATTTTGTATTGATCTAGGAAACTGTGATATAACCCTACTGCATGCATAAATAAACAAACGTTAGCTCATTAGGTTCAATGAAAATACAAAAGTATCAAGACAAGAAAAAGTTTGTATCAAACTTGAGGATGGCCATCATTACTTTGTCATTAACCTCTTTCAAAGGATTGAAATCTCCTCTCTACCAAATGACAAGTATTGAGGTTGATGTTGAATGATAACCCTAACATTAAACAAGCTTCTGAATTCCTTCAATCCAGCTACATTTGCAAAATTCATCTCTGTAATAGCTAATATCCTTTCCTCACGCTTCTTCAGCTCATCTGTGCTTGCAACATACCAGAAAGAGGTCAGCTTTACTGCTTCATTTAAATCAACTATTCAAAACTTGGAGAACTTACAATATTGCCTTAACTGTGAAAAGCATCAAGTCATTTCACAATCTGAATGTATGTTAGTAAAGCATTAGAGGAAAACTTAACATCAAGTTCTTTAAATCTTATAGACGTGTTATTTTCACTGCCACACTAATTTAAAACATAAGTTGATTCTAATTCTTATGAGTAATAGGAAAGCTTATAAAGTAGAATAAAATTAGATATATAATTGAGTTTGACAAATGGGATCATTTTTGTTCTCTTACTGTCATGTTGTCTTTGCCAATCTTCCAATGGCCTAAGATAAATTCTTGCAATTCTGCCCGTAATGTATCGACTCGAGAGTCCAAGTTGTTGAGCCCTTAAGATGGCCTCCACATCACTCATTGAATCTACATTGCTCATTGATTGTAATATGTCAAGTTGTTCCTCAAACAATTTCCTTAGTGGTGCTCGTTTTCTCATGAACTGCCTCATTTGTTTTGGTTCTTCATGCTTTGGAAAATTTGATGGTTTCTTCTCCTTGTCTGAGGAAGAGTAACTTTCTTCCCAAAATATTTTTGGAGGAGGAAAGCCGCTCCATAAATTTTGAAAATGCTTGACAACACTCTCAAAGTATCCATACAAGGGATGACCTAGTGTTACTGGACATTGAACAAAGGGATCTGCTATGATCATTGATCGGACATCTGAAACATGTCTCAATTCAAGGAGATAAGGCAATAACTTTTCTATGAGTTCAACATGGCCTTGACTCTGAAGTGTAAACAAACAAGTCCTGGGAGGATTTACACAACCCTTATATGGACTATCATTGACCAAGATAGTGTTTGTATGATCATATTGTCCTTTCCATGATTCCCACATGGTGTAAAGTGGCTTGAAAAATGCTTCTATGTTCTACTTGTCTGGTCTAAACAATGGAGAATTTTGCCTTTTATAACATTCCTCTAGTCCCCAAACCATGAAGAAAGGCAAATTTTTATTTGCTACTTTTTCTAGTAATTTAATTCTTTGCTTTATGTTCCATTGTGTAGAAACTCTATGCATCCATTTTGTAGCAATATCTTCTCTCTGCCAATGTTGTAACATCTATTATCAGATAAGTTCTTATCATTAACCTTGCATAGCAATAATCCATTTAAGTTTAAAATGATGGCTTGTTTATGAATTATGTGAGTCTCTTTGTATGCGATGTACCCTGTATGGATTCTCGCATTGAATAATTTCTTTCAAAGGACCATTCTGTAGTTTCTCTTTAATCCTCTTTAGAAACTCCCATCTCATGGTCCTCTTTACTTGTAGAGTATTTGCATAATCAACATCATCGTTTAATTGCTCATGTAAGAAACCACTAAATATATGCATAGATTCACTTTCTTCTTCTTGATTTAGCTGAATAGATTCACCTAAGGTGCAATCTCCCACACTATGGTATTCTTCTAATGTGCAATGACCCACACTGCTATGGGAATCGTTATCTAAGTTTCCATGTACATGAAAACTTCTATAAGCATCTTGGATATCTATATCTTCGTGAACATTTTTCTTCACAGTAGGTATTAATTGAAAAGCGCCTCTCAAGTACCCATTAATATAACTTGTCATTATATATTGAACAAACTATCAAATAAATTTTGTCATTTAAAATAAAGCAATTTAGGGGTGCAAGGATTATGTTACTTCCTCAGTTCTTCAATTCATATAAAATTACATTTATGTATATTTTCAACACACAAGAAAGGTTTAACGTTTGATTTATGCTAACATATGAAAATCAAACAAAAAGAAATAACAACAACTAATATCAAACTAATAAAGAAGAAATACAAATCAAATATACCAAAAGTAAGTGTCAAATATTTCATATATTATCATTGTCTGAGTCCTCTTTGTCTTTTGTATCATTACCTCTATGCCCTTCATCATTTGAATTGCTTGGAGATGTTGAATGAGGTTTCTTTGCTTTAGAAGCTCAACACTTGTTATTGGAGTTGCCTTGATGGAATGTATTTCTTTGTCTTTATTATAGTAGCAATGCATGGATTTTCTTTACTATCCACACCCTCTTGCATATCAACTACCTTGCCAAGACTATGCCATCCTTTTCCCATCTGTCCTTTAGTAAACATGGTAATCTACCCCATACATTTATCATAATCCATTCCATACATATCCACATACCATTAAGCTATATCAATGACTTTAAAGACCTTTGCCTTCGTTGATGTCCCAACATTTTTATTTGAACCCTTCCATCTTGTCTATTTGTCCATTTGTTGGATTTGATTTCTTGTTTAATGGGTTTGGTGTCTTATTTTTTGGGTTTGTCATCTCCTTCTGGGTATCCATTGAATTCCTACACACTAATACAATATTAGTGCTACTAAAGTTTAAGTACACCAAGCATAGATACATGATACATCTAATGACTGGGTATGTATGTTACAATGTTTGTGTGGCTGTATATGTTCTATAACATTTGTGTGAGTGAATTCTTTATATCACTTCTCAAATGATCCAAGCATGTTATAAATTTATTTGGTCATCCAATTAACCTATGGCAATTGTGTTAAACACTTGAAGCTATCACTTCTTTAATCGACCCAGGGTTGATTCAAAGCATGCATGGATGTGTCTTGGAATATGTTTGTGTGTGTTTGTATGAGTGATCATCCACATGCACTATGTGGGGAACATTTTATAATGTATTAGTCTTAAAATTTATATTCTAATGATCACTAACATTCATGAAGTGCAAATTGACCTTAGGTCAATTTTCAGTATGTATGTGTTTGTGGTGTGAGTGATCATCAAATCCAAAGTTCGATTTTAAAAGCCTATCCATTGTGATTAACTCTCAGCATGTTTTTGGGAATTTGAGTCATCATCAAGTGTGTGGGAAACATTTTATAACGTCTTTGTCTTAGAATTTATATTCGAATGATCACCAACATTTATGAAGTGCAAATCAACCTTTGGTTGATTTGAAGTGTGTAAGGGTGTGCCACTTGTGTTTGTGTGTGGGAGTGATCATCATCAAATTGACCCAAGGTAGATTTGGGGTTTATAAGGGTGCTCCACTTGTGTTTGTGTGTGGCGTGATCATCAAATCGACCCAAGGTCGATTTGAAAAGACGGACCTTTGTGTTTAACCCTTGGCATGTTTTTGGATGTTTGAGTCATCATCAAATTGACCTAGGTTTGATTTGCATAGTGTAACCATTGTGCTCAACAGCCTATGCTAGCATTCTCAAATCGACCCAAGGTCGATTTGAAGTATGCTTTAGTGTGTCTTTGAACATGTGTGTGTGTGTGTGTGTGTGTGCATATGTGCGTGCATTAATTAATTAATGTCTATGATTTGATGAGCCTAGCAATTGTGATTAACAAGCTTCTCATATTGGCCCGAGCACAAATCGACCTAAGGTCGATTTGCAATGCATGTAGATATGCCATTTGTGTTTGTGTGGGTGAGTGATTATCAAATTGACCCAATATCAATTTGAAAATCCTGACCATTATGATAAACTTTTAGGATGTTTTTGTTCATCTGAACGATCACCTAAGTAACTATGTGTGTGTTCATCAAATCGACCCAAGGTCGATTTAAATAGCCTAGCATTGTGATGATCAAGCTTCTCAAATCGACCCAAGGTTGATTTGCAGTGTGTATTGGTGTGCCATTTGTATTTGTATGGGAGAGTGATCATCAACAAATTATAAAGTGCAAATTGACCCAAGGTCAATTTGAAATCTCTCAGCATGTTTTGCATGTGTTTTTGTGTGTGAGTGATCATCAAAACAATTTAAATATCCTAGCCATTGTGGTTAATGCCCTAATCTATCATTTCTCAAATTGACCCAAGGTTAATTTGATGAGTATGTATGTGTATCTTAGAATATGTTTGTGTGTGTGTGTGTGTGTGCATGTGTGTGTGTGTGTGTGTGTGTGATTGACTTAAAAAAAAAGTGTGTGTGTGTGTGTGTGTGTGTGTGTGTGTGTGTGTCTGAGTGAGTGAGTGAGTGTGTGTGTGTGTATGTGTGTGTGTGTTTGTGTGTGTGTGTGTGTGTGTGTGTGTGTGTGTGTGAGTGAGTGAGTGAGTGAGTGTGTGTGTGTGTGTGTGTGTGTGTGTGTGTGTGTGTGTGTGTGTGTGTGTGTGTGTGTGTGTGTGTGTGTGTGTGTGTGTGTGTGTTCATCTACGTAAGTGTGTGTGTGTGTGTGAGTAATCATCAAATCGACCCAAGTTTGATTTGAAAAGCTTGACTTACTAGTTGTGTTGCTTTGGGAAAACTCTCAACTTTGGGAAAACTAATTCGTGTGTAGTGATCATCAAATCAACCCAAGGTCGATTTTCATAACATGTCCATTGTGTTCAACACCCTATGCTTCCACTTCTCAAATCGACATGAGGTCGATTTGACATGTGTATGGGGGTGTCTTAGAATATGTTTGTGTATTAAGGTTGATTTGGTACATTGTGACTTCAAGCGACCTAAGGTTGGTTTGAATCTCTAAAGTATTTGTGTATGCCTAATGACCACTACACCTTAAATCGACCCAAGATTGATTTTGTGTCTGTTTAAAAAAAGAAAAGAGAAATTGTGTGTTTTTATCACATCTTAACAATTCTTAAATCGATGACCCTAGGTCGATTTGGAAGGTTCAATTTCAAATTTTCAAATGTGAAATTTTCAAATTTGAAAATTTCAAATTTGAATTATTTTATTTCCATATTGAAATTTCTAAATTTAACTTCACTTTCATTTTTCAAATTTAAACTTCACTTAATTTTGAATCTCTAGATTGTGAGTTTTGGTCACTTATAGAAAGACTGACTATTAGATGGAGAGCTTACTTGGTGGATGGTACATGTGTTTCGTGGAGCTTTCTAGGTAAGCTTGCAAACCTTTTCTTTGCTATGCATCTTGTAAAAACCTGCACTTGTCAAAAGGTGGACAAAATACTTCATCTTTCCATGGACTGATGCATAGGGAAAGATTATGAAGCCAATGGAGAGATCCTGAAAGAAGACAAGAATCAAAGAGAGAGATCATGAAGCAAATGGAGGAAAGAAGATAGTTCATAAGAGGACACATCAATTAATCCTTTTTGTTTTGAAATCATGCTGCTTTTCATGTACATAGTGAATGACTTCCTAAGAGCTTTAGCTTTGAAATCTAAAAAAATAGCAGAGAGGGAAGGACTTGTATTTGTGAAGAGATTCTGAAGGTTGATGCTATGATGGAGAATGCACCTTTTTGTTTCATGATTTGGTGGAAGCTATCTGCATTTCATGATCTGGTGTCCTTGAGCCGCATCTTATTTCACGTGTTGTGCTCATGTGTGTTGCCAACATATATCATAGATCTGTGTCGTGCTCGTCCGCATCCACATTCTGTCCATGCTCTGTTGTTTTTCGTCGTGCATCGTTTTCCATCCTTTTCATCATTCTTCGTCATTCTCCGCTATGCCCAAATCTGTGTTGCGAAGGAGGCCTAAGAGATGATGACCGAGGAGGCTTGAGATTAGGATGGAGGACTGTGGGTGATGCGGGGAGCCTAAGGTCGTAGGCATGAGCGGGTGAGGATTGAGCGGGTGGGGGGATCCTGAGGTCGTGAAGGAGAGCGGGTGAGGCTTGAGCATAGAGGGAGGACCAGGTGAGGCTTGAGCAGAGAGTATGTGAGGCAAGAAGTCAAGAGCGGGTGAGTAGAGAGCAGGTGAGACAGGAAGTCGAGAGTAGGAAGTCGATGAGGCAGCAGTAGGGCATGTGCCGTGATGAGGTAGTAGGAGGGCATGAGCAAGTGAGGCAAGGTAGCAGGAGGTCGAGGTGAGGCAAGTCGTGAGTGTTGAGATATCGAGCTCCACTCGTGATATGCCAGGGTGACCGTTGTGCATTTATGTCACCGACTTGTTGGCTACAGATGCAGTTGGTACACCGCCCATGAATAATAGCTGGATGATAGCTATCCTTATCTACTCTAGTCCGTGGCTCAGTTAGTATGCCACCTTATTTAGTTGAGTTTGGTTTGAGACCCACATATAGGGTTCTTCTATTTCTTTGTACAAGAGTTCTTTTGGCTTTCACAACTAAGAAGAGGAAAACTGTTTTCAGCCTCCACCTTTGTGTGTATCCCCCCATTGTGTATGTGAGAAAGCCACAAGTGAGACTCCTTCCTTCTCTCCCACTATCTTCACATGGTATTAGAGCCTAGTTCGTGGTAAGGAGCTCAAGAAAACAAACCAAGTTCGTGGTGTCCTGGTAAGAGGACCAGTGTTGCTTTCCTTTTTCGAGTTTGGGAGTAAATCTCTTTAGGTAGCACAGCCGGAAAGTGCGAGAGTGCATTGTCTCAGATTGAGACGCCCTTCGTAGTGTGGCGAGAGGGCAATATATGCTGCGGGCAAGGGCAAAGCCCTTGGTGACTTTATTTTTCTAATTCGAGGCCATTTCGGAGGCGAAAGTTCTCCACAAGCACTGAGAAAAAGGCCTTGTTTTTGCTGTGCTCCACTACTCTGCAGGTCGGTGAAAAGTTGCCATAGAAATTGCATTGTATGCCTGTGCGCAGAGATACTAGGAGTTATAGAATCATCCTTATTGCCTGTTGATGCAAAATCATCACTACAAAGTGACTGTGTGGTCAAATACCACTTTCGTCAGCTTTGTAGATTTGCCCGTGTGAGGCAGAAGTTGTGTTTTTTGCAGTGACAAAATATTTTGCACTGTTCTGTAATGGCGTCTGATTCTCTTTCACAGATTGTCACTGAAATGCTTGACAAGAACAACTTCCAAGCATGGAAGTTTAGACTGACGAATTTCTTTATAGGAAAAGGCTATTGGGAGTTCATTACAGGAAATGAAGAAGAACCAGTTCTTCCTAATGTTCCCAATCAATAGGAAATGCAAGCATTTAAAGGATGGCATGAGAGAGCCAGAAAAATTATGTACTGGCTGTCTATCAGTATTTCAGATTCTATGATTGTGCATATTCAGGATGCAAGTACGCCAAAGGAGGCATGGGATACTTTGGCAAAAATGTACACAGCACAAATATGCAAGCCAGGAAAATGCAGCTCAAGCAGGAGTTGCACAATGTGCAGAGAGAAAATATGAGCATCAATGACTACCACATGAAGGTGAAGAAAATTGCAGATGCACTTTCATTCCATTGGGTCCCCAGTTGAAGATGATGATCTAGTTTCTGTGACCTTGAATGGTCTTGAAAGGATTATGCACAGTTCCGAACATCCATTGCCATCCGTGAAAAATTTCTTGATTTTGAGGAGTTGTTTGCTCTTCTAATTTTTGAAGAGCAGAGAAATGGTGGTGCATCTTCTTCAGGAGGAACTTCAAAAGAAACTGTCTTCTACTCAAATGCTGGAAGAGGTAGAGGCAGAGGTAGAGGAGGCCGATCTGGAGGACATGGTAGAAATTAGAATATGCAGCAAACTCAAGAAAACCAGTCCTTTGGAGGAGGACGTGGTAACTCTAGAGGCAGGGGGAGCCAAATTGGTCATGGTGGATGGCAGAGAGGCCAAAATGCAACAGCAATGTTGAATGCTACTATTGTGGTAAAATGGGTCATATGGCTAAAGACTACTACAAAAAGCAGAATGACATTATGAATGGAAAATTGCAGCAAGGCAATTATGCATCCTCTAGTAGACAGGGTGATGACAGAAATGAGCATTTGTTTATGGTGCAGCACATGATCAATTATGTGACAAGTGCAGAAGAAAGTAATGATGTGTGGTATGTTGACTCAGGTGTGTCAAACCACATGACAGGTCATGCAGAATGGATGTAGGATGCAAGGAAAATGGAAAGACTAGGATTTGTGGAGACTGGTGATGATGCTGCACATCCTATTGTGCAGAGTTGGTAAAATTCCTTTGTCTATGCAGGATGGGAAAAAGAAATACCTGTCTGATGTATTTCATGTCCCGAATATCACCAAGAACTTGGTTTCAGTTGGTCAAATGGTTGAGCAGGGCTTGCAGGTCAGATTTAATCCTCATGGATGCTTTGGTGAGGATATGAAATATAACGGTCGCTTGATAGAAAAAGGAAAGAAGAAGGGCAGGATGTTTACGTTGGATGCGGACATGCCTGAATTGAGTGCAGCAATGTTTGCACATGGGACCAGTGTAGTTGCAGATATTGATATCTGGCATAAACGCATTGGTCATGTTAATGTACAATGACTTAAATCAATGCAAGCCCAAAACATTGTTGCAGGATTGCCTAAATTCAAGGTTGCAGAAATGCATAAGGTATGTGAAGCCTGTCAATTTGGAAAATAGGCAAGGAAACCATTTCCTAGACATGTTCCAGAGAGTAAGAAGCCATTGGAATTAATCCACTCTGATGTGTGGACTACTAAAGCTGCATCTATTGGAGGCTGTCATTACTTCGTCACTTTTATTGATGAGTACAGCAGAAAAGTTTGGGTGCATTTTATGAAAAAGAAAAGTGGTGTTTGGGCATTTCAAAGCTTTTAAAGCTATGGTTGAAAAAGAAATAGGCCTGCAAATAAAATGCCTAAGGTTAGATGGAGGGGGAGAGTATCTCTCAAATGAGTTTGCAAGGTTCTTGCAGGAGCATGGCATAAAGCAGCAATATTCATGCAGTCATACCCCACAGCAAAATGGACTTGCAAAAAGGAAAAACAGGCATATTGGAGAGGTATCTCGGGCCATGCTAAATGAAAAAGACCTACCAGATTATTATTGGGCTGAAGCAGTTGCTATAGTGGTTTACATAATGAATAGGACTCCCACTGCAGCAATACATGGCATGATGCCAGAGGAGATGTATACTCGTAGGAAACCAGATATTTCTCATTTGAAAATTTTTGGTTGCATTGCCTATGTTCATGTGCTAGATGAGTTGAGGTCCAAGTTGGATCCAAAAGCTGAGAAGTGCATCTTTATTGGTTATTCTCTGCAGCAGAAAGGGTATAGATGCTATAACCCTTCTACTCGTAAGTTTACAGTGAGCAAAGATGTTGTTTTTGATGAGATGAGCAGCTGGTATAAACTAGTAAATGTGATTGATGACATAGATGCACAAAATGGTAATGTTGCACAGAATTCACAGTAGCAATCACAAAATATTAGTGGACCTGTAGTGTCCTCTAGCAGTGGTTCACATACTTTGCCATGGACAGGCAAATTGAGATCAGGAGAATCTCCTCAAAGAAATGCAGATAGTGATATGCAGGTATCACGAAAAGGAAAAGAGAAGGTAGATCAGCCCATGTTTGATGTGAATGCAGATCACTCTTATGTGGATGGTGAATCCAGTGGCTCAGAACAGAGCATTGATGATGAGTTGGGTATTTCTTCTGTTGTTACACCTAGAGTAAGGAAGACCAGGGATGTTTTGAGAGCACCTGGAAGTGAGCCTATTTTGCGCAGGTCTAGCAGAGCTAGGTATCCTATGGATAGGTTGAAATATGATGGATTTACCGCCATTCACTATGCCTATATGGTCAAAGTGATACAGGAACCAGAACCCACTTCTTTTGAGCAAGCCATGGGAAAAGAAAAATGGGAGAAAGCCATGGATGAAGAAATGGATGCCTTGGAAGCAAATGCTACATGGGAATTGGTGCCTTTTCCTAAAGACAAGAATGCAATTGGCTCTAAGTGGGTTTATAAGGTGAAGCACAATGCAGATGGTTCTATGAATAGATACAAGGCAAGATTAGTTGTCAAGGGGTATGCACAGACATATGGCATTGATTATGAAGAAACATTCAATCCGGTTGCAAGGATGGCAACCATAAGAGCAGTCATTGCTATGGCTGCATCAAAGGGATGGTCTTTACATCAGATGGATGTAAAGAATGCCTTCTTGCATGGTGATTTGCAAGAAGAGGTCTTTATGGAGCAGCCACCAGGTTATGTTCATGCTATTCATCCTGAGCTTGTTTGCAGGTTGAAGAAAGCCTTGTATGGCTTGAAGCAAGCACCTAGAGCATGGTCTGACAAGATAGGAAAGTATCTTGTTACTATTGGCTTTCAGATTTCCAAGGTAAATTTCTCACTTTATGTGAGAAAAACAGAGAAAGGTATTATGCTGCTTGTCATTTATGTTGATCATTTGATCATCATAGGTGATAGTGATGAAGATATCCTTCATGTGAAAATGCTATTGAAGCAGAAGTTTTAGATGAAGGATTTGGGAGAGCTGCATTATTCCTTGGGCATTGAGGTGATTAGATCACCAAGTGGGATACGGCTCTTGCAGAGGCAGTATGGATTGGACAGGCTGTAAGAGCCGTATCCCACTTGGTGATCCCACTTGGTGATCTAATCACCTCAATTTAAAGGATCCCACTTGGTGATCCCACTTGGTGATCTAATCTACACAGCCGTATCCCACTTGGTGATCCCACTTGGTGATCCCACTTGGTGATCTAATCACCTCAATTTATGTCACCGACTTGTTAGCTGCAGATGCAGTTGGTACACCGCCCATGAATAATAGCTAGATGATAGCTATCCTTATGTACTCTAGTTCGTGGCTTAGTTAGTATGCCACCTTAGTTAGCTGAGTTTGGTTTGAGACCCACATATAGGGTTCTTCTATTTCTTTGTACTAGAGTTCTTTTGGCTTTCACAACTAAGAAGAGGAAAACTATTTTCAGCCTCCACCTTTGTGTGTATTCCCCCATTGTGTATGTGAGAAAGCTACAAGTGATACTCCTTCCCTCTCTCCCACTATCTTCACACACATTGTAGTATGGACTATTTTATGAGGCTGGGGTTCAGGTACAGTTGCATGGATATATTGATGCTGATTGGGCTGGTAGTATTTCTGATAGACGATCTACCAGTGGATATATGTTCTCTTTTGGGAGTGTTGCAGTCACTTGGAGCAGCAAGAAACAGCCTACAGTTGCCTTGTCGAGCACAGAGGCTGAGTACAGGGGTGTAGCAATGGCTGCATGTGAGGTAGCTTGGTTGCATAAGCTACTCTATGATATGCATCAGTCTACAGATGGACCAGTTGTCATTTATTGTGACAACATGAGCAGTATATACTTGGCAAATAACCCAGTCTATCATGCTAGAACAAAGCACATTGAGGTGCATTATCACTATGTGCGGGAGAAGGTTTTACTAGGTCTTATTGATCTAGTTTATGTCAGCACAGAGGATCAGGTAGTTGACATATTCACGAAGGCATTGGGCACAGAGAAGCTGCAGAAGTTTACAGACCTGCTTGGTGTGCAGGAATTGGGATTGAGCTTGAGGGGGAGTGTTGAGATATCGAGCTCTACTCGTGATATGCCAAGGTGACCGTTGTGCATTTATGTCACCTACTTTTTAGCTGCAAATGCGGTTGGTACACTGCCCATGAATAATAGCTGGATGACAGCTATCCTTATGTACTCTAGTTCATGGCTCAGTTAGTATGCCACGTTAGTTGAGTTTGGTTTGAGACCCACATATAGGGTTCTTCTATTTCTTTGTACTAGAGTTCTTTTGGCTTTCACAACTAAGAAGAGGAAAACTGTTTTCAGCCTCCACCTTTGTGTGTATTCCCCTATTGTGAATGTGAGAAAGCCGCAAGTCAGACTCCTTCCTTCTCTCCCACTATCTTCACAGTGAGTGGTGGGTGAGGAGGGACGAATGTGAAGGAGGCTGGTGGCACAGAGAGGGAGGAGGGTGAACATGCTAGGTTTAGGTTTAGGCTAGGGGGGTTGTTAGGTAGGGTAGTTTTAGATTTTATTTAAATAAAAATTTGATTTAAATCCCCCTTTACCCTCCCTCCCTTGGACCCCCTTTCTTTCACTCTCCCATCCCCTATGATATTTTCTGCCCTTAAATTTTTTTTCTCCAACCCCCTATTAAAATTTAATCTCAAGCTAGAGCCTCCTTAAATTTGATCTCCCCCATAAAGTTTTTTGAAAATGTTAGGTTTCAATACATCTTAATTTAGCACTTTTGAATTTTTAGGTTGCATGCTTCCTTTTTTAATGTTTAAGTTGTTTTAATTTAGGGTTTTACGTTCATCAAATCCAAATGCACAAATTTACTCAAGGTCAATGATCAATGATGACTAGAAATGTTTTTTTCATGTTTTCAAATCGACCTAAGGTCAATTCTCCAAATCTTCAACCTAAGTTTGATTTTTCAAATCTTCGGGCTAAGGTCGATTTTCCAAATCAACCTAAGGCCAATTTGAAATGATTGAAGAGATATAAAGAAGACACACAACCCCACACCCCAAAATAGACACACACAAGCACACACATGCCATTGATTAAAATTGGACCTTGGGTTGGATTTCATAGCACAATGGATGTGAAGATGGCTTGCACAAATCATATGCATTCATGAGCACACACACACATTCAAAAACTGAGAATATGTGGTGAAGAAAATAATGGAACCAATGACTCAAAATCAACCTTGGGTCGATTTCAAAACTTTAACCATGCGATCTAGGGCTTTCAATGATGTGAAGAGCACTGGGAAGGCACACAGCCTCCACACACCAACATAGAAACACACAGCTAAGAGTTGCAAGTCGACCTTGGGTCGATTTCAAATCACCAAGGATGTGATAATGAGAATAATGGAACTTCTCAAATCATCCCAGGGTTGATTTGTAATACATCTTAGAATATGTGTGTGTGTGTGTGTGTGCATGCGCACACGTGCGCACATGCATGTGTGTGTGTGAGAGATCATTAATATAGGTATGTGTGAGTGATCATCAAATCGACCTTAGGTCGATTTGTAAAGCCTAGCCGTTGTGGTCAACACCCTATGCTATCATTTCTCAAATCGACCCAAGGTCGATTTCTAGTGTGTGTTTGTGTCTTAGAGCGTGTTTGTGTGTCTGTATAATGTCAAAGAACTTGTGTATATGTGTGAGTGACCGCCAATATCCATAAGTACAAGGACCCAAGGTTGATTATTAGTGTGTGAGGAGGTGTCTTACAATGTGTCTACTTGTTTGTATAATGTCCAAGAATGTGTGTGTGTGTGTGTGTGTGTGATCATTTCACAACGAAAAGAAAAGTGTGTGTGTGATCATTAATATCCATGAAGTGCAAATCAACCTAAGGTCCATTTGGAAACTCAAAATATATTCTAAGTGTATTTGATGTGTGCATGAGTGAACACAAATAGACTAAAGGTTGATTTGCAAAGCATGACCATTTAACTCCAAGACATTTGTGTGGTGTGTGTCTACGAACATGTGTGTGTGTGTGTGTGTGTGTGTGTGTGAGAGAGAGAGAGAGAGAGTTTACCAACATCTATAAAGCACAAATCGACCTAAGGTCCATTTGGAAACTCAAAACATGTTTGAAAAGTGTTTGTGTGTGTGTGTGTGTGTGTGTGTGTGTGTGTGTGTGTGTGTGTGTGTGTGTGCATGCGTGTGTGTGTGTGTATGATCATCAAATCGACCTAAGGCTGATTTGCAAAGCCTAGCTATTGTGTTTCAGACACACACACACACACAGAGTGAGTGAGTGAGTGAGTGAGAGAGAGAGAGAGAGAGAGAGAGAGAGAGAGAGAGAGAGAGAGAGAGAGAGAAAGAGATTTAAAAAATAATCATTATATGAATTCGGGTATTTTCATTTATAGGGATGGCACAATATGAGCTAGAATGCAAAGTTGTTCTACTAAAGGATGGATTGAAGGAAGCAGAAGGGACCACTAATTAAGTTGATCCAAATGGTTCTTGCCATTTCAACCATTAGGGAATGGGGTAATATCAAGTTCTATTTATGTATGTTGTACAACTTTTGATGTTGAGCTTATGTACCCTAACATGGGTGCATCCCATGTCAAAGAGGTGCTTGGTTTTATTGTGTGTTGGGACTCTAATGCCATACAACCCTTGTCAAAGGCAACCTTGGGCAATAGCACACATATATCAAAGGTTGTACTTGAGCAAGTGACACAACCTTCAATTTTTTGGGCATGCACATACTTTCATTGTAAAGGATTGAATTAGGTATACACTATTTCTTATCTCAAGTGGTTAGCTTCAATCATCTATTTTCTTTTTCTTGTTTAAGGGCCTATGTAAGGACATGCTTATAACACGATACTAGAGGAAGGTCATATGCAATGTAGAGATGAATGGGTGGGGAGAAAAGTATTGTTATGGTCACAACATTTGGAAACAAAATTAGGGGAGGGTCACATACTTCTTGTGCATCCATATGAAGCAATTGATTTTAAAGACACTAGGGGATGATCACCTGGGGATAGCCACTTCTCAATTATTTATGCAAGATGGTGGTAGTAATCAATCTATAGAGGATGGTCTTCAAGTGGAGTTGCAAAAATTGCCAATTAAACAACTTACGTTGGAGGATGGAATTAGGTTGTTGTGCTAAGAGACCGTTCTAAAAACGAGGACAATATTACACACAGTATTTCCTTTCTACTAATGACTTACATGGGGCAAACATCAAATGTATAAAAAAGAAACGACCATATAAGATGAAAAATAGGAAAAAGAAGGAAAAGAACAAAATTGAAACATGGTTGGCCATCAAGATTACCCCCAGGGCTATCCAAAGGCTTGTAGGTATTGATTGTTGTAAAGAACATTGTTGTCAAGTTGTTGATCGAGAAATGGTTTTGAATGTGCAACAAGATTACTGGGGTCAATGTTTTGCTGATCACGTGAATCACATTCACAACCTACAAACATCCAAGAGGGTTGAGGACAATACAAGTGGATTGACGTTGGATGGACAAAAGAAGTAGAGCCTAATCCGCCTTCACAGCCACCCTCATCCACATTTAAAACAATTGAATAGCACTATCACAAGGTAAAAGGCAGTCATTCAACATCCTTGTCTCTTTACATTCAATTCATACATTGGTCACATTTCCTCTAGAAGCCTAACAGCCTTAAAAAGACCCAGTGGACTACACAGCCCAACACAAGCTCCTACTGACTTCCCTCAATAACTCTCAAAGCATTCAGATTCATCCAATCCCACAACTCACCAAACAACCACCTCCAAGGTAACCACGGTCAGAAATCTTATAATATCTTTCCCAAGGTCATCAATCCAGCACTAAACTAATGCAGCCCATCTCTTTCAGGTGATCATCCAAACATTGCAGTTTCCCTTCTACTCACACATCACTGCTCATAAGGACACAGATACCTTCTGTCAGCATCCCACTGCCTTAGAGAATTACCATAAACTCAATGTAAGGGCAAGACACCATCTGCCTCTCTTTGATGCATTAAGATCTCCTCTATCAAAGCATCAAAATTCCTTATCCACTCTACAGAACATAGTCCTATTACCTCAACCAAGGCCTCTTCCCTTGTTCAACAACAAGCACTTTACTCAGTACAACCAGCTACCTTCAAACTCCTATCAGCTTCATGTAGTCTGTGATGAGCTATGCTCCCATGATGTAGTCCACCAACTCTGCAGTTCCCGATAGCCAAGGTTTGCAGCTATAACCGAGCACCCACCTCCAGCCTGGCCAAAGCCTCTCCACCTACGGTCTTTAAGCTAATGTGTGTTTTCACAATACTAGCCTATCATTCTCTGCACCACCCATTTTATCTCTTCTTCTTTCACGTAATGATATATACTCGTGACCTCTCCTGCTCCAACTCACGGCCTCCTATCATTCAAGATCCTCCAAACACTCATATTAGCAATGCTCCAGCTAAGTCCTCCAGCTCCCACACAAGCAATTGTCCCTCTTCTCGGTCCACGGAGCTCCCGTTTCCTGTGGTTCAAGATCCTCTAGTATGCAGTAGCCACGCTCTCTTAATTCAAGAATGAGCCACCGTCACAAGTGCTCACAGAGCTCACCAAGATCCCGCCTCTTCCAAGGTCCTCCTCTCGTGTGATACCTTGTCTCTAACTTCTCAGAAGGGACGCTCCAGCCACCAAAAACTCCCACAATGGCCACCATCTGACCCTCAACTCCTTCCTATCTTCACGTGATTAGTATCCCTTCCAGAGCTCTCCTTTCACTGCCCGTCTATCCACTATGAGCTCATGTCCTCCCTGCTTCTCCTACTAATGGCACCCCCATTGGCAACCCCCGGCCGCTCTCCAAGAACCTTCTCCCATCACCTCCAGTCCCTCGATGCTTGGAGCACTCCTACAAGCTGCCATCTCCACGTACCATGCTTGCTCCTCGATCCAGAAGCATCCCCTCCTCCATCATGTAGCCACCTTGCATGAATACCTTTTTGACATAAGCCACGTCAGAATTTGTGTTTTTACCACTCTCTCAATCCTTTACAAAAACTATACCAAGGCCATTAATGCCCAAAATCCCAACCTTTGACACCACGCCTTGCACATAACCTTCAAGCGAGCATTTAATGCCTACTTTCCCATAGACTATCACACATGAGGAATCCAATCCTGACACACTGGAAACAAGGCATTCTCAACAAAAAAAAAACTCATGCTTTCATGCACATATGGCATAGGACAACCATGAAGAGCACATGTCATCACGTCACCACATAGACAATGTTGGAAACCCTGCTCTGGATTTTCTGGTGCACCTACACCACACTTCATCATTTCCTAAAAGTCCCTGTAGAAGTATCTACCATCTATACATCAGTTTAGAGTCTTTCAGAGGGTATCCATAGCTCAAAGCCACCACCAAATAGCTATGTACATAGCTATGCACCCACCCATCAACATGCAAGTGAAAAAAAAAATTTCATTTTTATCCACACAACGTCCTTCATAGGAAAAATGAATGTTTGTTGCAAGGCTTGGTACACAATACAAGGAATTCCAAAGACTACTTTCTATAGGTATAAGAAACAATATGATTTGGGAGCGCAAAAAGCTATGCATGGAAATAAGGAGATAATACAAAATACAATGAGGCATGTGGAGGTTGGGAAAGCTGTGATTCAACTATTTGTTGAGTATAATGCAAATAAAATGCCCCATAAAAGTCATACAATGATGACAGGGGAACGTGAGACACAAATGGTGATCCCAGCCATATACAAGCAAGTGGATATTTGGTGAGAAGTCAACAAAACAATGAAGAGGTTTAAATACAAGCCTTTGTCAAGGTCAACATTCGGTAGATTATGGAAAATTGTATTCAAACAAGTTAGTCTATCAAAGACAAGTACATTCTCCAAGTGTGATGTTTGCTTTGAACTTAAAATGAAGCTAGAAAGAACAAAGATAGAAAGTGAGAGGGAACATTTGCTACTAAGGAGACGAGCATGCAGTTTGCAGCAATTGTATTGCAGAAGCCTATATTATGCATGGAGGTTGTCTTTAGAGTTGGACCTGAAGTAGAATCTTTGCATCATTCATGACAAGATGGATCAAATGAAGACTTGCATACCAAGGCTACAACCTATACCAAATAAAAGAAGGTCAAAATACCACAAAATGCAATCTTGAAAGAAAAAGAGAATCTTCAAATGTCTAAGGACAATAGTGGGAGGGATAGTTTGTGTGTTGACGATTTCTAGGATGATTAGAGAAAGATAAAGTCCATTTGAGAAAAAGACCAATGTATGCATGGCAAAGACAAATTGTAAACATTGGATGGTCTTCTTTCATGAATGTAATCGACCTTCTTTCATGAATGTTGATAATACTCACCGTTGCACTCTACTTTTTTCTACTTGGTCGCATTATATAATTAAACCTCATTTTTATACCTGTTCATTCAAACTCAATCTTATTTTATGGACTCAATCTTTGCATTCCATGTTTCTAAATTCGCTCATTCAAACTTGGTCTTGTTTTATAAAGCTTATTTTGAGTAAGAATTGTATTCAATTAAAAAACATTATATTTTATCTTAATTAATAATACTTAAGTTAATTAATAATAATAATTATTAATTATCTTGATTAACAGAATCGATACATAACAACTTTGTAGTCAACTAAATGAAGTTGCTTAGAGATTTAAAAAGCTAGGACTCATTGCAGTCATCACATGGCAATAATTACATTCATGTGCAATGTTTTGTAATGGAAGTACACATCATATACACATTGAACATATAACACATCATAAATATGGAAACTACTAACCACAAAAGGATATACAAAAGTGAGTAGCATGCAAACCAAATCGACCTTAGCTCATATATTGGCCACAAAAGCTCATATATTGAACAAAAAAAAGGCACATTTTCTTCCTTCGAAATCAAATTGGAGAGTTTCGATTTCATGGGACTTTCTGACTTTTTTTAATATGGCCTTAACACCTTAATGAAACCATTCAATGCTTACATTGATACTCTTGTGCATTATTTTACATTTACAGTAGCGACAGTATTATCAATGCATTGTCCTAACCATTGCAATGTCATGGTTATCCTCCCTATTTCTAACCATCCCCTCCATCCTATTACACATTTCCATGCTCTCCACACTCATGCTCTCCATCCTCTCTGCACTCATGTTACACAGAGACTCAATGGGTGTAAAATAACAAATTCATGTGTATAATGTGCGTTCAGGAGTGCGTTCAGGAGGTATTTAAAAAACCCCTCACCTGAGATTTTGACTTGAATTAAATATACCTTTTTTCATGAATTGAATTACCCCTTTTTCTATATGGACATGCAAATCCTAATGACCCACTCCTTATTTTGCTCCTTCACTGATGTAACAAGATGCATAGGGTGAAAATGGGCCCTTTGACCACGCCGTGCCCACACTGATGGGATATCTCAAGGTGTATGCCTCAGGCACACCTTATGTTTCTATGTGTGAGTGCTAGAGGCACAGTTAGGTGCCCACAAGCACAATTAGGTGGTGGAGAGCCACATAGGATGATTGATAGAATCTAGGAGCAGATTGAGGAGATGATTGTGGAGCTCTGAAGTCATCAGTGATGTCAATGAGCATGTATGAGGTGCCTACTTAAGGACCTCACTCTTCTTCATTCTACAAGCAAGTAATGCAAGTATTTTGAGTTTGTGCCCACTCTTTCCTTTCCTTTCAGTTTACCAACATGGTATCAGAGCCCTTTGATCCCCCTTGATCCCATTTTTTGCCACATCATCATCTTCTTCTTCATCTTCTTCTTCACCATCTCTCCCTCTTCTTCCCAAAGTTTGCTTAAGCTTGTTCTCCTCCTGTTCTTAGCCATTTCCCACGTCCTTCCTGCTGGAGATCCACCTTGAAGGGGTGAACCTCTGGCTGAGAGGAATCAAAGAAAACCGCGCCCGTTTCGTCGCCATTACACGATTTTCGTTGATTCTTCCTTCTGCGTATATATCAGTAGCAATGGTTGCTTATTCAAGCTGAAAACAGAGAAAAACCAGTCGACGTTGGAAAGGCAAGCTATGGAGTTATGATGCCTTTTTGTGCCTCTTCTTCCCAGAGGATCTTTTGTGGTATAACAGCTCTCTTTTGCCTTAAAAACCCCCTTTTCCTTTGCTTTGAAGAGTGAGCTACAAGCCCTCCAAGTTCAGCCTTTTAGTTTTGACAGTTTTGGACAAGCTTTTGAAGATGATGCTACATAAAATGCTACTCTAGCATTTCTGGTTTTTTTGAATCTTTCAATAACTTCAGTACAAGTGTGGCTTCAGTTTTGTTTTGAATTACTAAACCTGGTTTTGATTGGAAAGTATTCATTTTAGCCACTTCTATGAAGTATGTAAGAAGAAGCATCATTGATTGAATATTGGTCACTAGTCTTTGCTACATCAAGTGCTCATATTTTGGAAGTCTTTCAGTTATTTTTTGCCTTGTAAGAGAGATAGACACTGCCCAATATCTGGGTTAGACCCTCTCATGGCTACCCTATTGAATCTAGAGAAGTTCAATGGAAAGGGCTTCCACACATGGCAGATGAAGGTGAAATTTGCATTGATGAGGGAAAACTTATGGGGACTTGTCAAACCTACTCCTACCGCTTCGTCTACGGCCTCCAATGCTGGAGAATCCTCAACTCTGACATGACCGGCAAGGGATCTAGCTAGAGAAGAAAAAGCATACGGTATCATTGCTCTTGCTTTAGGAGATGATTATATTCACCATATCTCTGTATGCAGAGTCTTATGACTCAATTAGCTACTCAATTAGCTTCTATCAACTCTCCTATTACTCCAGATGATGCTATGGCAGTGTTACTTAAGAGTATGCCTGAAGATTATGATCACATAGTTACCACTTTGAAAAATCTTCCTAATCCTAATCTTGAAGGTATTATCTCTGCTCTCCAAGAAGAAGAAAGGCATATGGAGCTCAGGAAAGGCAATGACATTGTTTATGCTGTAAAAGTTCAGAAGGGCAAGTATACCCCTTGCAATCACTGTGGAAAGACAAATCACCTTTCAAAGGACTACTTCAAAAATTAATCCATGCAAGCATTGTAGCAAGAACAACCATAATGAGAAGTTTTACAAAGCCAAAGCAAAGACAGAAAATGCAAATCTACTTTCCGTTGATGAGCCTCCACAAGATGAGGCATCCTTTGAAGATTATGCATTTTAAAACATCTCTATGTATGCTCCAGATCTCTCTTTTTATGTCAAGGTACTCAGCCTGGATAGTTCTCCAAAATGAATGAAATAAATTATTGTGTTTTGTGTGTTTTGTAAACACCTTTGGTCACCTTATGATGTAGGCCATGTGTATGTTTTGCTCCATGGTACCTCCTGCAGACATTGTGTGCATGTACATGCAGGGGAGATAACCATTGGAAGGTCTTTTTGTATCCCTTTTGTTTACCTTACACCCATGGGAACCCTTGCTAGAATGTAGTTGATGGAAAATCAAGATATATAGTTGAGGAGAATGAATGCAAGATATGTAGTTGATGGAAAATCAATGGGCAATGACAAGAATTTGATGTAATTTAGGTGGCAATGACAATCATTTATTGTGCACTTTCAATGTTTAGACTGACTAGCATTATTGTAAAAGGATAACTTTACATGTCATGTTGATTACTCATTGCAAAGTAAAAAAGTACACTTTAGGATGAAAACATAACAACTTGTTGATGCACCATTGAAATCCTTGAAATAAATCATGATTCCAAAGAAACTCTCAATTTCTAGCCCCATAGAGAATGGCACCAGAAAGAATGGCATGAGAGACACTCTTTCAAAATACATTATGAATGCAGTTATGAACATGTTTGCATATTATTCACACACAAAAATTACACACCAATTTACATAGTTGGCAAGAAAGTAGTAATTCCCATAAGTAATGATTGTATAAAGAAATACAATGTTGTTATTCAAAACTCATAGTCTGCAAATAGCTCCTCTCCTGCATGTATATCATCTATGGATTCAATACAAATGTGACCATATTCTGCAATATCTATGTTCATCATGGGGTCATACCAAGGTGGAACATCAGGGGAAAATACATAACAAACATTTGGCTTTACATTGGTATTTCTATTGCTGTTAATAAATCCTGCCACATTGCCATATTGAACATCACCAACAATATGCACCATATCCTTCATAGGGACAGTAGGGTCCTCTTAGATAGAGTACTTCTTTAGCCTTGGATGAACTCTACATAATTCCTTCCAGTCTCTGTAGGAGTACTTGTCACCTCCATAATGGAGAATAGTAGTCCCTCTCTTGATGGAGCCATGCACAAACAAGCCCAAGCCAGCACCTGTAATGGTTGACTCATGCACCTCGAAAGCCACATTTTTTATCCAGAACACTTCGTTGATAGGGATAGGTAACTTTGGTGGTCCAAATGGATCTCGTTCTGGTATGTACCTGCTCAAGCTTGATTTGAACGTATATCTATCTACATCACAAAAGACAAATTCAATTAGCTGCAACAACAGTTAGATAGACTTGAGATAAAATCAAAAAACACTTTGACATATGTACCTTCATGAAAAATACGCATTCTGTAGTCAGTTTATGTAGCCCTTAGCAATGTATTTCTTGATATAGCAACCTTTGTACCCTAGGTCTATAGCCAATTGAGAAACTTGCATAGCATTCATGCTAGAAAGTTGCGGAGCATTCCTTAAAAGTCTTATTTGGGATGCATTGAGTTTAGGCACTTGGCCATCACCACCATGGGTTGCCCTAGGGTGTACACCCTTTGGTTCTATATTACCCTCATATTACCACCTATATCCCTCTCTCTTAGTTGATCTGCAAGAGGAAGATTTCTTGTTTTATATTCCATTCTTGACCATGCATGATTTTCCTCCCTCCATTCATCAATTACTTTCTGGACAAGGTTGAAATCCTTATGCCCCTCCGTCACAGGTAATTGTCCATACCGATTTGTCTCAATCATGCTGCGCACATCTTTAGTCTCATCGAGTTATAGTAAGTACGGCATCAACTCTCTCAGTAGAATATTATCATCCTTGTCTTGTACATCAAACGTTGAAGGAAATATGCAATTTGATGGAGGGCTAATGCAAGCCTTGTATGGGAAGTCATCAACAAGGATTGTCCTTCTAGCATCACATCCAAATGCCTTTGAGATTTTTGCTAAGGGTTTGAACATTGCCTCAACACCAACCTTGCCAGGCCTATTTATCCTCGTCTTACTGTAAGTGTAGCATCCTTGCTGAGACCATATAACAAAGAAAGGGAGGCTCTCATTTGCATAATTTTGCAGCTTTCCTACCATATCAAGTACGTTATACTCCATCGCAGTTGACTAGATACCTACATTAAATCTTTGTAGCAAGATTTTAAGAAATTCTATGCACCCAGGACGAACAACCATATAACTATTTTTGCCATGCATAATAGACGGATGTATTGGAGACTTGAATAGGCAGCAACTTAATAACAGGCCATTCAAGTCTAATATGATTGTTAATCGTGGCATATCCAAAGAAATTGTATGTGGATATAGATCCAAATTCTCCTTGAAGTTGCTGGCTTCTAACTCATCCAAATTGTCAGGTGCTATGATTTCATACATGTTTGCAACAACAATAAGATTATCTAGTCTTGTCCCCAATGTTAAGACAGTACGTTCATCCATGTTCTCTTCTAAAAGTATAGGATTCATGATATTCCTTGCAATTTTCTCCATTTTTGGGGTTATGTTTTCTTCTATACCTCCTGTATCCATCACGTAATTGATAGTCCCCATTTTGGGTGGTATGTTGTCCTCTACATTTGATGTCTCCATATCCTTCCATGCATCATTGGTCCCTATGGAAGTTGAGGAATATAGAAATATTTTGATTCTTTAGAGTGTATTCAACAATGTCGAAGCACAAAAGCATATGAAACTAATAAATAAAAATAAAGTACGAACATTATCCATCGCTGTTCACTGATTCCATTGTCTTTTTGGGGAATGGCAAAAGTGCCAATCTCTCTAAAGGTCAATTGAGAATTCAAATAGTGCAACCTTTCTCTCTGAACTCATAGAGAGAATGGCAATAGTGCCATTCTTCTCTTGGGGTGGTGCTAGTGCCATTTTACATATAAGGTTATGGAGAATGCCACTAGTGCCTTTCTCTATACCCTCATTGGGAGGAGAGAATACTACTAGTGCCTCCCCCCATGTCCCAAAAGAAATGTACAATGCATGATCTGAAAGCATAGATATTGTATTACTTTGGTCCAATAGATTTGTAGAAAGCACCCAAATCAAAACTTTGGTAGCATAGTTAATACTATACAATTTTTAATCTCTGTAATGCTTTCAACTAACATAGATTCAAGAAAGGAACATAACAGTATTACCATTTCTACATAACCACAAAGAGAGAATGGCACTAGTGCCATTCTCCATATGAGGTCACATAAAATGTTAATAGTACCTCTTATGTATAACCCGACATAGGGAGAATGACACTAGTACCATTCCCCATGTCATTATGTCACACAATTTTATCATACCTAATGTTTAATCTCTTTAATATAATGAGAGTATGTGCAATCGAGAAAATCCATAAAATTCATATTATTTTGAAACTGAATACACAAGGCATAAATGAGTAGCTAAAGACCTTGCTCCAAATCTTCCAATGTAATCTTTGGGATAGCTTCAAGATCTGCTTCAGTTAAAGGTCGCAAGTCTTCAATGTGATGCTCACCCTCTTTAATTCCTTCATCGATAGGTGAATCAGCTCTATGTGTCTCAAGAGGCCTCTCAATGCTAGACCAAATCTTAATATGGGGATTATTTGATGCATGTGCCACACACATAGCCTCGACCTGTGTCGCTTGTTGGGATGTCTTCACCAGGGAGATCACTTTTCTTTTGCTTGACAATACTTGTAATGCCACACATCCATTAGTAAAGACGTCAACAACAACTTCATGTTCCCTACTACAATAGCACCTGATGCACTCCTTGATGATGCCATGCTTCACAACCGCCTCTTTTTCATGCTCATCGTCCTCATCAGAATAAAGAATATTGTCCTCAATTATTTTGTATGGCCTTGTGTTTTCTAACATGTGCTCAAATCCATCAAACCCATCATGTGAGCTGACAAATGACAAAAAACAGAAGGTCTCAGACAAACCATTTTGTGCACTATCCGATTCATGGATAACACCCACAAACCTTCTATGCCAAAATCGAGCCTCTATCATTGCTTCCTTGAGATTTACCATCTCTATCATTGTCATAAATGATAGCAATACATACTGTGACGGAGTGGCAACGGTCTCCATCAAGCCACAGAGCAACTTCTTGAAGGCATCCTTATCCCAACACCTGCCTTTGGCAGATCCCTCTGAGGTGTCAAGCACACACAAGCTGATTGGAAGTTGTCCCTTGAAGTGACGTGTTAGAAAGCTCTCCCCCTCCATCTCCATGTTCACTTGAATAATTGTCCAAGGAAAACAAGACTGCGATGTAGACTTGTTACCCTCTATTGAACTAATCACCCAATCAACATAGATTGATGCGGCTTTTGGGAAATCAGGTGTGGACTAGCCAACTTGCAGCTTCTCTTTGACCCATGACTCACATGAACCCTTGAAGCTCTGATAAACAATTGAATCAATTTTGAAGTAAGTTGCAAGGGCATCCCATGTTTGATGTTGGGGCGAAGGGTGACGTGAGTTGAACTCCTTGATGAGCGCTTCTTTCAGGGCTCTATCATGCTTAATCTCCATTGCTCGCTGAAACATTTCAATGGAGTCCCTGTCTTTGCTTGACTTGACCAAGACTATTTCTTTAGACTCAATCTCTGCTTGAGGTGCACGTACATCTTCGTCCTCCAATCCTAGCAGACACCTCATATATGTTATTGTGGGATTTCGACCCTCAAGATCACCTTGCTTCACCAATGTCAAAATCCTAATCCATTGTTCGTAGATGTCATCATCGTATGTGACCATGTGTGTGTCCTTGGTAGCAAAGTTTGCGCCCATCGATATGCTTGCAACTCCTACAAAATTCTATATAAAAAAATCAAAATCATCTTAGACATTCTTCTAATCCAAATCATGTAATAGAGATAATAATGACACTAGTGCGATTCTCCCATTACCATGTCAAAAGCACGACTTGGTAACTAGAAGAATGTCACTAGTGCCATTCTCACATCAGGGAATTGACACTACTATCATTTCTTTTACAAAGCTATAAACATTCTTGAAATAAAAAATGCATACAAAACAAAGTTTATTACTCACATCCCAACTTTGTCTATCTTTATGCCCTTTGACAAGGCCTTGGGCTGGTTTCTTTGGTCGTCCGAATGCAATCCACTGCGCCCTTAGGTGTTGTAAGATATCAATATATGGTTGATTTTTCAAAACGGTCTATGCCTCCATGTTGGCCATTGATGATATCTTACAACTTGCTTCAACTGGTGCATTGACAACAATTCTCGCCTTCCTCCGTGTATAGAAACCTTTTCGTTGATTGAAGGCTTCTCCATGTGCTTTAGTTATAAACATCCTTGCAGCATAAATTGAATGCTGCCCTGCGAGAATCCAATAATTATACTCCTTTAACTTTTCCACCTTTATCTCTTCCTTGCACATCGGAGTATTTGTGCCTGTGTGGTAAGGCATAAGATATGCACATGTTGCAGGAGGTCGTGCATTCATTGCAAAACTCTTGACCAAGTCACTGACATAGCTGAGGGTCAATGTCCTGTACACATATTGGCTTGGTGCTCTAAAGCAATTCATCACTGGGATCAACACCTCAAACTCCAAACCAAATGGGAAGTACTCTATGTACTCCATCAAGCCTATCATACTTGTGTCCTTCCTTTCCAATTTCTTTTGTAGTGCCTTAAAGTCAACATCTGGCTGGATTTTCTTATACAGGATGATATTTGCTTCAGATGATTTCTCACCATGTCCTGTTATATGTGTCTCACCACTCCCCGTTGCATCACCTCCACTTCCAGTTCCATCAGTGACTATTCCCGTACCTCCCTGTTTTCCTCCTAAAGTTGTCTCTTTGTCTTTAGCCTCCAGTTTATCCCCAATGCTTGTTTTTCCATCTGACCTTATTTCCTTCTCACCTGTTGTTTCCTCCTCACCGGTCTCTCTAGCCTTCTCTTTCAATGTGTTCTAAGACACTTGAGAGCTTGATCCCTCAACATCACTTTTCTTGGTTCTTTTCGAAACTTTTCTACTCTTTTTTATATCTTGCTTTATCCCTTTTGTTACCAAATCAAAGCTTTCTAATATCTGTTGATTGGTATAATTTTCTGGCTCATTAATCCAACCCCTAGATATCATCGTGTCCTCCCTAGTAGCATTCATCCTCGCATGATCAAAACAAGTAGGATACAATTGATACACATTGCCTCCCAATGTATGAATTTTGAGACAAGGAACGTTGTCTTTTTTGGTATCCTCCATCTCTTTAACTTGTCCGACATCTTCAAAAGTTGTTCCATGGATGTTCACAAAACAATGCACTTTATGGAGTTTTTGGAGTTCGTTATTGTATATATCCAGAAACCATCCTCTTCCAGAACTAACTCCATCATAAACTGACACCTCTCGAACCTTTCTCTTTCCCTTGCTAGCCATTCTTGCAATGTTCTGTTAACAAAAGAACCAAGGACACAATGAAATGTATAATAGAAAATCATAACTGTAGTAGGAAATATTACAACCACAATGCAACTTCTATTAACAAAATAACCAAGGTGAAGCAACTTATATATGCATTATGAAAAACTACACCAACACAGTAAGCAAATATACACAATATCAAAGTTAAGATGGTTTTAATAAAGAATGGTATTCGTGCCATTCTCCAACATAATATGATGTTAGAAGAGTGTCACAAATGCCATTAAACACATGGATTGTGAGTTTGTTCAGAATGGCACAAGTGCCATCCTCCGTGAGAGTTTGAGGATAATGCCACTGGTGCCATCCTCCATGATGTTAAGGAGAATGGCAGAAGTTTGTTTCATCACATGGATTACAGAGAATCAGAGAATGGCACCAGTGCCATTCTCCTTATGTGAAGGTTATCCCATGAGAGTTTTCTCACCTGACCTTCTAGAGAAGGGCATTGATGCTAATAAGAATGCACATGTGAGTTTAGGCTTCTCAATGCCATTTTCTAGGGCATAATAAGAGACTAGCACCACTACCATTCTCCACTTGTACAAATGTTTACCCTACGATTCTAGGAGGGGTATTCTAGGAGAGTGGTGTCCAATTCCAATCCACCTGTGAGTTTGATGATCTCAGTGTGATTATGTAGGTTCTAGCATGAGATTGGCATCACTGCCATTCTCCACTAGTGGTAGTCTAGACATTCCAATAATTTTATTGGCTGCAGTAGGATAATAGCAAAAGTGCCAATGCACATGTGAGTTTAGAATTCCTTGTGCATGTTTTCAGTTCATGGTATGAGATTGGCACCACTGCCATTCTCCAAAGAGATTGACACAATTCCATATGATATCTACACAGCGGAGACAGTGATCACTACATAGAAGAATGCATATGTGAGTTTAGGCTTCTCAATGCCATTTATTAGGGCCAGCATGCGATTGGCATCACTGCCATTCTTCGCTAGTGGTAATCTAGACAAACTAAAACTATAGATTGACATTCCACTAATTTTATTGGCTGCAGTAGGATAATGGCAAAAGTGCCAATGCACATGTGAGTTTAGGATTCCTTGTGCATGTTTTCAGGTCATGGTATGAGATGGGCACCACTGCCATTCTCCACTAGTGGCATTCTCCACAGAGATTGACACAATTCCATATGATCTCTACACAGTGGAGATAGTGATCACTACATAGAAGAATGCACATTTGAGTTTAGGATTCCTTGTGCATGTTTTTAGGTCATGGTATGAGATTGGCACCACTGCCATTCTCCTCCACAGAGATTGACACAAATCCATATGATCTCTACACGTGTGAGTTCAGGCTTCTCAATGCCATTTCTTAGGACCTAATAAGAGATTGGCACCACTGCCATTCTCCACATGTACATATGTTTACCCTACTATTCTAGGAGGGGTTCCAGTGATCATAGGAGAGAGGTGTCCTATTCCATTCCACATGTGAGTTTGATGATCTCTGAGATTGACACAATTCCATATTATCTCTACACAATGGAGACAGTGATCACTACATAGAAGAATGCACATGTGAGTTTAGGATTCCTTGTGCATGTTTTCAGGTCATGGTATGAGATTGGCACCACTACCATTCTCCACTGGTGGCATTCTACACAGAGATTGACACAATTCCATATGGTCTCTACATAGCGTAGACAGTGATCACTACATAGAAGAATTCACATTTGAGTTTAGGATTCCTTATGCATGTTTTCACGTCATGGTATGAGATTGGCACCACTGCCATTCCCCTCCACAGAGATTGACACAAATCCATATGATCTCTGCACATGTGAGTTTAGGCTTCCAGGGCCTAATAAGAGATTGACACAATTCCATATGATCTCTACACAGTGGAGACAGTGATCACTACATAGAAGAATGCACATGTGAGTTTAGGATTCTCAATGCCATTTCTTAGGGCCAGCATGAGTTTGGCATCACTGCCATTCTCCGCTAGTGGTAATCTAGACAAGCTAAACCTATAGATTCATGTTTACCCTACTATTTTAGGAGGGGTATTCCAGTGATCATAGGAGAGTGGTGTTCGATTCCAATCCAAATGTGAGTTTGATGATCTCAATGTCATTAATAGTTGCCAGCATGAGATTGGCATCACTGCCATTCCCCACTAGTGGTAGTCTAATTTTATTGGCATTCTCCACAGAGATTGACACAATTCCATATGATCTCTACACAGCGGAGATAGTGATCACTACATAGAAGAATGCACATGTGAGTTTAGGATTCTCAATGCCATTTCTTAGGGCCTAATCAGAGATTGGCACCACTGCCATTCTCCACTTGTACAAATGTTTACCCTACTATTCTAGGAGGGGTATTCCAGTGATCATAGGAGAGTGGTGTCCAATTCCAATCCACATGTGAGTTTGATGATCTCAGATATTGCCATAATTCCGTATGATCTCTACACAGTGGAGACAGTGATCACTACGTAGAAGAATGCACATGTGAGTTTAGGATTCCTTGTGCATGTTTTCAGGTCATGGTATGAGATTGGCACCACTACCATTCTCCACTGGTGGCATTCTCCACAGAGATTGACACAATTCCATATGATCTCTACACAGCGGAGATAGCGATCACTACATTCTTCTATGTAATGATCATTGTCTCCGCTGTGTAGAGATCATATGGAATTGTGTCAATCTCTCATTAGGCCCTGGAATGTCAATCTATAGGTTTAGTTTGTCTAGACTACCACCAGTGGGGAATGGCAGTGATGCCAATGTCATGCTGGCAACTATATAATGACATTGAGATCATCAAACTCACATTTGGATTAGAATCGGACACCACTCCCCTATGATCACTGGAATACCCCTCCTAGAATAGTAGGGTAAACATTTGTACAAGTGGAGAATGGCAGTGGTGCAAATCTCTTATTAGGCCCTAATAAATGGCATTGAGAAGCCTAAACTCACATGTGCATTCTTTTATGTAGTGATCACTGTCTCCGCAGTGTAGAGATCATGTGGATTTGTGTCAATTTCTGTGGAGAATGCCACCAGTGGAGAATGGTAGTGGTGCCAATCTCATACCATGACCTGAAAACATGCACAATGAATCTTAAACCCACATGTGGATTGGCACTTTTGCCATTATAGAATGCCACTAGTGGAGAATGGCATTGGTGCACAAGGAATCCTAAATTCACATGTGCATTCTTCTATGTAGTGATCACTGTCTCCATTGTGTAGAGATCATATGGAATTGTGTCAATCTCTGAGATCATCAAACTCACATGTCGATTGGAATCGGACACCACTGTCCTATGATCACTAGAATGCCCCTCCTAGAATAGTAGGGTAAACATTTGTACAAGTGTAGACTGGCAGTGGTGCCAATCTCTTATTAGGGCCTAAGAAATGGCATTGAGAATCCTAAACTCACATGTGCATTCTTCTATGTAGTGATCACTATCTCCGATGTGTAGAGATCATATGGAATTGTGTCAATCTCTGTGGAGAATAGCAGTGGTGCCAATCTCATACCATGACCTAAAAACATGCACAAGGAATCCTAAACTCACATGTGCATTGGCACTTTTGCCATTATCCTACTGCAGCCAATAAAATTAATGGAATGTCAATCTATAGGTTCAGTTTGTCTAGATTACCACTAGCGGAGAATGGCAGTGATGCCAATCTCATGCTGGCAACTACATAATCACACTGAGATCATCAAACTCACCTGTGGAATGGAATCGGACACCACTCTCCTATGATCACTGGAATACCCCTCCTAGAATAGTAGGGTAAACATTTGTACAAGTGGAGAGTGGCAGTGGTGCCAATCTCTTATTAGGCCCTAAGAAATGGCATTGATAAGCCTAAACTCACATGTGCAGAGATCATATGGATTTGTGTCAATCTCTGTGGAGAATGCCACCAGTGGAGAATGGCAGTGGTGACAATCTCATACCATGACCTGAAAACATGCACAAGGAATCCTAAACTCACATGTGCATTCTTCTATGTAGTGATCACTGTCGTCGCTGTGTAGAGATCATATGGAATTGTGTCAATCTCTATGGAGAATGCCACGAGTGCAGATTGGTAGTGGTGCCAATCTCATACAGTGACCTGAAAACATGCACAACGAATCCTAAACTCACATGTGCATTCTTCTATGTAGTGATCACTGTCTCCGCTGTGTAGAGATCATATGGAATTGTGTCAATCTCTGTGGAGAATGCCACCAGTGGAGAACGGTAGTGGTGCCAATCTCATACCATGACCTGAAAACATGCACAAGGAATCCTAAACTCACATGTGCATTCTTCTACATGTGAGTTTATGATTCTCAATGCCATTTCTAAGGGCAAGCATGAGATTGGCATCACTGCCATTCTCTCCTAAAGGTAATCTAGACAAACTGAACCTATAGATTGACATTCCACAAATTTTATTGGCTGCACTAGGATAATGGCAAAAGTGCCAATGCACATGTGAGTTTAGGATTCCTTGTGCATGTTTTCAGGTCATGGTATGAGATTGCAACCACTGCCATTCTCCACTTGTACAAATGTTTACCCTACTATTCTAGGAGGGGTATTCCACTGTTCATAGGAGAGTGGTGTCCGATTCCAATCCACATGTGAGTTTTATGATCTCAGAGATTGACACAATTCCATATGATCTCTACACAACGGAGACAGTGATCACTACATAGAAGAATGCACATGTGAGTTTAGGATTTCTTGTGCATGTTTTCAGGTCATGGTATGACATTGGCACCACTACTATTCTCCACTGGTGGCATTCTCGACAGAGATTGACAAAAATCCATATGATCTCTACATAGCGGAGACAGTGATCACTACATAGAAGAATGCACATGTGAGTTTAGGCTTCTCAATGCCATTTCTTAGGGCCTAATAAGAGATTGGCACCACTGCCATTCTCCACTTCTACAAATGTTTACCCTACTATTCTAGGAGGGGTATTCTAGTGATCATAGGAGAGTGGTGTCCGATTCCAATCCACATGTGAGTTTGATGATCTCAGAGATTGACACAATTCCATATGATCTGTACACAGCATAGAAAGTGATCATTACATAGAAGAATGCACATGTGAGTTTAGGATTCCTTGTGCACCACTACCATTCTCCACTGGTGGCATTCTATAATGGCAAAAGTGCCAATGCACATGTTAGTTTAGGATTCCTTGTGCATGTTTTTAGGTCATGGTATGAGATTGGCACCACTGCCATTCTCCACTGGTGGCATTCTCCACAGAGATTGACACAAATCCATATGATCTCTACACAGCGGAGACAGTGATCACTACATAGAAGAATGCACATGTGAGTTTAGGCTTCTCAATGCCATTTATTAGGGCCTAACAAGAGATTGGCACCACTGCCATTCTCCACTTGTATAAATGTTTACCCTACTATTCCAGGAGAGGTATTCCAGTGATCATAGGAGAGTGGTGTCCGATGCCAATCCAAATGTGAGTTTAGGATTCCATATGATCTCTACACAGCGGAGACAGTGATCACTACATAGAAGAATGCACATGTGAGTTTACGATTCCTTGTGCATGTTTTCAGGTCATGGTATGAGATTGGCACCACTACCATTCTCCACTGGTGGCTTCTCCACAGAGATTGAGACAATTCCATATGATCTCTACACAGCGGAGACAATGATCACTACATAGAAGAATGCACATGTGACTTTAGGATTCCTTGTGCATGTTTTCAGGTCATGGTATGAGATTGGCACCACTGCCATTCTCCACTAGTGGCATTCTCCACATAGATTGACACAATTCCATATGATCTCTACACAGCGAAGACAGTGAACACTACATAGAAGAATGCACATGTGAGTTTAGCATTCCTTGTGCATGTTTTCAGGTCGTGGTATGAGATTGGCACCACTGCCATTCTCCACTGATGGCATTCTCCACAAAGATTGACACAAATCCATATGATCTCTACACATGTGAGTTTAGTCTTCTCAATGCCATTTCTTAGGGCCTACTAAGAGATTGGCGCCATTCTCCACTTGTACAGATGTTTACCCTACTATTCTAGGAGGGGTATTCCAGTGATCATAGGAGACTGGTGTCCTATTCCATTCCAAATGTGAGTTTGATGATCTCAGTGTGATTATCTAGTTGCCAGCATGAGATTGGCATCACTGCCATTCTCCGCTAGTGGTAATCTAGACAAACTGAACCTATAGATTGACATTCCACTAATTTTATTGGTTGCAGTAGGATAATGGCAAAAGTGCCAATGCACATGTGAGTTTAGGATTCCTTGTGCATGTTTTCAGGTCATGGTATGAGATTGGCACCACTACCATTCTCCATTGGTGGCATTCTCCACAGAGATTGACACAATTCCATATGATCTCTACACAGCGGAGACAGTGATCACTACATAGAAGAATGCACATGTGAGTTTAGGCTTCTCAATGCCATTTCTTAGGGCCTAATAAGAGATTGGCACCACTGCCATTCTCCACTTGTACAAATGTTTACCCTACTATTCTAGGAGGGGTATTCCAGTGATCATAGGAGAGTGGTGTCCTATTCCATTCCACATGTGAGTTTGATGATCTCAGTGTCATTATGTAGTTGCCAGCATGAGATTGGCATCACTGCCATTCTCCACTAGTGGTAATCTAGACAAACTGAACCTATAGATTGACATTCCATTAATTTTATTGGCTGCAGTAGGATAATGGCAAAAGTGCCAATGCACATGTGAGTTGAGGATTCCTTGTGCATGTTTTTAGGTCATGGTATGAGATTGGCACCACTGCCATTCTCGAGTAGTGGCATTATCCACAGAGATTGAGACAATTGCATATGATCTCTGTACATGTGAGTTTAGGCTTCTCAATGCCATTTCTTAGGGCCTAATAAGAGATTCGCACCATTGCCATTCTCCACTTGTACAAATGTTTACCGTTTTATTCTAGGGGGGGTATTCCAGTGATCATAGGAGAGTGGTGTCCTATTCCATTCCGCAGGTGAGTTTGATGATCTCACTGTCATTATGTAGTTGCAAGCATGAGATCGGCATCACTGCCATTCTCTACTAGTGGTAATCTAGACAAACTGAACCTATAGATTGACATTCCACTAATTTTATTGGCTGCAATAGGATAATGGCAAAAGTGCCAATGCACATGTGAGTTTAGGATTCGTTGTGCATGTTTTCAAGTCATGGTATGATATTGGCACCACTACCATTCTCCACTGGTGGAATTCACCACAGAGATTGACACAACTCCATATGATCTCTACACAGCGGAGATAGTGATCACTACATAGAAGAATGCACATGTCAGTTTAGGCTTCTCAATGCCATTTCTTAGGGCCTAATAAGAGATTGGCACCACTTCCATTCTCCACTTGTACAAATGTTTAACCTATTCTCGGAGGGGTATTCCAGTGATCATAGGAGAGTGGTGTCCGATTCCAATCCACATGTGAGTTTGATGATCTCTGTATCATTATGTAGGTGCCACCAGGAGTTTGGCATCACTGCCATTCTCCACTAGTGGTAGTCTAGACAAACTAAACCTAAAGATTGACATTCCAGGGTCTAATAAGAGATTGACACAATTCCATATGATCTCTACACAGCGGAGACAGTGATCACTAAATAGAAGAATGCACATGTGAGTTTAGGATTCTCAATGCCATTTATTAGGGCCAACATGAGTTTGGCATCACTACCATTCTCCACTAGTGGTAATCTAGACAAACTAAACCTATAGATTGACATTCCACTAATTTTATTGGCTTGAGTAGGATAATGGCAAAAGTGCCAATGCACATGTGAGTTTAGGATTCCTTGTGCATGTTTTCAGGTCATGGTATGAGATTGGCACCACTGCCATTCTCCACTGGTGGCATTATCCACAGAGATTGACAGAATTCTATATGATCTCTACACAGCGGAGATAGTGATCACTACATAGAAGAATGCACATTACCACTAGCAGAGAATGGCAGTAGGATAATGGCAAAAGTGCCAATGCACATGTGAGTTTAGGATTCCTTGTGCATGTTTTCAGGTCATCACTACATAGAAGAATGCACATGTGAGTTTAGGCTTCCCAATGCCATTTCTTAGGGCCTAATAAGAGATTGGCACCACTGCCATTCTCCACTTGTACAAATGTTTACCCTACTATTCTAAGTTTAGGCTTCACAGTGCCATTTTCTAGGGCCTAATAAGAGATTGGCACCACTACCATTCTCCGCTTGTACAAATTTTTACCCTAATATTCTAGGAGGGGTATTCCAAGGATCATAGGAGAATGGTGCCCGATTCCAATCCACATGTGAGTTTGAGGATCTCAGTGTCATTATGTAGTTGCCTGCATGAGATTGGCACTCGGGGGGGGCACTCATCATATGTAACCCTATCACGTGAGTTTAACAGAAGAATATTTTTTATTTCTAAAATTTACAAAAATAAATATACATAAGGGACTATTTAAAATAGTTTTCGGAAAAATTTACAGATTTGTATAGAAAAGGGGTACATTTTATTAATGAAAAATTTATAGATAAGGGATTTTAGAAATAGGCCTTGAATGCACGTGGTATAGAGGGTTTATACATAGTGACCCCCCCGAGGATTGGCATCACTTCAATTCTCCACTGGTGGTAGTCTAGATAAACTAAACTTGTAGATTGACATTCCACAAATTTTATTGGCTGTAGTAGTATAATGGCAAAAGTGCCAATGCACATGTGAGTTTAGGATTCCTTGTGCCATTTTTAAGGTCTTGGTATGAGATTGGCAGCACTGTCATTCTCTACTGGTGGCATTCTCCACAGAGATTGACACAATTCCATATGATATCTACATAGCGGAGATAGTGATCACTACATAGAAGAATGCACATGTGAGTTTGATGGTCTCAGTGTCATTATGTATTTGCCAGCATGAGATTGGCATCACTGCCATTTTCCACTAGTGGTAATCTAGACAAACTAAACCTGTAGATTGACATTCCACTATATTTATTGGCTATAGAAGGATAATGGCAAAAGTTTCAATGCACATGTGAGTTTGATGATCTCATTGTCATTATGTAGTTGCCAGCATGAGATTGGCATCACTGCCATTCTCCACTAGTGGTAGTGCAAACGCACATGTGAGTTTAGGATTCCCTGTGCATGTTTTCAGGTCATGGTATGAGATTGGCACCACTGCCATTCTCCACTGATGGCATTCTCCACAGAGATTGACAAAAATCCATATGATCTCTACATAGCGGAGATAGCGATCACTACATAGAAGAATGCACATGTGAGTTTAGGCTTCTCAATGCCATTTATTAGGGCCTAATAAGAGATTGGCACCACTGCCATTCTCCACTTGTACAAATGTTTACCCTACTATTCTAGGAGGGGTATTCCAGTGATCATAGGAGAGTGGTGTTGGATGCCAATCCAAATGTGAGTTTAGGATTCCATATGATCTCTACACAGCGGAGATAGTGATCACTACATAGAAGAATGCACATGTGAGTTTAGCATTCCTTGTGCATGTTTTCAGGTCATGGTATGAGATTGGCACCACTGCCATTCTGCACTGGTGGCATTCTCCACAGAGATTGACACAAATCCATATGATCTCTGCACATGTGAGTTTAGGCTTCTCAATGCCATTTCTTAGGGCCTAATAAGAGATTGGCACCACTGCCATTCTCCACTTGTACAAATGTTTACCCTACTATTCTAGGAGGGGTATTCCAGTGATCATAGGAGAGTGGTGTCCTATTCCATTCCACATGTGAGTTTCATGATCTCAATGTCATTATGTAGTTGCCAGCATGAGATTGGCATCATTGCCATTCTCCGCTAGTGGTAATCTAGCCAAACTGAACCTATAGATTGACATTCCACTAATTTTATTGGCTGCAGTAGGATAATGGCAAAAGTGCCAATGCACATGTGAGTTTAGGATTCCTTGTGCATGTTTTCAGGTCATGGTATGAGATTGGCCCCATTGCCATTCTCCACTGGTGGCATTCTCCACAGAGATTGACACAATTCCATATGATCTCTACACAGCCGAGACAGTGATCACTACATAGAAGAATGCACATGTGAGTTTAGGCTTCTCAATGACATTTCTTAGGGCCTAATAAGAGATTGGCACCACTGCCATTCTCCACTTGTACAAATGTTTACCCTACTATTCTAGGAGGGCTATTCCAATGATCATAGGAGACTGGTGTCCTATTCCATTCCATATGTGAGTTTGATGATCTCAATGTCATTATGTAGTTGCCAGCATGAGATTGGCATCACTGCCATTCTCCGCTAGTGGTAATCTAGACAAACTCAACCTATAGATATACATTCCACTAATTTTATTGGTTGCAATAGGATAATGGCAAAAGTGCCAATGCACATGTGAGTTTAGGATTCCTTGTGCATGTTTTCAGGTCATGGTATGACATTGGCACCACTGCCATTCTCCACTTGTACAAATGTTTACCCTACTATTCTAGGAGGGGTATTCCAGTGATGATAGGAGAGTGGTGTCTGATTCCAATCCACATGTGAGTTTTATGATTTCAGAGATTAACACAATTCCATATGATCTCTACACAGCAGAGACAGTGATCACTACATAGAAGAATGCACATGTGAGTTTAGGATTCCTTGTGCATATTTTCAGGTCATGGTATGAGATTGGCACCACTGCCATTCTCCACTGGAGGCATTCTCCACAGAGATTGATACAATTCCATATGATCTCTACACATCTGAGTTTAGGCTTCTCAATGCCATTTCTTGGGACCTAATAAGAGATTGGCACCACTGCCATTCTCCACTTGTACAAATGTTTACCCTACTATTCTAGGGGGGTATTCCAGTGATCATAGGAGAGTGGTGTCCTATTCCATTCCACAGGTGAGTTTGATGATCTCAGTGTCATTATGTAGTTGCAAGCATGAGATTGGCATCATTGCCATTCTCCACTAGTGGTAATCTAGACAAACTGAACCTATAGATTGACATTCCACTAATTTTATTGGCTGCAGTAGGATAATGGTAAAAGTGCCAATGCACGTGAGTTTAGGATTCCTTGTGCATATTTTCATGTTATGGTATGAGATTAGCACCACTGCCATTCTCCACTGGTGGCATTCTCCACAGAGATTGACACAATTCCATATGAGCTCTACACAGCAGAGACAGTGATCACTACATAGAAGAATGCATATGTGAGTTTAGGCTTCTCAATGACATTTCTTAGGGCCTAATAAGAGATTGGCACCACTGCCATTCTCCACATGTACAAATGTTTACCCTACTATTCTAGGAGGGGTATTCCAGTGATCATAGGAGAGTGGTGTCCTATTCCATTCCACATGTGAGTTTGATGATCTCAATGTCATTATGTAGCTGCCAACATGAGATTGGCATCACTGCCATTATCCGCTAGAAGTAATCTAGACAAAATGAACCTATAGATTGACATTCCACTAATTTTATTGGCTGCACTAGGATAATGGCAAAAGTGCCAATGCACATGTGAGTTTAGGAATCGTTGTGCATGTTTTCAGGTCATGGTATGAGATTGGCACCACTTCCATTCTCCACTTGTACAAATGTTTATGCAAATATTCTAGGAGGGGTATTCCAGTGATCATAGGAGAGTGGTGTCGGATTCCAATCCACATGTGAGTTTTATGATCTCAGAGATTGACACAATTCCATATGATCTCTACATAGCGGAGACAGTGATCACTACATAGAAGAATGCACATGTGAGTTTAGCATTCCTTGTGCATGTTTTCAGGTCATGGTATGAGATTGGCACCACTGCCATTCTCCACTGGTGGCATTCTCCACAGAGATTGACACAATTCCATATGATCTCTGCACATGTGAGTTTAGGCTTCTCAATGCCATTTCTTAGGGCCTAATAAGCTCAGTTTGATGATCTTAGTGTCATTATGTAGTTGCCATCATAGATTGGCATCACTGCCATTCTCCGCTAGTGGTATTCTAGACAAACTGAACCTATAGATTGACATTCCACTAATTTTATTGGCTGCAGTAGGATAATGGCAAAAGTGCCAATGCACATGTGAGTTTAGGATTCCTTGTGCATGTTTTTAGGTCATGGTATGAGATTGGCACCACTGCCATTCTCCATAGAGATTGACACAATTCCATATGATCTCTACACAGCGGAGATAGTGATCACTACATAGAAGAATGCACATGTGAGTTTAGGCTTCTCAATGCCATTTCTTAGGGCCTAATAAGAGATTGGCACCACTGCCATTCTCCACTTGTACAAATGTTTACCCTACTATTCTAGGAGGGGTATTCCAGTGATCATAGGAGAGTGGTGTTCGATTCCAATCCACATGTGAGTTTGATGATCTCAGTGTCATTATGTAGGTGCCACCATGAGTTTGGCATCACTGCCATTCTCCACTAGTGGTAGTCTAGACAAACTAAACCTATAGATTGACATTCTAGGGCCTAATAAGGGATTGACACAATTCCACATGATCTCTACACAGCGGAGACAGTGATCACTACATAGAAGAATGCACATGTGAGTTTATGATTCTCAATGCCATTTCTTAGGGCAAGCATGAGATTGGCATCACTGCCATTCTCCGCTAAAGGTAATCTAGAAAAACTAAACATATAGATTGACATTCCACTAATTTTATTGGCTGCAGTAGGATAATGGCAAAAATGCCAATGCACATGTGAGTTTAGTATTCCTTGTGCATGTTTTCAGGTCATGGTATGAGATTGGTACTACTGCCATTATCCACTAGTGGCATTCTCCACAGAGATTGACACAATTCCATATGATCTCTACTCAGTGGAGACAGTGATCACTACATAGAAGAATGCACATTACCACTAGCAGAGAATGGCAGTAGGATAATGGCAAAAGTGCCAATGTACATGTGATTTTAGGATTCCTTGTGCATGTTTTCAGGTCATGGTATGAGATTGGCACCACTTCCATTCTCCATTGGTGGCATTCTACACAGAGATTGACACAATTCCATATTATCTCTACATAGCGGAGACAGTGATCACTACATAGAAGCATGCACATTACCACTAGCGGAGAATGGCCGTAGGATAATGGCAAAAGTGCCAATGCACATGTGAGTTTAGGATTCCTTGTGCATGTTTTCAAGTCATGGTATGAGATTGGCACCACTGCCATTCTCCGCTAAAGGTATTCTAGACAAACTAGACCTATAGATTGACATGTGAGTTTAGGCTTCTCAATGCCATTTCTTAGGGCCTATTAAGAGATTGGCACCACTGCCATTCTCCACTTGTACAAATGTTTACCCTAATATTCTAGGAGGGGTATTCTAGTGATCATAGGAGAGTTGTGTCCGATTCCAATCCACATGTGAGTTTGATGATCTCAGAGATTGACACAGTTCCATATGATCTCTACACAGCGGAGACAGTGATCACTACATAAAAGAATGCACATGTGAGTTTAGGATTCCTTGTGAACCACTGCCATTCTCCACTAGGTATTACATGCAATCAAGTACACCCAAGACCATTTAGTAAGGTGGGATGAATCCAATACCAAACGTACCCGACGTCTCCACCAAAAGATGTGACATGAAGTTGGGGGTAATAAACTTCACGCACCTCTTCACTTCCTGCTGCTTTCAAACTGACTGACAAAGATATTTATCATTGAGAAAGGAACATTAAAAGGAAGCTTTTATGCCAAGATACCACACCATACTTCCTCCCTCAGATGGAAATGAAGATGGTAACATCCTAAGTGATGTTGTAATCAAACATAGGGAGAAGGAAAGGATGAGTAGAGGCCATAATCTCAGCGAGCCGGTCTGTGCCAAAGAGAAGAGCCATACGTTGTTGAAAGAAGCTCTTGCAGCTCAACATGACATGAACTGATATATATCAAGGAGTTTGAAGGGGCTGATTGGGTCGGATGGGTAGGTTCCGAGGAAACATTGCACTTCCTTCATAGATACCTTTACACTTAGCTCAAAATGCTCTTCAAACTATCATTAGACACAAAGGCCTATAACTTTCAACAAAGACATGATCTCAAAGATTCAAACACATAAAGAGATGTGCGTGAGATAGGCTTCGCGCTGATATATATTTCATAAGAAACAAAGAAGCGGCTAAAAAGTTATGGGCAGTTTACTAGATGGGGATAAAAACTATCATGCAAACGAGCATGCAAATAGGCTATCAGACACAGAGACCCATAACTTCTTGCAACAATATCTAATTCAAGATCTAAGAACACACAGACATGCACCTTGAAGGGAGCTTCGTGCTGATATATGTTTTGTAAGAAACAAAGAAGCGGCCAGAAAGTTATGGATAGTTTACTATATGGTGGTAAATACTGTCATAAAAACAGACTGTCAAACATAACGACTCATAAATTTTTGCAGCAGTGTCTGATTTAAGATCTAAGAATATAGGGACATGTTTCATCAAAATCAAACTATCGAACAGAAAGTTAACAAAATACTAATAGGGGGTCAAACTGTCATGAAAAACTGCCCTCCACCCATGCTAATTTTGCCTGAGCAGGATGCTCGCTCAAGGCTCCACCTTCATCAACGATCCACCACTCATAGATTTTGCCTAGAAGAGAGTAAGTTATTTCCTTGGTGGCTTGGGAAATGGATGGACCATGAATGTGCAATGAGCAGCCAAATAGAAAGAACTTTTAAGGCTTTGAAAGAAAGAAAAGGGAAGAGACACTCATGAGAGAGAACCTGAAGTGACCTTCATTACCAATAGAGTGAGGCTCCACTCCAATGCAACTCAAAACACTACAAACACAAGGGAGAAGAGAGGTTTCATATGTACAAGAGGGAGCAGAAGCTCCAAGACTACTCATAGAGAGAGAACGAAGAACTAGAGAGAGATGGACTCACGAATCTACATAAGAGAATATCTACAAGAGGGAGAGAAGGATCATGGAAGAGGCTTGAAGAGACTAGAGCTACATCAACATAAGGCCTAATGGTGGAAGAGATTGATGAACAAAGGAGAGGAGGGCTCCTTTTATAGAGATTTTGTCACCCTCCTTCACTCATTTACAATTGTTGCCTGTAGATTCGTTTCCCCATTAATCGCATAAGCCCGTATGTCACCATCCATGTCCTTTTTGGCTACTCTTGCCATGTGTCCCATCAAAAGATGCTCAAAACTCTTAAAATATTGAGAAAGTCAAGAGTCTTCCCACATGGATCCCATAGGGATCCTCTCTTTTCCATATGTCCACATCCTCCTTATTTCACATAGGAATTCTAGAAGGATTCCTCTTGACTCCACGCTCCTCCACATGCCTTCCACATGCTTGGCATATGGCCTCTCTTATATTATTGGAACATGTGGACATGAGCCCACCTCTTTATATGACTCACTCTTCCTATTTTCTAAAAACCCCATAATATCCCATACACAAATAACTCTCACCCCATACCAAGGTATTTATAATTCATACCTATGGTATTTACAATGATCCATTCCACTCATCCTCTCAATCCCATACAATATCTTAGAAAATAGAAATAAGTGAGAGCCGCTAGGCTATCACTTGCTACTCAAACTCTTATAAAACATAGAAGAAAACAATACCAATGCCAAATAAAAAATATCAATCTTTGGCATCACAATATACACAAAAGTGGAGGATGAAAACATTTTTCCTCTTCTTAGTTGCGAAAGCCAAAAGAACTCTTAGTACAAAAGAATAGGTGAACCCTATATGTGGGTCTCAAACCAAACTGAGCTAACTAAGGTGGCATACTAACTGAGCCACTAACTAGAGTACATAAAGATAGCTATCATCCAGCTATTATTCATGGGCGGTGTACCAACCGCATCTGCAGCTAACAAGTCGGTGACATAAATGCACAATGGTCACCCTGGCATATCACAAGTGGAGCTTGATATCTCAACACTCCCCCTCGAGCTCAATCCCAATTCCTGCACACCAAGCATGTCTCTGAACTTGCGCAGCTTCTTTCCACCCAATGCCTTTGTGAATATGTCAGCTACTTGATCCTCTATGCTGACATAAACTAGATCAATAAAACCTACTAGAACCTTCTCTCACACATAGTGATAATGCACCTCCATGTGCTTTGTTCTAACATGATAGACTTGGTTATTTGCCAAGTGTATACTGCTCATGTTGTCACAATAAATGACAACTGGCCCATCTGATGCATATCATAAAGTAGCTTATGCAACCAAGCTACCTCACATGTAACCATTGTTGCACCCCTGTACTCAACCTCTGTGCTCAACAAGGCAACTGTAGGATGTTTCTTACTACTCCAAGTGACTGCAACACTCCCAAAAGAGAACATATATCCACTTGTAGATCGTCTATCAGAAATACTACCAGCCTAATAAGCATCAATGTATCCATGCAACTGTATCTGAACCCCAGTCTCATAAAATAGTCCATATTGCAATGTGGACTTCACATACCTTAGTATGCATGTAGCTGCATCCAAATGCAGTTTCCTTGGAGCTTGCATAAACTGACTTACCAACCCAATAGCATAGCTCAAATTTGGCCTGGTAATAGTCATATCAATCAAACTTCCTGCTATGCGTCTGTACATAGTAGGGTCTTCTAGAAGCTCACCTGCATCTGTGCTCAACTTCACATTCTGCTCCAAAGGAACTAAAATAGGCTTATAGCCTATCATCCCATATTTGGACAGCATGTCCAATCCATACTGCCCCTGCAAGAGCCATATCCCACTTGTGGATCTAATCACCTCAATGCCCAAGAAGTAACACAGCTCTCCCAAATCCTTCATCTAAAACTTATGCTTCAATAGCATTTTCACATGAAGGATATCTTCATCACTATCACTTGTGATGATCAAATCATCAACATAAATGATAAGCAGCATAATGCCTTTCTCTATTTTTCTCACATAAAGTGAGAAATCTGCCTTGGAAATCTGAAAGCCAATAGTGACAAGATACTATCCTATCTTGTCAGACCATGCTCTAGGTGCTTGCTTCAAGCCATACAAGGCTTTCTTCAACCTGCAAACAAACTCAAGATGAACAGCATGAACATAACCTGGTGGCTGCTCCATATAGACCTCTTCTTGCAAATCACCATGCAAGAAAGCATTCTTTACATCCATTTGATGTAAAGACCATCCCTTTGATGCAACCATAGCAATGACTACTTTTACGGTTGCCATCCTTGCAACTGGCATGAATGTTTCTTCATAATCAATGCCATATGTTTGTGCATACCCCTTGACAATTAATCTTGCCTTGTATCTATTCACAGAACCATCTGCATTGTGCTTCACCTTATAAACCTACTTGCAGCCAATTGCATTCTTGTCTTTAGGCAAAGGCACCAATTCCCATGTAGCATTTGCTTCCAAGGCGTCCATTTCTTCATCCATGCTTTCTCCCATTTTTCTTTTCACATGGCTTGCTCAAAAGAAGTGGGTTCTGGTTCTTGTATCAATTTGACCATATAGGCATAGTGAATAGCTGTAAATCCATCATATTTTAGCCTATCCACAAGATACTTAACTCTGGTAGACCTGTGCAAAATAGGCTCACTACCAAGTGCTCTCAAAACATCCCTTGTCTTCCTTACTCCAGGTGTAACAACAGAAGGAATACCCAACTCATCATCAAGGCTCCTGTTCTAGATCCACCTGTTTTAGATCCACTAGATTCACCATCCACATAAGAGTGACCTCCATTCATATCAACCATGGGCTGACTTACTTTCTCTTTTCCTTTTTGTGATACTTGCATACCACTTTTTGCATTGCTTTGAGGAGATCCTCCTGATCTCAATCTGTCTATCCATGGTGAAGTATGTGAACCACTTAAACATGTCTAGGAAATGGTTTCCTTGCCTGTTTTTCAAATTGATAGGCTTCACATAACTTATGCATTTCTGCAACCTTGAACTTAGGCAATCTTGCAATAATATTTTGGTCCTGCATTAATTTAAGTCGTCGTACATTAACATGACCAATGCGTTTATGCCAGATGTCAATATTTGCAACTACACTGGTTCCATGTGCAAACGTTGCTGCACTCAATTCAGGCATGTTCGCATCCAATGTAAACATCCTGCCCTTCTTCTTCACTTTTGCTATCAAGAAACCTTTATTTTTCATATCCTCAACAAAGCATCCATGAGGATTAAATCTGACCTTCAAGCCCTGCTCAACCATTTGACCAACAAAAACTAGGTTCTTGGTGATATTCGGGACATTAAATACATCAAACAGGTATTTCTTTTTTCCATCCTACATAGACAAAGGAATTTTACCAATCTGCACAATAGGATGTGTAGTATCATCACTAGTCTCCACAAATCCTGGTCTTTCCATTTTCCTTGCATCCTGCATCCATTCTGCATGACTTGTCATGTGGTTGGTTTAACACACCTGAGTCAACATACCACACATCATTGCTTTCTTTTGCACTTGTCACAGAATTGGTCATGTGCTACACCATAAATAGATGCTCATTTTTGTCATCACTGTGTCTACTAGAGGATGCATAATTGCCTTGCTGCAATTTTCCAGTCATGATGTCATTCTGCTTTTTATAGTAGTCTTTAACCATATAACCATATGACCCATTTTACCACCGTAGTATCATTCAACATTGTTGTTTGCATTTTGGCCTCTCTGCCATTCACCATGACCTCTTTGGCTTCCCCTGCCTCTAAAGTTACCACGTCCTCCTCCATAGGACTGGTTTTCTTGAATTTCCTACATATTCTGATTTCTGTCACGGCCTCGGCCTGCTGCTCTGCCTCTGCATCTATCTCTTCCAGCATTTGAGTAGAAGACAGCTTCTTTTGAAGTTCCTCCTAAAGAAGATGAACCACCATTTCTCTGCTCTTCACTAATTAGAAGAGCAATCAACTCCTCAAAATCAAGAAAATTCTCATGGACAGCAATGGATGTGCGAAATTGTGCATAATCCTTTCCTTCACAATTCAAGATCACAGAAACTAAATCATCATCTTCCACTGGTGACCCAATAGAAGCAAGTGCATCTGCAATCTTCTTCACCTTCATGTGTTAGTCATTGATGCTCATATTTTCTCTCTGCACATTATGCAACTCTTGCTTGAGCTACATTTTCCTGGCTTGCATATTTGTGCTATACATTTTTGTCAAAGTATCCCATGCCTCCTTCGGCGTGCTTGCATCCTGAATATGCACAATCATAGAATCTGAAATACTGATAGACAGCCAGTACATAACTTTTTTGGCTCTCTCATGTCAGCCTTTAAATGCCTGCAACTCTTGTTGATTGGGAACATTAGGAATAACTGGTTCATGTTCAACTCTAGTAATGAACTCCCAATAGCCTTTTCCCTTAAGGAAATTCATCATTCTAAACTTCCATGCTTGGAAGTTGTTCTTGTTAAGCTTTTCAGTGACAATCTATGAAATAGCATCAGACGCCATTACAGAACACTACAATATATTCTGTCACTGCAAAAAAACACAACTTCTACCTCACAAGGGCAAATCTGCAAAACTGACGAAAGTGGTTTTTGACCACCCAGTCACTTCCTAGTGACGATTATGCATCAACAGGCAATAAGAATGATTCTGTCACTCCCAATATCTCTACGTAGAAGCATATGATGTAATTTTTGCGATAACTTTTCACCGACCTATGGAACAATGGTCGCACAGCAAAAACATGGCACTTTTTTCAGTGCCTGCGAAAAACTTCCGCCAACAAAATGGGCCCCAAAATGGCCTCGAATAAGAAAAATAATTTCACCAAGGGCTTTTTCCTTGCTCGTAGCATATACCGCCCTCTCGCCACATCGCGAAGGGCATCCCAATCTGAGACAGTGGACTCTTGCACTTTCTGATTGTGCTACCTGTAGAGCTTTGCTCCCAAACTCGAAAAAAAAAGGAAAGCAACACTGATCCTCTTACTAGGACACTGCGAACTTGGGTTGCTTTCTTGAGCTCCTTACCACAAATTGAGCTCTGATACCATGTGAAGAGAGTGGGAGAGAAGGAAGGAGTCTCACTTGAAGCTTTCTCACATACACAATGGGGGAATATACACAAAGGTGGAGGCTAAAAATAGTTTTCCTCTTCTTAGTTGTGAAAGCCAAAAGAACTCTTAGTACAAAAGAATAGGTGAACCCTATATGTGGGTCTCAAACCAAACTCAGCTAACTAAGGTGGCATACTAATTGAGCCACTAACTAGAGTACATAAAGATAGCTGTCATCCAGTTATTATTCATGGGCGGTGTACCAACCGCATCTGCAGCTAACAAGTCGGTGACATAAATGCACAACGGTCACCCTGGCATATCACGAGTGGAGCTCGATATCTCAACATATAGATGCGCTATTAGACGCATCTATAGACGTGCTCTGACAGACAAATCCTGACCTTTGCTTCTCCTTCTCGTTATCCTTCCCCTTATGCTTCCCCTTCCCATATCCCTTCTCCTTAATCCATTCCCCCTTCTCCTTCCATTCTCCCTTCTCCTTCCATTCTCCCATCCTTCCTTCTCTTTCCTTTCTTCTTTCCCTTACATGCATGTTTAAGTCAAATTTTCAATGCATTAAGCATTCATGAGGAAATAATAAATTGCATGAATGATGGAAATAAGTTATTGCCTGAGGGAAATTAGACTGCAGCATGAGGGCAGGACAAAGAAATGGGGCATGCATGATGAAAATCACGATATTGCATATGCACATGGAAAGAGGGCATGCATGATGGAAAGCTTCTTCTCATCTTTTCTGTAGCTCATCATGTGGCCAAGAAGCTCTTCAGGAGCCTCGCTTGATCTTTGGCTTGCCATATTACAATAGTTATATAACATTTTGGGGCACCCTCCCACTCCATAAGAGTTATACACATACATGATGAGTACTCAAAACACCCCCGTACAGACTCCAAACCACCCCATACCCACACCAACTAAGATTACTCCTGTGGAGTTGAGACATCCCAGTAGGCAGCAGAGCCACCAGCCTTCTCCTTGATTATCAGGAGACCCTTCTCCCCTACAGTCTGGAGTCCCTTCTCCCCTCCAATCATCAGGAGTCACTTCTCCCTTGCGACACCAGTCTGGAGTCCCTTCTCCCCTGTAGAGCCACCACTGTATTCTCGTGCAGTTGGGAGTCCCTTATCCAAAGGCGAGTTCCCATTGTACTAAATTATCATGACTAAGCAGCAGGCATAGTAGCAGGGAGAGCTCTGGGGGATGCATGGCACACTGCTTCGAGGAGAGCTCTATAGAGATTTCTTTATTCCATTCAAAGAGCTGAAAAAAAGTTTGGCTAATGAAACCATCAATGCTATACACTCTAGGTATCCCAATCCCTCCAATGTTGAGTTCACAGAGAAATGGGCAAAGTCTAAGATTACCATTATACTTGCCAATAAAAGATCTTTGCTTAAGAGGCAAGAACTAGCCAAGATTGCCAGGAGACAGGGAGGTCAACAACCAAGGGGCCAGGACCCACACCACACCAAGTGTGAGTGGAAGAAAGCAATGAAGGCAATGAAGGTGGACCCTAGTCTGCAGCACATGGAGGCACAAAGGATCAAAATGGAGCAATATGGAAACATGCATTTTGGAGAAAAAATGCCAGGAAAGAGGAAAAAAGGGTCCAGCGGCAATGGAAATGAATAAAAGACAGAAAGTTTTCCTATAAAGGTGGCTACGGCTAAGCGATACGATTCAAGATTTGCGAGCAATGAACTGGCTATCGAATGGTTCAATAAATGGTATGTCGATTTAGGTGTCCCCTCCCCCAGTACGATCATTCGGGGAGTCCCATCCGAAGGGGTATTGCATCATGGGAGGCCCAATTTATAAGTATCAATCTCAAATTATATTATGTTATGTGGTTTATTAGGAGGTTATTTCTTTGTACTAACCCCTCCGCAAATTGTGTCATCTTGCAACTTGATATCATGGGTAGATACCCTACTCCTGCCAAGACAACCTACCATCATGGACATCGCAGATGACATACATGGAGGCACTTCTATGATGAGGGGTTGATTACTAATGAGCAGTATATCCGGGCTACTAGAGTGCCCCCCAGGTATTTAAAAGTACTTAAATAATATCAATGTTGTAAATAAAGATTTGATTTTTCATACATTGATACATGTTGTCCCTTGCTTATAAACCCCTAGGGATATTCAGGAGGAAGAAGGTGAGGATACTGAGGAGGAAGAAGGTGATGAAGAAGGTGATCAAGAAGGGAGTGAGGATGCAGATGACTTAGATTAGTCATAGAAGTAGTGCTAGATTAGTGCTAGCTACTCTTTTTTGTACTTGAAGCCATTGGCTTGGCCTCGTGCCTCTCTTGTATATACACTCTATTCCATGTATGCAACTATTAGTATGCTAAGAAAGTAACTCTAGATGTGAATCAAGTCAGCTAAAGAGGCATGACCACCAAAACTTGAGTAAGGTAAGGGAAAAGGTAAGGAAGAATGGTAAGGAAAATAACCAAGATCCTTCATAGGTCCGATGCTATTTCTGCAACGGTAATCATACCAAGGCTGAGTGTCCATTATAGAATGAGCACCTACACTTGCTCAAAACCAACATGGAAAGACAAGAAGTGGATCCTAGATGCCAAGTCATATCAGCAAAGCTCTCAAACTTAGTGGATACCAATGCAGTAACTTGGTCTCAAGGTCCAATGAATAGTGAAAATGATCCAACACATCCTATAGGAGATCTTAATTTTAAGGCATAAAAATATTTTTCATCTTAAATAGCCTAGGAAATAAAGGTCAAAGTGCCAGCTGTGGATCTACTACTTAATTTCAGTATGGTCCCACCAATTGGTAACTTGGCTGAGGCTTCTACCAATAAGTCTCAAGATGAACCAAGTTATAAGGGAGATCCAAATCCAAACATGGAAAAATCATAGGGACATCTTTCAGAATATGGTCATCTTGATAATAGCTGGATTATTGAAAATTGCACCATATTGCAAAGAGTTAACTCCAAAATGAAGAAAATCCCAATAAAAATGTCGACTCATTTGTCACCATTCCAATCATTGACCATCTAATAGTGCATTAAGTTCTAGTTATCAAGGTGAAATTTAAGAAGTAGAATGTGCAAGCGTGGTTGTAGATGGTGAACCTAGAGTAAACAACATTTCAAACATTCTTGGTTGTTTTTTGTGAGATTTGACAACATACACATCTTAGCAATCTAAGAAACTACCTTCCTATCATCTCAAAACTCAAATTAACCTAAAAAACAAGCTTCCTAAGCTAAAAAATTCTCTACAACATGAAATGATAGTTTTTCATCTCTTTTCCTTCCAACTCACACTTCCTTCCTCATTCCTCAACTAAAACTCCACTAACAAAGCTCCAAGCTAAGCTTGAAGCCTTGTGCAATGGGTACATTTCGAAAGAAAGCAAGTGTAAATGCAAAAGCATACTTCCATCCCCCGACAACAGTGCCAAAAATGTGTGGTCTTGATGGGTGCCTCACATGCTGTGGGGGGTGTGATCAAAAGGATGAAGCTCAAAAAATTGAAGCCCTCACCATTCTGAGTTCAAATGGTAGATCAACGACAAATTTTTTTATGCATGAGGATCGGACTAAAATTGCCTTTGCTATTCAATGGGGTGTTTCAACCACCAAAGTCATGTCACTTGGGCTCAAAAATGTGACATCTACTTTTTAATTATTTATGACCAAAGCTTTCATATACTACTTAACAAAGTTTATTGCTATTTATTTGGATGAATTTTGTGTATACTCAACTATCTTATTTGACAGATGCAGACACGTGGTTACTTTCTAGAGATTTATGCCCAAAAATTTCAAGTAGACTAAGTACTTAACAGAGTTAATTGCTATTTATTTCAATGACTTCTGTGTATACTCAACTATCTGATTTGATAGATGTAAATAGGTGGTTATTTCCTTAAAACTTACCAAAAGTTTATTCTATACATGTTTGAGTTGGTATTCTACTTGGTAATGTGGTTTCTAAAGATGGCATCATAATCAAGCTATAAAAATAATGCCCAAGCCTCAAAATTTGACGTCTTTTGTTAGTTTTATTAGTTTTTAAAGAAGATTTATTTAGGATTTTTCCAAGATAGTATCTCCATTGTATGAGCTTACCAAGAAGGATACTAACTTTCAATGGACCCCTAAGTTATCGGATGCCTTTCATACATTGAAAAATCATGCTTCTGAAACACCCATTCTTTGTTATTTTCCATGCTCATGTAGATGCTTCTAGTTATACCATTGGGATTATACTATCTCAACAAGATGGAAGCTTGGAATACATAATCTATTATGCAAGTAGAGTAACGATTCAAACCGATTGTAACTATAGCACAACCAAGTCATAAGCACTTGTATGGTTTATAGTGTACCAAAATCTAGACAATCTTTACTTGAGAATTAGTTCTTCTTCTATGTTGATCATCAAGCCTTACTATACCATATTAATAAAAGAATAATCTAGGGCACATTGGTAAGGTAGGTGTTTCTTCAAGAGTTTAATTTTAGAATCAACTAGTGAGCTGCTAGATGCTACTTTATTTGCCAAGTGATTTTACTAAAATAGAGTGTACAACAATGAAATGCTTCAGTGATTTTAGCTTAGGGAGCTTTTCACGATCATATTACAAGGATAAGTGTAGCCAATTAGCCATAAACGCTTGGAAGTACAGCTTAATAGGTGGGCAATTGTATCGTCAAGATGCAAATGGTATCCTACAAAGATGGATTTTTCCACATGAAGAGCTATAGTACTTGATGAAGCCCATAAGAGGCCTAATGGAGGCCACTTTTCTAGAGACCTCACTACTTAGAAAGTGTTATGGGCTAGATTATGGTGGAGTACTCTATTAAAGATGCACATGCCCATTATTTTCAATGTGATGCTTGTCATCACATAGGTCAAACACTTGCCCCTGCTCATATGCCTCTGCAACAACTAAGTGAGCCATGGGAAGATTTTCAACAAAAGTGCCCAAAGTTATGGGTATTTTTAAGAATATATCTGATCAAAATACTTATGTTCTTGCAATTATAGATTATGCCATAAAATTGGCTAAAGCTAAAGCTACTCGACTCATACTATAGCCCAATTTTTGTTTGAAAATGCCATATGTAGGTATGGATTCCTAATTCCTAATTAATTTCTTTAGTGATCAAGGAACTCATTTTATAAATGAAATATTTGATTTACTCACCAAAGAGTTTATGGTGGTATATCAAATAGCTACAACATATTGTTGATGGTGTAATGGACAAGCTGAGTTCACCAATTAAACCTCTAAAATTGGCTAAGCCCTACTAAAATAGTGAGTTCAAAGATTGAGATGTAAAGAAACCTACAAAGTCACAACAAATCTCACTCATATCCATATGACCTTTGGATTGGAAGTTGGGGTTTCAATAGAAGTCCTAGTTTCAAGTTTATGCATTGTTATTTAACTGATCATCACCTCAGGGAGACTAAAGTGATCAAGCAGTGTTTATAGTAGCTTAATAAGCTAGATGAGCTCCATATACGAGTTGCATGGCATAGTAGGCAATCCAAAGATGGAGGAAGGCATGGCACGACTAGAATATTTTGCAAAATAATTTGAAGATAGGCATGTTGGTGTTATAATGCAAAGAAAGGACAGTGGAAGACCAATTTCAAATTCAGGTACATGGAATGGTCCATGTAGGTTAAGTAAAGTTCCTGATAATGGAACATGGCCTAGATTGCTTTCAAGAGGGAAGAGAGACTAGCCAAGCAACAAAAGGTGTCCCTATAGCTTCAAGGACCACACCCAATTGAGCAGCCTCCTAGCACAATCAAAATGTTGAAGAGAAACACTTTGCTTACTATGCCAAACTTGACATGGTTTGATGTTTGGAGTAGAGAAGTGGCTAAACAATTGCTTTAGTAATATGATGGTGACACCCACAACATCAATGTTCATGGTAAGAGATCCTAAATTTTAGACAAATGTCTCTATGAAGAGGTGTAGTGACTCACACCAATGTTACTTGGGTTTCCCAAGCATGTCTCCATGGTGAATGTAGCTCAATACAATAACCAGTTCAGCCTGATGACATTCCACTAGTCGCAAGGCTACCTAAATAGCAAGGCTAACAATGCCAAGAAGTAGTCATTGTTTTGATTCTTTATGGAGTTTATTTTCTTCAAGAAGATCCTAGATTACATACCAGGAACCTATGTGGAAAAGGTTCTATAAGCCTATGAGACAAGGTTATAAATGACTAGCTTGAGGTCTTTACAAAGACTTTTGACAACCAGCTTGAAGGTGTTTTCTTGAAGAACTAGGCCCACTACAAGCTCAAACCACATGTCTGCGTGATCGAGCACATATTAGAGTCCAAAGCAGTAAGAGCTAATGACACTATGGCTAGAATTCCTATGACACAACTACTATGCATAGAAGCACCAACTAGATCGAGTAAATCAAGAACTAGACCAGAAGGAGAAAGCAATTTTGAAGAGGCAACTGGCTTAGGAGTATCCATCGGGATGAGTTCTACTACTAAGGAGGTGGAGGTAATAGTTTTGGAATCCCTCTCTAAACCTCCACCTAAAAAAGTTTTTTAGAGAGCTTAGTCCATTATCCTCTTCCTCCACTAGAAAATTCCCTATCTCCTATTCTTGAGTATCCATAGTCATCTCCCTCCACGCATGACACAACTTCTTCCCTTGATATCCTAACTAAATGATCCCTCTCCACTCCAATAGTTTTGAGAAGTCCACAACAGAGCCACAACAATTAATCTCAAGCCATAATCCTCCCCTCCTCACAACCAAGATACACCTTTCAAGCCCAAAGAAGAGCCATATAATGAAGGACAAGCATAAGAAATTGGGATTATCATGGCTACAGGTGGAAAGTCCACCATTACTACTAGTAGTAAGAAAGAGACTGAGGTGCTAACTAAAGAGCCTACTAAAGATGGAGATAAGTAAGCAAGTGTAGGTGGCCAGGTAACCCTGAGCTAGAGATCAAGAAAGATGAAGCCCAAACAAAGGAAGGGCAATACAATGAATATACTAAAAGGAAAACCACAACAAAGATAAGTGGTAACTTGGTGCAAACAAATGTGGAAATGAAGCAAGAGAGGTTGATCCCAATGACCATAGGTCCCTGAGTCATGAGATTAGGGAGTAGGACTTGGGAAGCCGCAGAAATTGCATCGTATGCCTGTGCACAGAGATACTGGGAGTTACAGAATCATCCTTATTGCCTGTTGATGCAAAATTGTCACTAGGAAGTGACTGTGTGGTCAAATACCACTTTCATTAGTTTTGCAGATTTGCTCATGTGAGGCAAAAGCTGTGTTTTTTGCAGTGATAGAATATTTTGCAGTGTTCTATAATGGCGTCTAATTCCCTTTCACAGATTGTCACTGAAAAGCTTGACAAGAACAACTTCCAAGCATGGAAGTTTAGAATGTCGAATTTCCTTATGGGAAAAGGCTATTGGGAGTTCATTACAGGAAATGAAGAAGAACCAATTCTTCCTAGTGTTCCCAATCAACAGGAAATGCAGGCATTTAAAGGATGGCATGAGAGAGCCAGAAAAGTTATGTACTAGCTGTCTATCAGTATTTCGGATTCTATGATTGTGCATATTCAGGATGCAAGTACGCCAAAGGAGGCATGGGATACTTTGGCAAAAATGTACAGCACAAATACGCAAGCCAAGAAAATGCAGCTCAAGCAGGAGTTGCACAATGTGCAAAGAGAAAATATGAGCATCAATGACTACCACATGAAGGTGAAGAAAATTGCAGATGCACTTGGTTCCATTGGGTCACCAGTGGAAGATGATGATCTAGTTTCTGTGACCTTGAATGGTCTAGGAAAGGATTATGGACAGTTCTGGACATCCATTGCCGTCCGTGAAAAATTTCCTGATTTTGAGGAGTTGTTTGCTCTTCTAATTTCTAAAGAGCAGAGAAATGGTGGTGCATCTTCTTCAGGAGGAACTTCAAAAGAAACTGTCAAATGCTGGAAGAGGTAGAGGCAGAGGTAGAGGAGGCCGATCTGGAGGCCGTGATAGAAATCAAAATATGTAGCAAACTCAAGAAAACCAGTCCTTTGGAGGAGGACATGAGGCAAGGGGAGCCAAAGAGGTCGTGGTGGATGGCAAAGAGGCCAAAATGCAAATAGCAATGTCGAATGCTACTATTGTGGTAAAATGGGTCATATGGCTAAAGACTGCTACAAAAAGCAAAATGACATTATGAATGGAAAATTGCAGCAAGGAAATTATGCATCCTCTAGTAGACAGGGTGATGATAGAAATGAGCATTTGTTTATGGTGCAACACATGACCAATTCTGTGACAAGTGCAGAAGAAAGTAATGATGTGTGGTATGTTGACTCAGGTGCATCAAACCACATGACAGGTTATGCAAAATGGATGCAGGATGCAAGGAAAATTGAAAGACCAGGATTTGTGGAGACTGGTGATGATATTGCACATCCTATTATGCAGATTGGTAAAATTCCTTTGTCTATGTAGGATGGGAAAAAGAAATACCTGTCTGATGTATTTCATGTCCCGAATATCACCAAGAACCTGGTTTCTGTTGGTCAAATGGTTGACCAGGGCTTGCAGGTCAGATTTAATCCTCATGGATGCTTTGTTGAGGATATGAAAAATAATGGTTGCTTGATAGCAAAAGGAAAGAAGAAGGGCAAGATGTTTACGTTGGATGCGGACATGCCTAAATTGAGTGCAGCAATGTTGCAAACATGGGACCGGTGTAGTTGTAGATATTGATATCTGGCATAAACGCATTGGTCATGTTAATGTACAGCAACTTAATTCAATGCAGTGGTCATGTTAATGTACAGCGACTTAAATCAATGCAGGCCCAAAACATTGTTGCAGGATTGCCTAAATTCAAGGTTGGAGAAATGCATAAGGTATGTGAAGCCTGTCAATTTGGAAAACAGGCAAGAAAACTATTTCCTAGACACGTTCAAGAGAGAAAGAAGCCATTGGAATTAATCCACTTTGATGTGTGGACTACTAAAGCTGCATCTATTGGAGGCTGTCATTATTTTGTCACTTTTATTGATGACTATAGCAGAAAAGTTTGGGTGCATTTTATGAAAACGAAAAGTGAAGTGTTTGGGCATTTCAAAGCTTTTAAAGCTATGGCTGAAAAAGAAACAGGCCTCCAAATAAAATGCCTAAGGTCAGATGGAGGGGGAGAGTACCTCTCAAATGAGTTTGTAAGATTCCTGCAAGAGCATGGCATAAAGCAGCAATATTCATGCAGTCATACCCCACAGCAAAATGGACTTGCAGAAAGGAAAAACAGGCATATTGGAGAGGTATCTTGGGCCATGCTAAATGAAAAAGACCTTCCAGATTATTATTTGGCTAAAGCAGTTGCTACAACAGTTTACATAATGAACAGGACTCCCACTGCAGCAATACATGGCATGATGCTAGAGGAGATGTATACTGGTAGGAAACCAGATATTTCTCATTTGAAAATTTTTGGTTGCATTGCCTATGTTCATGTGCCAGATGAGTTGAGGTCCAAGTTGGATCCAAAAGCTGAGAAGTGCATCTTTATTGGTTATTCTCTGCAACAGAAAGGGTATAGATGCTATAACCCTTCTACTCGTAAGTTTACAGTGAGCAGAGATGTTGTTTTTAATGAGATGAGCAGCTAGTATAAACCAGTCAATGTGATTGATGATGTAGATACACAAAATGGTAATGCTGCACAGAATTCACAGCAGCAATCACAAAATATTAGTGGACCTACAGTGTCCTCTAGCAGTGGTTCACATACTTCGCCATGGATAGGCAGATTGAGATCAAGAGAATCTCCTCAAAGCAATGCAGATAGTGGTATGCAGGTATCACGAAAAGGAAAAGAGAAGGTAGATCATCCCATGTTTGATCTGAATGTAGGTCACTCTTATGTGGATGGTGAATCCAGTGGCTCCAAATAGAGCATTAATGATGAGTTGGATATTCCTTCTATTGTTACACCTGGAGTAAGGAAGACCAGGGATGTTTTGAGAGCACTTGGAAGTGAGCCTATTTTGCACAGGTCTACCAGAGCTAGGTATCCTGTGGATAGGCTAAAATATGATGGATTTACAGCCACTCACTATGCCTATATGGTCAAAGTGATACAAGAACCAGAACCCACTTCTTTTGAGCAAGCCATGGGAAAAGAAAAATGGGAGAAAGCCATGGATGAAGAAATGGATGCCTTGGAAGCAAATGCTACATGGGAATTGGCGCCTTTGCCTAAAGACAAGAATGCAATTGGCTGTAAGTGGGTTTATAAGGTGAAGCACAATGCAGATGGTTCTGTGAACAGATACAAGGCAAGATTAGTTATCAAGGAGTATGCACAGACATATGGCATTGATTATGAAGAAACATTCAGTCCGGTTGCAAGGATGGCAACCGTAAGAGTAGTCATTGCTATGGTTGCATCAAAGGCATGGTCTTTACATCAGATGGATGTAAAGAATGCCTTCTTGCATGGTGATTTGCAAGAAGAGGTCTTTATCGAGCAGCCACCGGGTTATGTTCATGCTATTCATCCTGAGTTTGTTTGCAGGTTGAAGAAAGCCTTGTATGGCTTGAAGCAAGCACCTAGAGCATGGTGTGAAGAGATAGGAAAGTATCTTGTCACTATTGGCTTTCAGATTTCCAAGGCAGATTTCTCACTTTATGTGAGAAAAATAGAGAAAGGTATTATGCTGCTTGTCATTTATGTTGATGATTTGATCTTCACAAGTGATGGTGATGAAGATATCCTTCATGTGAAAATGCTATTGAAGCAGAAGTTTGAGATGAAGGATTTGGGAGAGCTGCATTATTTCTTGGGCATTGAGGTGATTAGATCACCAAGTGGGATACGGCTCTTGCAGAGGCAGTATGGATTGGACATGTTGTCCAAATATGGGATGACAGGATATAAGCCTATTTTATTTCCTTTGGAGCAGAATGTGAAGCTGAGCGCAGATGCAAGTGAGCTTCTGGAAGACCCTACTATGTACAGATGCATAGTAGGAAGTTTGATTTATATGACTATTACCAAGCCAAATTTGAGCTATGTTGTTGGATTGGTAAGTCAGTTTATGCAGGCTCCAAGGAAACCACAATTGGATGCGGCTAGATGCATACTCAGGTATGTGAAGTCCACATTACAGTATGGACTATTTTATGAGGCTGGGGTTCAGATACAGTTGCATGGATACACTGATGCTAATTGGGCTGGTAGTATTTCTGATGGACGATCTACCAGTGGATATGTGTTCTCTTTTGGGAGTACTGCAATCACTTGGAGCACTAAGAAATAGCCTACAGTTGCCTTGTCGAGCACAGAGGCTGAGTACAGGGGTGCAGCAATGGGGTTGCATGTGAGGTAGCTTGGTTGCATAAGCTACTTTATGATATGCATCAGTCTACAGATGGGCCAGTTGTCATTTATTATGACAACTTGAGCAGTATACACTTGGCAAATAACCGAGTCTATCATGCTAGAACAAAGCACATTGAGGTACATTATCACTATGTGCGGGAGAAGGTCTTACTAGGTCTTATTGATCTAGTTTATGTCAGCACAGAGGATCAGGTAGTTGATATATTCATGAAGGAATTGGGCACAGAGAAGCTGCACAAGTTCAGAGACCTGCTTGGTGTGCAAGAATTGGGATTGAGCTCGAGGGGGAGTGTTGAGATATCAAGCTCCACTCATGATATGCTAGGGTGACCGTTGTGCATTTATGTCACCGACTTGTTAGCTACAGATGTGGTTGGTACACTGCCCATGAATAATAGCTCGATGATAGCTATCCTTATGTACTCTAGTTTGTGGCTCAGCTAGTATGCCACCTTAGTTAGCTGAGTTTGGTTTGAGACCCACATATAGGGTTCTTCTATTTCTTTGTACAAGAGTTCTTTTGGCTTTCACAACTAAGAAGAGAAAAACTGTTTTTAGCCTCCACCTTTGTGTGTATTCCCCCATTGTGTATGTGAGAAAGCCGCAAGTGAGACTCCTTCCCTCTCTCCCACTATCTTCACAATGATAATAAGGTGCGCTACAACATCAGAAGCCGCAAAAAGGAAGTTGTCAAGGAGGAGCCTTTAACATCAGAGAGTTTTGAACCGATGAAGAAGAACAGACAGGGTGTAGCTCTAAGGAGTCCGGCTCAGAGGGTGAGGTGGAAGGAGTGGCCTTTGGTCTTTGTCTTGAATACTGATAGGGATGAGCCAGGAAGGAACAAGGTGGTAGTGCAAGAAGATCCTATAGAGACACTTCATGTGGAGGATGTGGAGCACACTAAATGATGCTAATGCAATGAAGAGCTTCTTGGTGATTCTCTATCAGGCAGTGAGAAGCTCTAGTACCTAGATATGTTAGATGATTTTCCATGTCTCTTTGTAACAAGCTATTCACAAGTTTGACCAGTCTCTCTTGTGGAGCACAAGATTGAGTTGAAGCCAGAAAGCAAGCTAGTTGTGCAACGCTTAAGGCGATTGGGGGTGATCCAAGCTGAGGCACTAAAGAAAGAGGTAACACAACTACTTGAGGTGGGATTCATCTTTCCTCTTGATGATTCAGAATGGATATCTCCGGCAGTTATCACACCAAAGAAAGGAAATAAGTGGCGGGTTTGTGTGGACTTTGTCCTTTGAATGCATGCACCAAGAGGGATCATTTTCCTTTGCCATTCCAAGATGAAATACTAGACCAAGTAGCAGGGCATGAGATGTATTCTATATGTGATGGGTATTCTGGGTACTTTCAAATTCGTATTCGGGAGGAAGATCAAAAGAAAACATCATTTGTCACACCTTGGGGAGTTTTTGCTTATAGAGTCATGCCTTTTGGGTTGACCAATGCACCGGCTACATTTCAAAGGTTCATGAGTCAAGTCCTTGAGGCTTACTTGGGAAAGTTCATAAGGGTGTTTTTGGATGATTTTTGCATTTATTCTCGGCGCATAGATCACATGGAGAAGTTAAAGATGGCCTTAGCCAGGATTGATAAACCTTGCATGGAGCATTGATACACTTCACATTTTGTATAGTGTGAAGTACCTCACAAGCTCGCCCATCTTGTAAATACAATCCTTCACGTGGGATATATTTCCTTTGAGCTCACATACCTAGAAAGAAAAAAGTGCACCATATTAGCAATATGAAAACCGTGCATGGAGCATTGATACGCTTCACATTTTGTATAGTGTGAAGTACCTCACAAGCTTTCCCATCTTGTAAATACAATCCTTCATGTCCTTCAATGCACTATGAGAAATGCTAGTAGGTAGTATGAACTAAACACATGAGCGATGGTTGATTAGTTGCTTCTACACTCACAAATTTGGAAGGAAAAAGAGATTATGCCAAGTCATTCTTACTTGAAGCATCTTGTGCCAATCATGATATTTCAAGCCGTATAATTTCTCTACACCTCTTTTCTTGCTCTTTGTGAAGGCCCCCTTCAAACACCTCATGCATCCTATGGGAGTACAAATTGTAGTAATAGCCCACTTCACTGCCACCATCTCTAGCTTTGATAGCTTCCATGGTGCACAGGGTAAAAAGACACACCCATTTGGCCTATCTTGTGGCCAAGCTTCATGCATCCTCCCTGTGGTGTGTAGATCCTCCCTTATGCCTCAGAATCTCATGTCCCATAAAAATGTTCTCAAATGGTAGACACCACATTCTTGAAGATATACATGGGATCAAGTAAGTGATTGATCTTGAGGTGGAACCAATATGGTAGCTGATAAAATATTTTGTATATGTGGGTTTGCCAAAAAGCATGTGACACGTGCATAGCATTGATATTTTTTTTAAAATAATGTGCTTTTTTAATCATGGGCAATGTTTGGAAAGCAGTGATGCACATTTATCAACCTACAAAAAAATTTTACTCTCTGATGCGCATCCATGAATGCATCCAAAACACAATGTAGATGTGCTAATAGACACATGCATAACCATGCTATTAGATACACTAATAGACATGCTAATAGGCTCACCCATATATTCACTAATTCTATCTGCACCTATAGTCGCGCTTGCTATTTTACGCGTCTATAATTTCTTTGTCTTTTTGTGCATCATTGTTTGGGAGCCATTGAATAAAGAAATAGAGAAGTCAGGCCACTTCCAATATTCTATTGCCCTCCACTAGCCAATATTCTATTGGGTTTTATTCACCTTATTCTTCCATGTCACCAGCCCAAGGGCTCCCTTATAGGGCCCTTTTTTAGTCCAATTTGTTTGTAATTGATGTAGCTGGCCCATAAACTACTGCAGCCTTCTTATCTAAGCTCTTAGCCACTATCACACGATGATCTGATGCAAGGACCCTACTCTTGTGCTTAGCCCATACATCCTCTGGGGGTTCACCTCATAAAATTTTAGTGTACCACGTGCATTCAAAAGGAGGAGTATTTTAATTTAACTTTTTGGAAAATTTTAACACGTTTATGATAACAAGAGGGGTTTTTTAATTCAACTTCAGAAAAAAATCACTTAGTCCATAAGTAAAGAGGGGTGCTTTTATTGGGGGGAAATTTTTAGTTGAGGGGTTTTTTAAATACCACTTGAACGCACGTGATACATAGGGTTTCTAAGTAGTGCACCCCCCGAGCATACATCCATCCATTGTGTTAACTTAAAGACGTCAAACTCTTGTGCAAGAGTAGGGTCTACATTGCATGCTTCATTGAAGCGGGTCTCTGCATTCCCAATAAAGCTGTCAACCCAAAGCATGACATTTGTCTCCCATTGCACCCGACTGGCAAGGCTGGTCATCACGACCTTCAGATTGCAAGCTGCTCTTAGCATCATCAATAATCCTCCTCTTCATAGTGTTGACTCCCTCTAGACTAGACATGGTTGATTCCATCTCACTCTCCTCCGTGTTGCACATCCTAACAAAAAAGGCATCCCGAATGCTTCTCATCACTCTCTTGCACTCACCCTTACTTACTTCTTCCCCTACTTTTTGTGTACTGCTAGAGGTTGAGGCCATGCTTGTGAGAAGATCTTACTATGTGTGCATAAATCTTTATCACTTGACACTAGCAAAGAGTTGCATTTGCCACACACAATAGCGAGTGGGCAGGCATCTTACAATAACTCCCACCCTATGCATTCTTTATTTTTTAATTACATGAAATGAAAATGAATTATCATGCATTGATGTAAAAGTATGAAGATTTCCTAAAAGCTAATAACTTTCAATGCACAAATGACTCTTTCAATGCATGCATGCATGCAACAAATGCTAAGTAAATTCTTAAAAAGATGGACAAAACAATTCCCCCTTTATGTGGAGATCCAAGGAAACCTGGATCTAGGTTGTGGTTCCAATAACCCCCCCTTCCTATTCAGGATGCGGGACCACGAACCACTTCATGGACCAGGTCCCTTAGCCAAGACTTGAAGAGAGAAGGATTTTTACCTCTTCTCAATGCACTTTTGGTAGAAATGAGCCTAAAGATTGCATATATCTTGGGCTGGTAGTATCATCGGTGGTAATTTTTGTATTCTTGCTGGTAATACTAGTACTAACGGTGGTAGTATGTCAAATACCAAACCTAGCAACACAATTCATGGTGAGAATACTACTAGTACTTTTCGTAATAATATTACCGATAGTATTGTGAGTACTACCACCGGTAGTATTGTGTTAAACTTCCGACAGCAGTATAAGTACTATTGTCGATAGAAGACTACTAGCGGTAGTATTAATACTATCATTGTCTGTATATATGTGATTTCTAGGTTAGGGCCACTTGATAGTGCAAAGGTGTGATTGTGCTCGTGATTGCATGAAATACATCATCACGACAAGAAAATTCACGTGATTATGCAATTCCAGATCACCTCTCTTGCTCCTGGGAAGCTTATGTGAACCCTTGGTAGATCCTCTCATGACTATCCAATCATTCAAGCTTTAGGTGCAAGGCACCCATTCACCCAATGCATTTTTGCTCTTGTGGGACATAGAGGACGTGTATTGTCTCCTCAACATGCTTGTTGGAGGTTATGGCAAGGAAAATGCATGTCAATGCTTAAACTATCTTGTCACAATTTCAAACCCACCATGTTTGAACGTCGGTCAACCTCAATTTCCCTTAACCTCATCTTGAATTCATGAAAATGGCTAAAGAGGCTAGTAAAGTATTAGAGAAGACCATATGCAGTAGTTATAGTAAGGTTGAATGGATGCTGATGCTTGAACATACTTTTTACAATGTTAAAACCTACATGTACTAGTTTCTCACATACTCATTTTCCAATTTGATGTCAATTATGTTAGATATGCTCAATGCCCCACCCTCCTGGTAACCACCAGTGTCCAAGGCACTCGGGAAGGATCAGCTTCAGGGTCATCCTCAGAGACTCAGCATTGGGCCAAGAAGGTAGTTCACCTACGGGTGGAGATTGAGGGGGGGTGTTAGATATACTCAATGCCCCACCCTCCTGGTAAGCACCAATGGTCCAAGGTCCTCAAGTTATAAGGCCCCCATATGAGAAAAAGCCATGTGTGAGCATGGGACACTGGATGGATCCTAACTTGCATGTCAAATGAGGTCTATCAATGAGACTGTTGATGGTAGAAAGGTGATTGTGTGGGAGCCCCTTATTCTTACTGGGGCTTGGGGGCTAGCTAGCCCCCCTGGTGGGGGTTCGGAGGCAGGAGCCCCCGAGGCGATGATATAGGGAATATTCCTTGAATATTCCACTGACTAGGTTAACTGGTCGGCTCCACCGACTAGGTTGACTGATCGGCTCCACCGACTAGGTCGACTGGTCGACTCCACCGACTACGTTGATCCGACTATCACCCTGATAGCTATAAAGAGGCAACCTTCCTAGTCCATTGGATCAAATCAGTTCAGATTAGATCAGATCTTCTAGCTAGTAGCTCTTCACCTAGTATTTGTCTAGATTGCCATCTAAGCTACACTGTGGGAGCGCACGGGTGGATGGAGCCATCATCTGTACTACTACATTTGTTTCTCTCTAGTTTCCTGTGTACTCTCTATTCTTTGTTCAGTTTCTGTTCCGCTGTGCCATGTAATTTAACATGGTATCAGAGCCTAGGCAGCTCTAACGATCGAAGAATAGAAGAGAGGCGAGGGCTTCAACAGCATACGGAGTGATGGCAACAGGAAACGACGGCTCGAGTTCAGCAAGAAGCGGCTCGAGTTCAGCAGTTTCTACTGCACCAACAATCCAGGCATTGAGGATTCGCCCACCAGCCTTCACTGAAGGCAAGCTAGATGGTACAAACTACACTCTGTGGAAGTTTAAAATTATTGCTATTCTGGATTCATATGAGCTTCTGGAGACAGTACTGGGGATTGACCCTGAACCACAAGGAACCCCCGACCCAGCAAATCTGGGGAGTACGATACCTCCTAATGTTAACCTTCTATGAGCTTGGAAATGCAGGAACGTAGATGCTCTGTGTGCCCTAGTTATAAGTACTACTGATAGTGTTTTGACCTTGATTCAGCATACATCTAAGGCAACTGTGGCCTGGAACATATTGAAGAGTCAGTATGAGATGCAGAATCAGACAAGGATCCAAAACCCGGAGAATCAGCTCATAGCTGAGAAGTTTAATGAAGGAGAGACAGTGGAGGTGTTCATAACCCGAATCAAAAATCTGCGTGACCAGATGGCTGGTGCTAGGATACAAAAGACTAGCGAAGAGCTAGCTCGATGGTGTCTCCAGATATGTCCACCAAGGTTTGATGGATTGGTAACAGCGCTTAACACTCAGGTGAGACCCCAACCATTGTCATTTGAGGAGTTCTATGCTTTACTTATGGAGGAGGAATTGAGGATTAAAGCTCGAGATGGAGGCAGCAATAGGGATGCTGCTTTCTCTGCCACTATGAAAGGCAAAGGTGGTTCCTCCACCAAAGGTGAGTCCTCTACTAGTGGTGACAAAAAGAAGAAGGGCGGCAAGAAGAAGTTTCAGGGAGAATGCTTCTACTGCAAAAAGAAGGGCCATATGATTGCAGATTGCCAGGCTCAAGAAAGCAGATGAAAAGAATGGTATCCTGAAGAAGACAGATAAGGGGCAAGAGACAGCTAACACAGTGGAAGCAGAGTTGCCGGCCATTGAGGAAGAGTGTTCCTCAGCTCAAGAAGCTTCAACCACTGATTCATGGGTGGTGGATAGTGGTGCCTCCCATCACATGACCTGCAAGAAGGGTCTATATTATTCCATGCAGCCTCTTCAGGAACCCATCACCATGGTGGTTGGTAATAACACAAAATGCCCTATTGAGTGTACAGGTACGGTTTCATTTGTTTCTATAAATGGAGATGTTAAGAAACTATCTAATGTGATGTATGTTCCACAAATCAAGAGAAATTTGCTATCAGTTGCTTCCATAACTGACCTTGACCATGAGGTGAGGTTCAACAAGACAGGAGCAAAAATTCTGGATAGTGCAGGCAATCTTGTTGGCACAAGAGTAAGGAGGAACAACTTGTATGAGCTAAGTGCTCTTACAGCCATCACTAGATTGGGCACAAGCAGACTTTGCCATGAAAGATTCAGACACATCGAATTTGCAATGCTGAAGGAGATGCAGAAGCAAGGTATGGTTGCCCACTTACCTGCAGTCACAGAAATCAAAGAACTATGTGAAGCTTGCATGATGGGCAAGCAACAAAGAAAGGCATTCCCACAAAAAAGCAAGAATAGAACAAACGCTCCTCTAAGGGTAATTTGAGCTTATTTTGGGTGCATTCTAATTGAAAATAAATAAATGAATTTCGGTCTTTAAAAAGCCCATGAGATTGGATGAAAGGGTTCTATGAGAATTGTTTTGTTGCGTTCAAATAAAAAATAAGTAAATGAATTTAGTTCATCTGATATTTCCTCCTCTTTTATAGCTCTTGGGATAGGTCCATAGTGAATTACCTCTTCACTTGATGATAAAGTGGAAGAGCTCTTCTCTGCCTCCACTGCATGTGGCTACTCCTTGAACACCACATCACAGCTCGCTATGATCGTCTTTGCCTAGGTCCATCTTTGGTAGCACCTCCTGGTACCACCTCCTTCAGTCACGTTCCCGCCTCTGAACTCGAGCAATCCAACCGTCACGATCTTCCAATCGTCCCCCTCATAATGAGTGTACAACCTGGAGTCTTCCAAGCACCATGCTCTGAGGGTCTGTTTCAACCCGTCCTTCCTTTGGCAAGGTTTGCAACAAAAGTACATCTCCACATAACGTGGACCGCAAACTTTAAACGCACCTGACTGAACCTGAGTCACCCTCCTCTTCGCAGGCTTTCTTCTCATCACAATAGCCTAAGAAGATACATTTGGTGCTTTTTGGTTGTAGCTTGTTTCTCTCTTTGTCTGGTACATGCACACAGCATTCACACCCAAACGTTCTGAAGTAGGAGACAGATGACTTCTAATGGCTATAAGCCTCATGTGGTGTTTTACCTTTGAGTGCCTTTGTATAGCTGCGATTAAGGATGTAAACTGCAGTATTGACAGCCTCAGCCCAAAAGTGGTTTGGCAGTCCAGCACCTTTCAACATACACCTCCCCATCTCCATTGTGGTCCACATTCGATGTTCAACAACCAAAATTTGCTGAGGCGTATGTGGAGTCGTCGTTTGTTGCTTGATCCCTTTGCTCTTGCAAAAATCTCCAAACTCTGTAGAAACAAACTCACCACCACCATCCGATCTGATTTTCTTCACTTTTCTCCCTGTTTCATTTTCAACAAAGCTGTAGCCATTCTCTAAATTTACCAGAAGCTTGAGCCTTTTCGCGAAGAAAGTACACCAACATCTTCCTACTATAGTCATTGACAATCAATAAAAAATAGGAAGATCCCCCCAAGGCCTGTGTAGGCATCTTACTGCACAAGTCAACATGGAAAAGCCATTGCCGCGATGGGTAAGGCAGCTCTACAACCATGATAACCAGATGCCTATGTCTGTTGAGCAGCATCTAGATGGACCAAGGCGGTCTTAGAGAATCGAGGAGCAAAGGAGGGCTTCTACTCACATAGTCAATATGGCCTTGATGGCTGAGATTATTACAGAAGTAAAGGAGCCTGCGAGTTTGGAGGAAGCACTTGCAGATTGAGATTGGAAAAATGCTATGCAAGTAGAATATGACAGCATCATGAAGAATGAAACTTGGGAGCTAGTAGATTGACCACCTAATAGAAAGGTTATTGGCACCAAGTGGGTTTGGAAGGTAAAGTACAAGGCCGATGGGACTTTGGAAAAGTGCAAAGCCAAATTGGTTGCACAAGGATTTTCGCAGGTTGAAGGGTTTGATTTTCAGGAATCTTTCGCTCCGACTACCAGAATGACCACTATTCACACAGTACTATTGGTGGCTGCTCATAAAAAGTGGCCAGTTTATCAAATGGATGTTAAATCAGCATTCTTGAATGGTGACCTCAAGGAGGAGGTGTACATGGCTCAGCCACCTGGGTTTGAGGCCCCCCATTCTGAGAACAAGGTATGTAAGCTGAAGAAGGCTCTGTACGGCGGGCTGAAATAGGCCCCAAGAGCATGGTACCAACAGATAGACAAATTCTTTCATAAATTAAACTTCAAAAGATGTGCCTCAGATGCTAACTTGTATGTGTACAGGAAAGGTGGAAAAACTACTATTACTGTTCTATATGTGGATGATCTCCTTATTACAGGTGACTATGAAGACATGATCCAGCAGACTAGAAAGATGTTGAGCATGGAGTTTGAGATGACAGACTTAGACTTGATGCACTACTGTTTGGGGATTGATGTTCAGGCTAGATCTTCATCTCTCAGCAAAAATATGCAAGGGAGATCTTGAAGTCATTTGGTATGTCCGAGTGCACGGAGATAGCTACACCTATGAAGGAATGCAAGGTTGTCTATGGAGGATGCCTCACCACCAACAGACATCGAAAGGTACAGGAAGTTGGTCAGCAGTCTCATCTATCTGTGCAACAACAGACCGGAAATCAGCTTTGTTGTTGGCATTTTGAGTAGGTTCTCCAATAAGCCCCAGGAGAATCATTGGAATGCAGGGATGTTGGTGCTCAGGTATGTGAAGGGCACTCTTGATTATGGCATCACCTATGGTACGGGCACTTCCTTGGCTGGTCATTGTGACTCAGATTGGGCTGGAGATGTTGATTCTAGGAAATCAGTTTTCTCTTTAGGTTCAGGTATCTTCTCTTGGATCAGTAAGAAACAACCAATAGTGGCATTGTCTTCTACCGAGGATGAGTACAAGGCAGCATGTTTTGTTGCATGTGAAGCAGTGTGGCTGAGGAGGATCTTATGGCACATGGGAGTGCAACAAGATGAGGCAACTGCGCTAAGATGCGACAATCAAAGTTGCATGGCCATTGCTAAAAATCCAGTGTTTCATGCGCACACAAAACATATAGAGATTCAGTATCACTATATGCATGATTTTGGGATAGTGGAATTGGTCTACTGTCCAACATAGAAAAATGGAGTAGATATCTTCACCAAGGCACTTTGGAAGGATCAACTTCAAGGTCATCTTCAGAGACTCGGCATTGGGCTCAGAAGGTAGTTCACATACGGGTGGATATTGAGGGGGGGTGTTAGATATGCTCAATGCCCCACCCTCCTAGTAACCACCACTAGTCCAAGGTGCTCAAGTTGTAAGGCCCCCATATGAGGAGAAGCCATGTGTGAGCCTGGGACACTAGATGGGTCCTGACTTGCATGTCATATGAGGTCTATCAATGAGATTGTTGATGGTAGAAAGGTGATTGTGTGGAAGCCCCTTATTCTTGCTAGGGCCTGAGGGCTAGTTGTGGGGGTCCCAGGGGGGGCCTGCAGCCCCCTTGGTGGGGGCTCAAGGGCGGGAGCCCTCGAGGCGACGATATAGGGAATATTCCTTAAATATTCCATGGACAACTAGTCGGTTGCACCGACTAGGCTGACTGGTCGGCTCCACTGACTAGGTTGACTGGTCGACTCCACCGACTACGTTGATCTGACTATCGCCCTCATAGCTATAAAGAGGCAACCTCCCGAGCCCATTGGATCATATCAGTCCAGATCAAATCATATCTTCCAGCTAGTAGCTCTTCACCTAGTATTTGTCTAGATCGCCATCTACACTCCACTGTGGGAGTGCACGGGTGGACGGAGCCATCATCTGTACTACATCAGTATTGAAGGAAAAGTTTGTTCCTCTCTAGTTTACTGTGTACTCTCTATTCTTTGTTCAGTTTCTGTTCCGCTGCACCGTGTAATTTAACAAATTACACCTAACCTCAATTTCACCTAGCCTCATCTTGAATTTATGAAAATGGCTAGAAAGGCTGGTAAAATATCAGAGAAGACCATATGTAGTAGTTATAGTAAGGTTGAGTAGATGCTAATGCTTGGTCATACTTTTTACAATGTCAAAACCTACATGTACGAGTTCCTCACATACTTAATCATCTTCCAATCCCACATTCATACTCCTTCTATTGTAAGCACTTTGCAACACCCAAATTCAATTTCTTCTCATCATTTTGTCCCAAATTGCTTCCATTGATCCTAATATATCTTTCCATTGTCCCAAACTTGTTTCCATTGATTCTATTCTATTCGTTGAACTGATCCAAGGCCTTATTTCTAAATCCCTCTCATGGCTCCATTGGAAGATCGCACCAACAAGCCACGAGAAAACACCTTGCACATCGAAGTTGCACCAGAGCATGCCATGATGTTGTGGCCACAAGGTTGCCAGCAAAGATACACTAGATCAATTACAACAACAAGGAACAAAGCATGTCAAATTATGGAGTGTTGGTGGACTCTATCCAGTGGATCCTTTGATAGGTGCTCCACCTTTGTTTGAAAATGTGACGAGTTTGATTCAATACAGAGGAGATGGTCTTCAAGGCTTACTAGGATATTGTAAATGCATCGGCCATTCCAATGCTGAAGCACACTTTACAAAGGTTCACTTGTTGAGAATGGAAGGAGAGACAAAGATACTTAGAGATACCGTGCATAACCTCCAAGAACAACTAACCCAAGAACAAAAAAAACTTGCTGACTTAGAAATTGCAAAAGAGAGGTCACAAGAGTCAATCACAAGATTAATAGATGAGAAGAAGAAACTGTTGAAAAAGACTTGGGGTATCCAACAAGAGCTTGCTACATTGACTAGGAGATTAGAAAGGATAAAAAGAACCCCTCTAGCTTACAAGCATAGGATCAAGCTCGTGCAACCAATGGAGAGCTTGGAATATGGTGGTGGAGCAAGGAAGCGCAGGGTGAAAGCTACAAGGTATGCATATTTGGACTATTTTGTAATTATGAAGCATTACTTACAAATGAGTCATTTATTTTTCTAATGTTATCATGATTTTTGTAGAAATTTTATGGAGGAGGTTATTGGAAGACATTACTCTGATAAACTTTGTGCCATAAAGAGTGTAGTTAAGAAGAAAGAATTCATTTCTATTCTTAGGGACCCCCGTCAGCGTGCATTGCGACATGCAATATTACAAGAGGTTGCAACTAATTTAGAGAATCTTGTAGATCCATTGGAAGTTTTCCATGCATGTGATGTTGCTGGCATTAGTCGGCAAGGGCACTTAGCTATGTATAATGTCTTTGTAAATGCACTTCGAGGTCAAGGCATTAAGAATCCTCTATTGCTGAGACCAGTTTATGTTAGAAATGCAAGGAAAGAAACAAATTTTGCTGTTCAAGATTTGTTGGGTGGATTTATACACATCTCAGAAAGCATGATGTTGGAAGGCACAAACAAGACAAATGTCCAACATAGCAAAAAGAAAAGAGGACCAACTACCAAAGGGGCAAAGCAAGGACCAAGAACCTTTGAGTACGCAAAGCATAATAATGTTTTTTTGGATGTACGTAGGGTCCAAGTTGCAATGGTGGAGTTTACAACATGAAAGCATGGGGTAGGTTAAAATTATATTGTTTAGAGAGCTGCAATTTTTATTGAAATCTTTTCTAATCATGTAAATCTTTTAATCTTTCAAATTGTGAAGGAAAGTTAGTATTCATTATCAAATTGGATGAGTGTGAGGTTGTAGAAGGCCACAAGTTGGAGAGGGTTAGTATTACTTTGATGAATAAAGCCCTCGGACATGCCAAAGGTAAGGAAATTAGGGAAGATTTTAGTGTGCAATCAGAAAAGCATATTGGTGGCTTGCAGCATTTGAACTTCCTAAAGAGACACACTCATTCTTGAAATGGGTATTTGATAGATCTCCAATTCCAAGTGTCATAGATGTGCAAACGAAAGGACAGTTGCTTCAAGTTGAAGGGTTCAGATCATTTAAAGTTGAATGGCACATGGCAGGAGATCTTAAGACATTGAAGTGTATGTTTGGAATAGAATTGAGTGCAAATGCAACATATCCGTGTCTTTATTGTATTCACTCACAACAACTTCAAGGCAATAACATAGGAATACATAGAGGGAAAGAGCAAATAAAAAGAGGAAAAGACTTTGGGAATGCTAAAGATGTAATGAATGACATCACAGATGATGATGCTAACAAACAGCTATATTAGAGCAATGGAGTAATGAGTTGCAATCAGGATGCTGCACCCAGTAGAGACCAGAATGCTAAAAATTGGGATCCAATTTTAAACATTCCATTACAAAGAGTGCATTTTTGTCTGTTACATGCGGAGATACGGCTCATTGATAAATTGCTTTACTTGCACATTGTATATGTAAAGAAGAAGGGAGAGAGATAGGAGACTCAAGTTCAGCTTTCTTCACAACACACAAAAGAGAGAGGACACAAGGTTGGAGGGTGAAGCCTTTCTTCACTTTTGCACACAACAAAAAAATACAATAGAAGAGGGAAATACCCTATATGTCAAAACCTAGAATACATGGTTCATATGTGAACCCAAACCAAAAACATACGTGGTAGTCTAACTACACCACGAGTACAACTAACATAGGCGGTGACATAAATGATAGTCATCCAGGAGATATATCGGGGGTAGAGCTTGATATCTCAACACTCCCCCTCAAGCTCAAATCCATCTCACGTACACCAAGCAAGCTCCTAAATCTGCGAAGCTTCTCGGTACCCAATGCCTTCGTAAAAATATCAGCCACTTGCTCCTCAGTGCTGACATAGACAAGATCAATCTCACCAGCTAGAACCTTCTCTCTCACAAAGTGATAATGCACCTCAATGTGCTTCGTTCTAGCATGATAAACTGGGTTATTAGCAAGCATGATGCTGCTAATGTTGTCACAATGAATGACAACTGCTGCATGAACTGACTGTCCCATATCTCCAAGTAGCTTCCGTAACCAAGCTACCTCACATGCAGCCATTGCTGCACCCCTGTACTCAGCCTCTGTGCTCGACAAGGCAACTGTTGGCTGCTTCTTGCTGCTCCAACTGATGGCACCACTCCCAAGGGAAAACATAAAACCACGCCTAGCCGCATCCAAATGTGGCTTCCTCGGTGCCTGCATAAACTGACTCACCAGCCCCACAGCATAGCTCAAATCTGGTCAGGTTATAGTCATGTAAATCAAGCTACCTACTATGCGCCTGTACATAGTAATATCTTCAAGAAGCTCACCTGACTCTGCATTGAGCTTCACATTCTGCTCCAATGGAACAGAGATAGGCTTACAGCCTGTCATCCCATATTTGGACAGCATGTCCAAACCGTATTGCCTTTGCAACAGCCATATCCCACTCGGGGATCTAATAACCTCAATGCCCAAGAAGTAACGCAGCTCTCCCAAATCCTTCATCTCAAATTTCTGCTTCAACAGTAGCTTCACTTCATTAATGTCTGCATCACTATCACCTGTAATAATCAAGTCATCAACATAGATGACTATAAGCACAATCCCTCTGTTTGTCCTTTTCACATAAAGTGAAAAATCTGAATTGGAAATCTGAAATCCAATAGTGACAAGATATTGCCCTATCTTGTCTGACCATGCCCTCGGCGCCTGTTTTAAGCCATACAAGGCTTTGCGCAACCTGCATACAAAATCGGGGTGTGACTTATCCTCATAACCTTCTGGCTGCATCATATAAACCTCTTCCTGCAAATCACCATGCAAGAAGGCATTTTTCACATCCATCTGATGCAAAGACCATCCCTTTGCAGCAGCCATAGCAATTACTGCTCTCACGGTTGCCATCCTTGCAACTGGGCTGAAAGTTTCCTCATAGTCAATTCCATATGTCTGTGCAAAACCTTTGGCAACCAATCTTGCCTTGTACCTGCTAACAGACCCATCAGCATTGTGCTTTACTTTGTAAACCCACTTGCAGCCAATAGCCTTCTTATCATGAGGCAAAGGCATCAAATCCCAAGTGTGGTTTGCATCCAAGGCAGCCATCTCTTCATCCATAGCTGCTTCCCAATTTTTATGCCCTGCTGCATCCTCAAAACATGTGGGCTCTGGCTCCTCTAGAACCTTGACCATATAAGCATAGTGATGTGCTGTATACCCATCATATCTCAGCCTGTCAACTGGATACTTAATACGAGTGGACCTCCGTACAACTGGATCAGTTGCAGGAGTCTTTAAATCATGCCTGCTTTTCCTTGCACCAGGTGTAACAACAGAAGGAATCCCAAGTTCCTCATCAAGGCTCATTTCAGAGCCGCTTGACTCTCCATCAACATGAGAGCTACCAGCAGACACATCAAACACTGGAGTATGGTCCACTTTTTCTTTTCCCTTATGTGATACATGCACAACACTATCAGGACTGCCATGTGACGATTCACTAGATCTCAATCTCCCTGTCCATGCATTAGATCCACTAGTAGAGGACTCTCTGGGTCCACTCAAGGCTTGAGATTGCTGCTCTGCATTTATTGCAGCATTCCCATTTCCTGCATCTGCATCTCCTACCATAACAGTTGGTGCATACCAGCTGCTCATTTCATCAAAAACAACATCTCTGCTCACTTGCATTTTGCGGGTGGAAGGGTTATAACAGCGATACCCTTTCTGGTGCTGAGCATATCCAATAAAGATGCATTTTTCTGCCTTTGGATCCAGCTTTGTTCTCTTCTCATCAGGAACATGAACATAAGCTATGCAACCAAATACCTTCAAGTGAGAAATATCTGGTTTTTGGCCTGTATACATTTCTTCAGGCGTCATGCCATGGACAGCTGCAGTGGGGGTTCTGTTCATAATATAAACAGCAGTTGCTACTGCTTCAGCCCAAAAATAATCAGGCATGTTTTTCTCATTTAGGATCGCCCGTCCTACTTCTGCAATATGCCTGTTCTTCCTTTCTGCAACCCCATTCTGCTGAGGGGTAGACCGGAATGAGTACTTCCTTTGAATTCCCTGTTCTTTCAGATATTCACAAAATTCTTCTGAAAAGTACTCTCCCCCTCCATCAGATCTTAGCACTTTAATATGCACACCTTTCTCTTTTTCAACCATGGCCTTAAAAGCCTTGAAATGGCTGAACACTTCACTTTTGTGCTTCATAAAATAAATCCACACCTTCCTAGTGTAGTCATCAATAAACGTCACATAATAATGGCATCCACCAATAGAAGCAGTTTTGGTTGTCCAAACATCTGAATGGATCACTTCCAAAGGTCTTCTGCTCACCTTAGCATTTTTGGGAAATGCATGTCTGGCCTACTTACCCATTTGGCATGCTTCACATACCTTTTGCATTCCCTCAACTATGAATTTAGGCAAACCTGCAACAATGTTTTTTGTTTGCATAGATTTCAGCCTTTGTATATTCACGTGCCCAATGCGCTTGTGCCATATCTCAATATCTGCAATGACACCTCTCCCATGCGCAAACATAGCAGCTTTCACCTCAGGCATATCAACATCCAAGGTGAACATTCTGCCATTTTTGTTGCCTTTCGCAACCAAGCGGCACTTATTTTTCAAGTCCTCAACAAAGCATCCATCAGGATTAAATCTAACCTGCAGACCTTGCTCAACCATCTGGCCAACTGAAACCAGGTTCTTAGTGATTTTTGGAACATGAAGTACATCTGCCAAGTACTTTGTTTTGCCATCCTGCATAGCCAATGGCACTTTACCAACTTGCGTAATTGGGTGCGCAGTATCATCACCTGTTTCAACATAACCTGGCTTATCCAAATTTTTGGCATCATGAAACCACTCACCATGACTGGTCATGTGGTTAGAGGCACCTGAATCAACATACCAAACATCATTGCAAGCTGCAGCATCTCTTGACATGGAGTTAACCATATGCTACATCACAAAAAGGTGCTCATTTCTGTCGTCACCATGCCCACTTGATGATGCATAGTTGCTTTGCTGCAACTTCCCACTTTTGATGTCATTTTGTTTTTTATAGCATGTATTCTCCTTGTGTCCAGGCTTTCCACAATAATAGCATTCTGTGCTGCTATTTACTTGCTGGTTCCTTTGCCATGAACCACGGCCTCTTTGGCTCCCCCTGCCTCTAGAACTACCACGTCCTCCTCCATAGGACTGGTTTTCCTGTTGTTGCTGTTGGTTCTGATTTCCTGCACGGCCACCAGAACGGCCTCTTCCTCTACCCCTGCCTCTACCTGTATTCGAGTAGAAAGCAGTCTCTTGAGAAGTTGAGGTGGCTGAACCACCATTCCTTTGCTCTTCACTCAGCAAGAGAGCAATAAGTTCCTGAAAATCAGGAAATGTTTCACGGACTCCAACGGATGTCCGAAATTGTGCATAATCTTTCCCAAGACCATTCAAGGTCACGGACACTAAGTCCTCATCATCAACAGGTGCTCCAATGGAGACAAGAGAATCTGCAAGGCCTTTCACCTTCAAGGAATACTCATTTATATTCAGATTTTTCCTTTGCACATTGTGCAACTCCTGCTTTAGCTGCATCTTTCGTGCTTTGGTATTTGTGCTATACAGCTTCACCAATGTATCCCATGCCTCCTTAGGCGTCTCTAGATCCTGTATATGCACAATCATAGAATCTGAAATGCTAACAGACAGCCAATACAGGCATTTTCTGGCTTTTTCATGCCATTCTTTAAAGGCCTTCAATTCAGCAGGAGTGGGAGCAGCACCCAAAACTGGTTCTGCAGTTTCACCACTGATGTAATCCCAAACTCCCTTTCCCATAAAGAAGTTTGTCATCCTGAACTTCCATGCTTGGAAGTTGTTCTTGTCAAGCTTCTCACTGACAATGGTAGACAGATTCTCAGACATTTTACAAATCACGAATTGCAACAGCAACCTGTAAACACAGCAAATGCCTCAGAAGGGCAAATAGCAAAACTTCTGCAAAGAGCCTCACAGGGGCAGATCTGCAACACTGACGAAAGTGGTATTTCACCACACAGTCACTTCCTTGTGACGATTTTGCATCAACAGGCAACAGGCATGAATCTGCAACTCCCAATATCTCTGCACATAGGCATACGATGCAATTTCTATGGCACCTTTCCACCGACTAGGCGCGCGGTGGTCGCACAGCAAAAACAGGGCCTTTTTCTGAGTGCCTGCCAAGAACTTCTGCCTTCAAAACGGGCCCCGAAACGGCCTCAAATCAGAAAAATAAAGCCGCACCGCGAAGGGCCTCTCAATCTGAAGCAGTGCACTCCTGCACTTCTGGCTGTGCTACCTGCAGAGATTTGCTCCCAAACTCGAAATAGGAAAGCTACACTGGTCCTCTTACCAGGACACCACAAACTTGGCTAGCTTTCTTGAGCTCCTTACCACGAACAAGGCTCTGATACCATGTAAAGAAGAAGGGAGAGAGATAGGAGACTCAAGTTCAGCTTTCTTCACAACACACAAAAGAGAGAGGACACAAGGTTGGAGGGTGAAGCCTTTCTTCACTTTTGCACACAACAAAAAAATACAATAGAAGAGGGAAATACCCTATATGTCAAAACCTAGAATACGTGGTTCATATGTGAACCCAAACCAAAAACATACGTGGTAGTCTAACTACACCACGAGTACAACTAACATAGGCGGTGACATAAATGATAGTCATCCAGGAGATATATCGGGGGTAGAGCTTGATATCTCAACAGTATATGTATGGAACATGAAACCGGAGGAGAGATGGTATCATGTATACCAAGGGTCAAAGCTTTACTCTTGAGCATGGGTCTACATGGGGGGAATGTAAAGCTAATCAAAGACACACAATTGTCAGGAAATTCAAGAAATCTTCCAAATAAAGTGTCCATGGAAGGCTCTAAGGCACGAAGGTTTTTGTCCAATCATGGAAAACATCGATTAAATCTACATTGGAATTATTGGAAAAAGTTATGTGATTGCACCACTAATTTGAAATCTGATCCTCATGTTAGAACCTTGAGAATACATGTTTGGAAAGAATTGGATAATCTGGTAAAGATCTTGAGGAAGCCTTCCATAGATGATGATGATGTGCAACTATATAAAGTCATCATGAATGAGTTCATTGAAGCCATGGTAGATGGATGCGGTGAATCACACATTACTCACTACATGGTGTGTTTGATCTTTGCTTTTTTCAAAATTTTAATTGTAATCAATTTATTCTTGTTTACCTCATGTGTTTTTTCTATGTATGAAGCACATTTTTTATGCTCATGGTCCATGGTTTCTTCACCAATATGGTTCCTTGAATGCTTAGAGTGCCCAAGGGATGGAAAAGTCTCATTACAGAGCTCGCGGTGCTTATTTCAAGAGTACACGACATGGAGGGGCGATTAATGGAAGTAATGCTCTTCATGAGATGTTCGAGTGGTTCTATCATGGTATAGTCGGGTCCTCCTTTGCATACAGCTTTGCAAACAGATATAGCCCAAGCAGTTCGTTGAACTCAAATGAGTAAAAGAATGCATTCATGGATATCTTCGCAAGCTTCCCAAAAACATATAAGTTGGATAGCAACCAGAAGTCATGTTGGAAAGCATTGGATCGCTAAACCAAATGTACTTTGATGTAATTAAAATCGCACTTCAATATTTCTTGTGCACATTTGATTAATTGGCTCTTTTTTTTTTTTAACAAGCATTAAATTTTGTACTTGTGGACCCAACAAGGGCAGGCGATGAGAAAAGGTTAGGGGAGCAACGTCGTGCTAAGAAACCCTATGTATCACAGGAGTTCAAGGGGAATTTCAAAAACTCCTTAAATAAGTTTTTTTCCCCAAAACAAACACCCCTCTTTACGTAATTTTTTCCTAAAGTTGAATGAAAAAACCGAATGTTTTTTGAAGTAAGTAAATTTTTTTAGAAATATCCCTTCTTTACAATGCACATGGTACACTAAAATTTTGTGAGGTTAACACTCAAGGGGGCGATGACAAATAGGGGGGGGGAGGAGGGGTTGAGGGGGGGTAAAGGGGGAAAGGGGGGGGATAACTAATAATGATGCACAAAATAGGGGACGAGCATTTTCTGAGCGAAATCTTACGAGCATTCGAGCGAAGGAAAAAAAAAGCTTCCAACTATGCATAAATATGGCAAAAATCGATCAGAAGAAAACATAGTTTCACTTAGAAATATGCAAAGTATTATAGCAATGCCTATTTTATAACAAAATCTTTAGGTGAATCTTTAGGAATGGTGAGAGCATAATGGGATGGCTTTTGAAGAAACCCACATGTAAAGTAGACTTCTCTATGAAAATTCCCTTATGATCCTTCTTACAACTTTTACTTAATAGGGGGTGACATTAAAAACCCTCTCTCAACCTATCTTCATGAAAGGGTTTCTTCAAAGAAAACTCATTGAAGCAAGCCATCCAAGTAGTTTCGCCAGCGAAACCCCTTTGAAGCAGGTCTCCCAAGGTAGTTTCGCTGGCGAAACTACCTTGAACAGCACTTTTAAAAGTGGCATAACTTTCATATCCAATGTCCAAATATAGTCATTCAACCACTCAAATTGATCGGAACAGCCCATTTGAGCACATCTATGGAGTTATTGCATATATAGTATTAAATATTACATGTATTTTATGAGAGTGATATATAAGCCCAAGTTAATACTTATTTTTAGTAATTTAAACTTCTTTAGAAACATGTCCATAAATATCTTGTTATTTATGCTATAAAAACACTAAAAATATATTGCCATATGGTCTAAATGTATTAATAAGTAATTATATATGCATAGTATTATTACATTGAGAGTGCTTATGAGGGATGTTTCTTAAAGGAATCAACACTTTTTTAAGGTAATAACAAGGGTACAAAGGGATGTCTCTAAATAAGAAAATTTTGTTGTATAAAAATGAATGAGTGACTAGTCTGTATACTTTTATGATAAAGGGATCTAGTTCTAGTGAAAATAAAAGTGTAAAAACCATGTTTCCTAAAGAAATACATTTTTTTAAGTCTCTTGAAAAACACGCTCGGATAAACCTGCTCATAGGTTTTTGCTCATAAAATTGACACATCCCACAAAATAAATGTACCCCTATATATATGCAAAAAACTTCATTCTCTCAGTACCACCAGTACTCTTTCATACTAGTACATTCCTTCCTACCATCACATCTCCCATAGCCCCACCACCGACATGGTAAGAGCAAACCAGACTGGAAGACCGGTTGATTCCAGAACAAGTCTCCCAATCCCTCCCAATGTATACAATGCAATGATTGAAGAGAGAAGAAAGAGGAGGCAAGAGGAGGAGGAGGAGGAGGGGAGGACAGAAACCGCTGAGCAAATAGATGATGATGAAGAAGATCATGGGGAGCAATCAAATTCTCAAAGTCAACCCGAGGCACCTCAAGAGCCAAAAAGTAGACCAGAAGAACAAGAGTGCAAAAGACACAGATTGGAAGAATGGGCTAGAGGACAAGAAGATGCCGAGCAAATGCGGATTCAATTGGATCGACAACAAAGGGCATGAATGGAGAGCCAACAACGATGACCCGCATGGCATAATGACACTTAGAACTTTCCACATTCTAGACAGGGTGGAATGTGGAGAGCTCTCGGGTTCAGAGGTCACAACTGAACGCCTGGAGGTCCATCAGAGGGGCAGAGATCGAAGGATCACTTGATGGAAGAGGAGAACTATGAACGAGGGAGGTCTATTGATGCTCGGTGGAGGGCGTGAAAAAGGGTCGAGGGGTGGCTGTCGATATGGAAGGAGGGACCTTGTAGTAGAAGGGAGCAAGATCCAAACCAGAGCAGCTTGCAGGAGAGCCTGGAGTGACGTTTTTGAGCAGAGAGTGCTAGACTTGCAGTGTGGAGGTTGTGGACAGCAAGCTCTTGGCCAAGGGAGCACTTCCATCGTGGGAAGTTGCTATTTTTTTGTTGCCCTTGGGTGTCAAAAGAGTAAGCATTGTGATTTTACTGTAATCAAGTATCGGAAGTAGGAAAGAGGCAGGAGGGAAGCAGAGCAACCAAATTTTGGTCCAGAATCGGAGCCAGGTAGTGCACAAAAGCAGGGCGACCTGATTTATGTGAGTATTGGTTGCTGTTTTTGCGTACTGGTGCAGCCAGAGATAGGGCGACTTCATGAAGAGGGATCCTAGCCAGTCGCAATCACCTACAGTGCTAAAAAAGTCAAAAACGTTTTTAGTTTTGCTGTATCTTACTACCTGACATTTGTACTTGCTGGAATACATTGTCTGGAAGGGAAGGAATGCAAGAACAGAGGCTTTTTTGTCTAATTTTTATCATGAAAAGTAGATTGCTGTTGTGTTTAGTAAAGATAGAAGCTGTGAAAGTGTGTTAGACCCAAGAAGGTTGCTGAAATATATAGAAATCAAACATGTTTTCAAGTGGGGAGGTTGTGGACAATAGGAGAAGGTGTTTTATGCAGGTTTTTTGAATAAAAGCAGCAGGACTAGAGTTTCCTTGCAGCAAATGGCCCAGAGAGTTATTTTATGCCATAGACCTGATACGAGAGCACGAGTTCTACTAAGGCAGTGTGACTCTAGACAGGTCTTTTTTTGTTAGTAAACACGAAGCTGAGAATCAAAGACATTTTGTATATATTGTTCTGAGTTGAGAAATCTGCAATGTACCTTGCGATAGACATAGATTCAGACATACAGGTTATAGTCTTTGATTGGGTTTTTGAATATGAGGTTATATTTGATGTCAGAGACAGAGATATGTGGCACCTCATATTGAATGTAAATGAAGATGAGTGGAATGATATAGAGATGCCTAGTGACAGTGAGCTACCAGAAGATATTTACTAGTTTTGTTTATGTACTGATGAGGAGTTTGATGATGCCATGTAAATAGACAGAAAGAAAATAAAGAGTGTGGTCTTATGTATCTGATTCTGGAATTTGGTCCATCTATTGGAAGGCTAGAATTTGGTGCAAATATTCATGTTGAAATCTTGTATTCAGAAGTGCATAAGCGTATCAGGTCTGTGTTGGCTTATATGAGAGAGGAAGAGCGGAAGGATTTGCCTTTACCGTCAACAAGATTAGAGTTAGATGATGTGTTTGTTTTGAACTAGTAAGAGATAGTGACTTCCAGGGTCTATAGGAAGTCTGGTGCCTCTGTTTGGTGCTTTGGATGAGCAGAAGGAAGATACTGTAGGGAGTACAAAGGCATAGTTTAGCTCTACCATTTTTTGCAGTCAATGTAAAGGTCATTCTAATGATCAGGCATTCACAGCTTCAGATAGAAGTAGAGGCAAAGGCAGAAATAGAGATAGATCATACCAAAAAAGTGGTCATCATCAACAAAGTCAGAATCAGCATCAGCATCAGCATCATCCTCAGCAACATTAGAATCAACAAAGAGGAAATCATTCCAATCGAGGAAGATTTCAAGGATGAGGGAATGCATCCACTTATGTGTCAAACATCCAGTGCAACTACTGTCACAAGTTTGGACACTATGAAAGAGATTGCTGCAAGAAGCAGTACGACCAAGGCGGTCAATCCAGCAGCAAGGGAATTCCCGAGGAAGAGGAAATCATCGTGGTGGACATTCTAGTCACAGTCATTTTGCAAATGAACATGGAAATATGTTTCTTGCAAGTGAGAAACTTCATCAGACTGAGACAATGCACCTAGACACTGATTTCAATCCCAAAGAGGATTTCAGCTATCAAGTCGACCAAGTGGAATAGGATCCTTGGTAGATCGGCAGCGGTGCATCATCTCATATGACAAATCATCAGGAATGGTTCACAGAGATGAAACCATTAGAAGGTCAGAAGAATGTCATCTACACAGCAGACAATACACCGAATCCAGTTCAAGGGACAAGTGTTATCCCTATGAATATGTTGCCTCTTCAATCTCGACTGTTTTTTCTCTATTTTCACCTTGAATATGCAGCCATTGCTGCTCAGATTTCAGCACAGGATAGCTCAAGGTATGGAGAAGCTCCCTCTAAAAGGGATTAGAGAAATATGAAGCAGTCTCAGAGAAAAAGCAGGAAAGAGAGTCGCCGATTTTCATGCAATGTCGTCGAGCAGTGGCGATGATACTTCAATTCATTGCAGGCAGAGGTTCGCCCCTTCGAGATGTATCTCCAGCAGGAAGGGCTTGGAGAATGGCAGAGAAACGGAGGAGAACGGGCTTTAGCAATATTTGGGAAGAAGGGGAAGAGATGGTGAAGAAGAAGATGGAGAAGAAGAAGATGATGTGGCAAAAATGGGATCAAGGGGGATCAAAGGGCTCTAATACCATACTGGTAAACTGAAAGGAAAGCATAAAGTGAACACAAACTCAGAATACTTGCATATAGAATGAAGAAGAGTGAGGTCCTTATGTAGGCACCTCTTACATGCTCGCTGACATCACTGATGACTTCAGAGCTCCACAATCATCTGCTCCTAGATTCTCTCAATCATCCTATGTGGCTTACCACCACCTAACTGTGCTTATGGGCACCTAACTGTGCCTCTAGCACTCACACATAGAAACCAAGGTGTGCATGAGGCATACACCTTGAGATATCCCAACATTTGTTAGTATTTTGCTCCTAACTTTTTGCTCGGTGGTCCGATTTGGAAGAAACTCATATAAGCACAAAGTCTCTTCAAGGAGCATTATCATATGTCTTCAGTTATTGTATTAGATGTCAAACAAAAAATCTATGACTCTCTATGTGTGACTGTTTTTTTTCAGATGTCATAAGTTACATCTAAGAATGACATCATATGTGAACTCAAGAGAGCATCTCTAGATCCACAATTATCTCTCAATCACACACCACACTCCTAGATTCACTCATTCATGCCTACTAACTGACACATCATCAGTCACACCTAACTTAGGCACACCTACACACACCATGTGTTCACACACTCACAACCATAGACCTTATAACCCTAGGTATGATCCCATTACATCAATTTGTCCTTCATTCCCCCACAAATTGATGACCTCATCCCTCAGCAGTAGTACATGGGATGCTCCATGGCATGTCCACCATCATGTGGCAACACACATCACCCCAACCTGTGACTCACTCCTAGGATTCTTGATTTACAACTAGAGATAGACAATGACTATGCATGGGAAGAACCGCAGATCTAGCATGGCCCCAACCTATGACTCACTCCTAGGATTCTTGATTTACAACTAGAGATAGACAATGACTATGCATGGGAAGACCCATAGATCTAGCAACGTAAAACATAAGAGTAATAATCATTTGAGGGGGATATCCCAAGGCAAAGAATCCTTATTGACCACACACAAAAATTCTAAATTGAAGGTGTGGGGAAATACCCCCCTTTGATGGCATATGTTGTCCTTTTCCTCCTTCTCTTCCAAGCTACCATATTGTGAGGTATATTGTCATTGGAGAGGTTCTTGATGTAGCTCTTTTTGTAACTCCTTTGCTCTTTGTCCTTCTCCACACTCTTTAATGTATCTTGGCCATATTATGCAATACAATATCCTTGTAGTCCTTTACCTTCTTTGAGTGTCCAAGTCTTAAAAACATTTTGTGAATCATATGGACTGAAGAGGGTCTTACCACTTGTCATTCAAGGGCAATGTCTACTCTTGTATAAGAGGTGGTCATGATTGTATGGCAAAGTATAGTCAATCAAATACAAGTTCATTTCATACATCATGAAAGATGTTAAAACCATAACTATGGCATCTTCAAAGTACTATAACTTCAATCCTCAATATAAAGGATCAAAAAATTCATTCAACCTTCCAATGCTGACAGTCAAAGATTAGCTTGACTGAGATCAGTCAACACATATAGTCAAACTTAGTCAAATATGCCAAAAATGATCAAGCTTCATACACTGATCTTGGAGGCAAAATTTGAGATGATAGAGAGCAGCTCTTTGAGGTCATTTGGTGTGCAATAAAAGGTCTATTGATAGGGAAGACCTAGTACCAAGCTTAGGCAAAGAAATGTGTCAGGTCACCATAGCCAGAAGCTTCAATTCCAACTAGTTTTTTCATCGGTATAACTCAATTAGTGGACCATTTTCCTTCAAAATTCATTAGAAGATACCTAATGAGGTCGCCCAATAGCAGCTCAAAGCATTTGATGAATGGTGACTCCAGTAGGCGGCATTACGTGAATTGGTGCTGACTATGGATAGAGTTGGCACGGGCTCTCGAAGCTTCTATCTTCTAATTCCTCCTAGCCAAGGGTTTGCCTCATCATGGAGATGCTTGAGATCAAAGGGCATGGGGAATGGTTTAGAGATGGAGGAGAACAAGCTCAAGGAAATTTCGTGGGAAGAAAGGGGAGAAAAGCTTCAAAATCCTTCATTGTGAAGAAGATGATGACATGGCACTCAAGGAGGTCTCAAGGAGGGTGAACCAAGCTTTGATACCACATGTTAGAGTTGTAAGGAGATGAGATGGAGAGAGCAGGATGATGAAAAGGGAGAGCTTATTCATGAGATATATGCCCAATATATAGGCATAAGTTACATCCAAGAGTGACATCATATGTGAGCTCAAGAGAGGATCTCGATCCACAATTATCTCTAAATCACACACCACACTCCCAGATTCACTCATTCACACCTATTAACTGATACATCATCAGTTACACCTAACTCAGGCACACCTACACACACCATGTGTTCACACCTACTCACACTAACATCCATAGACCTTATGACCCTAGCTATGATCCCATTACATCAATTTGTCCTTCACTCTACTGCCCCAATTTTCAATGAACTAGTAAACCAAATACAACCATAAACTATTTCCCTTAACATCGTATAAGTGAGAATAATCCATTACCATACCATCCCTTCCAACAAAGTGTCAAAGTGGGAGTCAACTTACATACTCACATTGATGTCAGTAAATTGCAAAAAGTATAACAATACTCCTGACTAGTCTCCAATAGAAAGTCCAATCTTATTTTTTAGTAGCTAGAGATAATCCACCATAAAGTACTCCTCAAAGTTGCCAACACCATATCTTCATGCCTTGGATTTTTCAATGCAAACCTGATGGAGAGGTATGCCGACTTACCTAGCACCATCACAACCAAATGAAAGTTAGAACGATTCATTCAAGCTGTGGTAGCCAGGCTTCAATGCCAGCACACAATTGTTATCCATGTCACTCTATCTAGACTATCATACAAATCTTGGCATTTTAATTTTCAAAGGTAATCAAAGGTTGGCATTTAGACAGTTCATGAAATGTTTATAAAATGTTAGAGCAATTCTCAAGGAAGTATATAGATTGATCAAATACCCCATTGTCCTTTGATCTGTTCTCAAATAATTATAATGTTGAACTTATTCGGCCTACAAACAAGAACCTTAAGGCATATCTTATTGGTTAATGGAAATTTTTTAAAGCAAATATTCATAAAAAGGTAAATATTCCCAAGTCCCTCAGTGCCATGTTACTTTCCTATAAGCATTCCAAAATCTTGGTATTCCAAAATTCGAAAAGTAATCAGATGTTGGCATTCAAAGAGCATAAAGAAATCCATCTCGATCTTTTCAAGTGTAGAGAAATCTTTAAAAATCCAAAAGGAGACATCCTTACTCCCCTTTTTCTTTTTTGGATTGGCTGTTGCAAAAACAACTTTTGGCTATTTTGACAGCATCATAACTTTTATATATATAAATGTCGGATGGTTTTCATTCCAAAACAAAAGTTATAGATTATTCATAGATCTCAACTACTCAATTGGACTCATGCTTCAAAACCTCAAAGATTGAGAGATAATCAGGTTGCAATCTAGCTATCAAGAAATTTTTGCAATTTCAAGGCATTTTTCTGGCTATAGCAAAAAAATCTTTTGGCTATTTTGACAGCATCATAACTTTAGTTGCAAATGTCGAACGAGTTTTCTTACAAAATAACAATCGTAGCTGATTCATGGATCTCCAACTTCTCAATTGGACTCATACTACAAATCCTCAAAGATCTAGTTATCGTCCCTAAGTTGATAATGGGCAGTGAACTGATGCGGTATATAATGTTCCCATAAGTACATCTCGGGCCACAAGTCTCTAATTATCTATATTTTACATATGAACTCTGAGCCCTTGCCAGTATAAACAAATGCATGATAGGCAACAATTCATTGGAGAAAATGGGATGCCAAGTGTGCACTAGATGAAATGCCTAATGGTATAGTCACTCAAGATGCTAGCTTCAAAGAAAGATCGATTGCCAATGGTAATAACTTCAGGTAAATGAGCAGAGATCGGCAAATGAGAAAATAAATGATAATATGTTTTTTGCAAAGCAAATCAGGAGAGATCGGCATCTATCCTTGTGCAAATGATAGGCACCCAGTGTTTTCCATATCCGCAGATTAGATGTTTAAAGATCAATGGTGCGAGTCTAACACACATTGCTTCGAATGGTGCATTTCCTTGGAACCATTTGGCTACTCTGCCATACCTGTAGTTTGCTATTTATGTGAGTGATCATGCGTTTGCTATTTATGTAAGTGGCTATCTGAAGTAAAAGCGAGGGTCTAGAACCGCCGGCTCACCTATACCCAAGTATTCTAAGAAGACAACAAATGTAGAACACTCCCAATCTTCAATATGACAAAAAAATCACTATCTATTGTTGCATTATCTTGCAATCTATCAAGCTATGGGCGTGGCTAACATGCATGGATGATTTTTTCATGTTAGTTTCATTAAGAAGTGAAACTTTTATATTGGTGGAAAGTTTGTATGTCCTAATAAAAATAAACGTTTGAAATATTCGCCAAGATTTGAAACTTTTATGCAACAAAATATAAAGTTTTGCCAAGATTTACATGTTTTGCTTTCAAATTCAAAAGAATATATAATAAACCATACTATATTCTTTTAATATTGCAAAACTAAAAAAAGCAGCTCCATAAACTTTCACCAAGATTTGACATTAATATAAAAGTATAGCTTCAATAAAAACATCGATGCTAAAAAGCAAGATTTTGTAGAATCGTTGTAGCAAAAGCTACTCAAAGCTTATGGCGATGAAGCTTTCGCTAGGAACTCATTTGTAAGGGAATGATGATGGTGGTTCTCTTTGTGTGGATCCCTCTTCTTGATTGAAATACTTGCCATATCCCAGTTTGAAACCACCTTTTCCCAAGGTCCTAGCTATTGTTGTTGATGGGCCCTCGCTTGGGCCCTCGCTGGGTCGCATGAAGGAGGGGGTAAAAGAATCGAAGTCGGAGTAGAACAAGCTATGTTTCAAGCATATATAGTAGAAGTCTCTAATGTTTTTGGACTATAACTCAGTGTGCAAATCAAGTATGTTATTAGCTTCGTGTAGACTGAGAGAATAGAGATGTTCATTGAGGCCTTTGTCCAAAGTTCTTTATGTTTACTTGTGTGAGAAGGGAGGAGTAAATATATCTATGAAGTATTCATCTATACTATCATTCATTCATTTGTATTTGGCCATTCACCATTCAATATAAAAGATGGAGCATTTTCCCATGTGCCTCATTAGGGGAATTTTGGACTCAAAAAGGGCCTCTTGGATTAGTCCCTTAAGATTTGTGATTAGCAAACCAGCCAATGGGAAGGCTTGGACATTAAAAGAATGGAGGATTCCATATTGGCCTCTCATTGGTGTGGAGAGTCCTCCTTGGTCCCCACTAGGCTTCCACTTGCCTCTCTCTTTCCCCCACCACCTCTTGAGGCATTTACTCCCCCCCTTTACTTTAGATGGTGGTCCCCATACCCTTCTAGGCTCTCTTGGTAGGCCCCCAAATCCGTGACTTTTTTTTCCCTCCAAAAAATCAAAATTTCCAAAAGTGTCCCTAGCACCCAAACTCCTCCTAGGAGTCTCCCGAAACTATCCCCATTGACTCCCCACCTTTCTCTGAGCCTCTTCCTCCTCTCTACCTCCTCTCATCCTCCTCCCAACCTCTTCCTCCTCTCAACCTCCTCTCATCCTCCTCCCAACCTCTTCCTCCTCTTAACCTCCTCTTAGCCTCCTCCTCTCAACCTCTTCCTCCTCCCAACCTCTTTATCTTTGCTTGCTCCCATTCTTTCTACAATGGTGAAGCACTCCCCTTCCCCTAGGCCAAAGCTATCAATTCAATCTTGTGTGGGTCACATTTTGAAGGACAATAGTGATATTTGGATCCCTCAAGAGTTTAGGTTAATGTCCTGGGTCACAATGCAACCATCTACAATAGGTCCATTCAAGGTTTCTAGAAAGGATAGAGCAAAGAAAGAGAAGCATTGGAAGGGTCACATTCTTGGGTTTTGTAATACAAAAAAAGAACTTAAGGTGAAGGTTCAGCACGTGTACATGGCTCGAGACATGAACTTGGACCCCTGCAAGTCGAACTTGCTTTCCTTCAAATTGTATCTCTCTTTTACATTAACTTTTTTTCATTTTCAACTCAATTGTGCATTCTAATGATTGTATGTGTGCATGCGTTTTGAGAGAGGGTTCTTGTGGTGATTGTAAGAAAACAATACAACGTCTGTGCTCAACAGATAATAGGATCTCGTACGCAAAAGAGAAAACAGATAGTATGGAGAATCAAAAAATTTGATTCTTGTAGAACTGATACAATAGATGGCGCTGCCTCCCAACTGTGTGCTCCTGTGAAAGAAGCTTCGATGGCGAGCTAGAAACAGTAGAGGACAGAGGTTGGATGCTAAGGAATCAGGGTTGCTGTAGCCAGTGATGAAATGGGCTTCATGGGCTTGCTCTTATATAGCCACCAGTCGTAGTCGATTAGACCCAATGTGGTGACTGGTCCACCCGCAAGTGAACTTACTTTTTTGGCCCAATGCCAAGTCGATGAAGATGCCTCTCCAGCAAGTCTCTTCCAAGAGCCTTCGTGAAGATGTCCACAGCATTCTCTGTAGTCAGACACACCAAGTCGACCTCTCCATCCATGATGAGCTCACGTACAAAGGGATATTGAATCTCAATGTGTTTTGTGCGAGCATGGAACACAGGGTTCTTTGCAATCGCCATGCAACTTTGATTGTCACATGATAACTGCGTAGGCTTGTTCTGCACTGCACCCATGTCCCCCATAATCCTCCTCAACCATATTGCCTCGCAAGAAGCAAAGCATGCTGATTTGTACTCAGCCTCGGTAGAAGAAAGAGTAACTATGGGTTGCTTCTTGCTGACCCATGACATAGCTCCAGATCTAAGTGAGAAACAGTAACCTGTCACTGATATCCTGCTGTGCACGTCTCCTGCCCAATCCGAGTCACAGAATTCGGTCAAGATGTTGCCCTTAGTATAGGTGATGCCATAATCAAGTGTGCCTTTAATGTATTTCAACACTTGCATCCCTGCCCTCCAATGGTTCTCCCGAGGCTTATTGGAAAACATGCTTAGTACACCAGTCGCAAAGCTGATGTCTGCCGGCCGTGTGTTGCACAAGTAAAATCAAACTGCCCACAAGCCTTCTATACTTCGCTTCGTCCACTAGTGGTGATGAATCCTCATTTGAGAGCTTCAATCAACCTCCATATGGGTACCAACTGTCTTGCACTCAGCCATGCTAAATGCCTTCAATATCTCTCCAGCATACTTCAGCTGTGAAATGAAGATCTGTTTCGGCTCTTGCCAAACTTTAATCCCCAAATAGAAATGCATCAGTCCGAGGTCTGTCATTTCAAACTCTCTTCCTAGCAAATGCTTTGTCTGCGAGATCTTCTCTTCATGGTTCCTTATTATGACAAGGTCGTCCACATAAAGGACCACAATCATACACCTGCCTCCTTCTCTGAAGATATATAAATTTGCATCTGATGGTCTCCTCCTGAACCCGTTTTGCAGAAAGTAGGCATCAACTCGCTAGTAGCACGCTCGTGGGGCCTGTTTCAACCTGTAAAGTGCCTTCTTTAGTTTACAGACTTTACCTTCTGAATCGGGGATCACAAAACCTGGTGGTTGTTCCACGTATACCTCCTCCTTGAGATCCCATTCAGAAAGGCAGATTTTACATCCATCTAAAACATGGGCCAACTTCCCTGGGCAGCTAAAGCCAAAACACTACGAATTGTGGTTAGTCGAGCTGTGGGAGCAAAAGTATCCTGATAATCAAAACCATATACCTGTGTAAATCCTTTTGCCACGAGCCGACGAGCCTTGTACTTATCCAACATGCCGTCGGACTTGTACTTGGTCTTGTACACCCACTTGGTGCCGATTACCTTGCATTTTAGTGGACTATCCATAAGGTCCCAAGTGTTGTTCTTCATTATGGAGCCATACTCCGACTGCATAGCCTCCATCCACCTCCATTCTGATTCCTCATCAAAGATTACATCTCTGGAGATAATGACTTTGCGGTTGATGGGATCATATAATTTGTATGCTTTGCTTTCTTCACTGTAGCCAACCATGATGCATTTGTGTGACTTCGCATCCAATTTCCTGCAATGATCATCATGTATGTGGGCATATGCTATGCAGCCAAATATGCGGAGATGCCCAATGCGTGGCTTGTGTCCAGTGAATGCTTCATAGGGAGTCATACCCTGTATCGGTTCGATAGGAAGCTGATTAAGCAAGTAGTTAGCTGTAGCTATTGCTTCTGCCCAATACTAATTTAGAAGATGCTTTTCACTAAGCATTCTCTAGCACTGTCTGGTGAAGTCCCATTCTTCCTTTCAGCTATTGCATTCTGCAAAGGAGTATCTACACATGTGAATTGTCTTCGAATGCCATGACTTTTACAAAAGTTCATGAATGCTAAAGACATGTATTCACCTCCTCTGTCTGATCTCATGACCTTGATCTTTCTGCCTGTTTGGTTTTCTACCATGGCTTTGAACTCTTGAAATCTGGAAAACACTTCAGATTTCTCTTTCAAAAAGTAGACCCAACAATATCTGCTATAGTCGTAAATGAAGGTTAAGTAATAAAGTGAACCATTGATGCTGCGGGTCTGGGCATAACCCCATACGTCTGTATGTATCAAATCAAGAATACCTCGTGCACGAGAGGTACTTCTAACAAAGTTAGTTCACTTTTGTTTGTCGAAGCAGCATGCTTCACAAACTTTTCCAAGAAACTGTAGCTTCGGAATCCCAATTGCCATATTTTGATTCTTGAGATCTAACAAGTACTTGAAGTTGACATGACCATATCTCTTGTGCCATTTTGTAGATAGTGGCATTTGTTGCCTTTTTATCCTCTTGCAAAGTTTGAGTCTTATTTGACATGGGATGTGGTCACGGCAAGGTAAGAGGGCCCATTTTCACCCTATGCACCTCGTTTCATCAGTGAAGGAGCAAAAAATAGAATGGGTCATCCAAATTTGCATGTCCATGTGTCCGATCAACTAAAAATTTGCACAGGTCCTAAACCCTATGGTTTCAATGATCTTGAAAGTTTGTGTCCCATCCGACACTGGATGTGGGCACAGGGAGGTTAGATGGCCCATTTTCACCCTATGCACCTCATTGCATCAGTGAAGGTGCAAACTATAAGGAATGGGTCATTAGTATTTGCATGTCCATGTGTCCGATCGGTGGTCTCAAAATTTTCACAGGTCCTAAACTATATGGTTTTGATTCTATTGCAAAGTTTGAGTCCCATGTGAAACTAGATGTGGGCATGGCTAGGTCAAAGGGCCCATTTTAACCCTATGCACCTCATTGCATCAATGAAGGAGCAAAATAAGGAATGGTTCGGATGTCCATGTGTCCGATCGGCTTCAAAATTTTCACAGGTTCTAAAACCTATGGTTGCCATGCTCCTGCAAAGTTTGAGTCCCATGCAACACCAGATGTGGGCATGACATGGTCAAAGGGCCCATTTTGACCCTATGCACCTTGTTGCATCAGTGAAGGAGAAAAAAACGGAATGGATCATCCTAAAAATTTTCATAGTTCCTAAAACCTATGGTTTCCATGATCTTGCAAAGTTTGAGTCCCATGCAAAACCGGATGTGGGCACGGCATGGTCAAAGGGCCCATTTTCACCCTATGCACCTTATTGCATCAGTGAAGGAGCTAAATAAGGAATGGGTCATTAGGATTTGCATGTCCATGTGTTCGATCAGGCTCAAAAGTTTCATAGGTCCTAAACCCTATGGTTTCCATGCTTTTGCAAAGTTTGAGACCCATTCAACACCAAATGTGGGCAGGGTGAGGTCAAAGGGCCCATTTTCACCCTATGCACCTCATTGCATCAGTGAAGGAGCAAAAAATGGGATGGGTCATTCGGATTTTCATATGCATGTGTCCGATGTAGCTCAAAATTTGCAGACTTCTCAAACCCTATGGTTTCAATGCCTTGCAAATTTGGAGTGGGTCATTAGGACTTGCATGTCCATGTGTCCGATCTGGCTCAAAATCTACACATTTTCTAAAGCCTATGGTTTCCATGCTCTTGCAAAGTTTGAGTCCCATCCGACACCGGATGGTTGCATGGTGAGGTCAGAGGGTCCATTTTCACCCTATGCACCTCGCTGCATCAATGAAGGAGCAAAAAATGGAATGGGTCATCCGGATTTGCATGTTCATGTCTCCGATGTGGCTTGCATAGGTCCTAAACCCTATGGTTTTCATGCTCTTGCAAAGTTTGAGTCCCATCAGACACCGGATGTGGGTAGGAGAAGGTCAGAGGACCCATTTTCACACTATGCACCTCGTTGCATGAGTGAAGAAGCAAAATAAGGATTGGGTCATTAGGATTTGCATGTCACATTGTCCGATCGGCGGGCTCAGAATTTCCACAAGTCCTAAACACTATGGTTTCCATGCTCTTGCTAAGTTGGAGTCCTATCCGACACTGGATTTGGGCACGGCGAGGTCAGAGGGCCCATTTTCACCCTATGCAACTCATTGCATCAGTGAATGTGCAAAAAATAAGGAATAAGTCATTAGTATTTCTATGTCCATGTGTCCGATCGGGCTCAAAATTTGCATAGGTCATAAACCCTATGATTTCCATGCTCTTGCAAAGTTTGAGTCCCATCCTGCAATGGATGTGGGAATGACACGTCAAAGGGTCCATTTTCACCCTATGCACCTCATTGCATCAATAGAGCAAAATAAGTAATGGGTCATTAGGATTTGCATGTCCATGTGTCCGATCGGGCTCAAAATTTGCACAGGTCCTAAACCCTATGGTTTTTATGCTCTTGCAAAGTTTGAGTCCCATTTGAAATGGGATGTGATCACGACAAGGTAAGAGGGACCATTTTCACCCTATGCACCTCGTTGCATCAGTGAAGGAGCAAAAAATAGAATGGGTCATCCAAATTTGCATGTCCATGTGTCCGATTAGCTAAAAATTTGGGCAGGTCCTAAACCCTATGATTTCCATGATCTTGAAAGTTTGCCTCCCATCCGACACTGGATGTGGGCACTCGATGTGGGCATAGGGAGCTCAGAGGGCCCATTTTCACCCTATGCACCTCATTACATCAGTGAAGGTGCAAACTATAAGGAATGGGTCATTAGTATTTGCATGTCCATGTGTCTGATCGGTGGTCTCAAAATTTGCACAGGTCCTAAACTATATGGTTTTGATGCTATTGCAAAGTTTGAGTCTCATGTGAAACTGCATGTGGGCATGGCTAGGTCAGAGGGCGTATTTTAACCCTATGCACCTCATTGCATCAGTGAAGGAGGAAAATAAGGAATGGTTCATTAGGTGTCGGATGTTCATGTGTCCGATCGGGCTCAAAATTTTCATAGGTCCTAAAACCTATGGTTTCCCTGCTCTTACAAAGTTTGAGTCCCATGCAACACCCAATGTGGGCATGACGTGGTCAAAGGGCCCATTTTGTCCCTACGCACCTTGTTGCATTAGTGAAGGAGAAAAAAACGGACTGGGTCATCCTAAAAATTTTCATAGTTCCTAAAACCTATGGTTTCCATGATCTTGCAAAGTTTGAGTCCCATGCAACACTGGATGTGGGCACGGCGTGGTCAAAGGGCCCATTTTCACCCTATGCACCTCGTTGCATCAGTGAAGGAGCTAAGTAAGGAATGGGTCATTAGGATTTCCATGTCCATGTGTTCGATCGGGCTCACAAGTTTCATAGGTCCTAAACCCTATGGTTTCCATGCTTTTGCAAAGTTTGAGATCCATTCGACACCGAATGTGGACAGGGTGAGGTCAAAGGGCCCATTTTCACCCTATGCACCTCGTTGCATCAGTGGCTCAAAAATTGCAGACTTCCTAAACCCTATGATTTTCCATGCTCTTGCAAAGTTGGAGTGGGTCATTAGGACTTGCATGTCCATGTGTCCGATCTGGCTCAAAATCTGCACATTTCCTAAAACCTATGGTTTCCATGTTCTTGCAAAGTTTGAGTCCCATCCGACACCGGATGGTTGCATGGTGAGGTCAGAGGGCCCATTTTCACCCTATGGACCTCGTTGCATCAATGAAGGACTAAAAAATGGAATGGGTCATTCGGATTTGCATGTTCATGTCTCCGATGTGGCTCAAAATTTGCACAGGCCCTAAGCCCTATGGTTTTCATGCTTTTGCAAAGGTTGAGTCCCATCGAACACTGGATGTGGGCACGAGAAGGTCAGAGGACCCATTTTCACACTATGCACCTCGTCGCATGAGTGAAGAAGCAAAATAAGGATTGGGTCATTCGGATTTGCATGTCACATTGTCCGATTGGTAGGCTCAAAATTTGCACGTCCTAAACCCTATGGTTCCCATGCTCTTGCTAAGTTTGAGTCCCATCCGACATCGGATGTGGGCACGGCGAGGTCAGAGGGCCCATTTTCACCCTATGCAACTCGTTGCATCAGTGAATGTGCAAAAAATAAGGAATAAGTCATTAGTATTTGCATGTCCATGTGTCCAATCGGGCTCAAAATTTGCACACATCATAAACCCTATGATTTTGATGCTCTTGCAAAGTTTGAGTCCCATCCGGCACCGAATGTGGGAACGACGAGGTCAAAGGGTCCATTCTCACCCTATGCACCTCATTGCATCAATAAAGGAGCAAAATAAGTAATGGGTCATTAGGATTTGCATGTCCATGTGTCCGATCGGGGCTCAAAATTTTTATAGGTCCTAAACCCTATGGTTTCCATGCTCTTGCAAAGTTTGAGTCGCATCCGACACCGGATGTGGGCATGGCTAGGTGAGAGGGCCCATTTTCACCCTATGCACCTCGTTGCATCAGTGAAGGAGCAAAAAATGGAATGGGTCATCCGGATTTGCATGTCCATGTGTTCAATCGGGCTCAAAATTTGTAGAGATCCTAAACCCTATGGTTTTCATGCTATTGCAAAATCTGAGTCCATCTAACACCGGATGTGGACCGACGAGGTCGAATGGCCCATTTCCACCCTATGCACCTTGTTGCATCAGTGAAGGTGGAAAATAAGGAATGGGTCATTAGGATTTGCATGTCTGATCAAGCTCACAAGGTACAAAATAAGGATGGGTCATTAGGATTTGCATGTGCATGTGTCCGATCGAGCTCAAAATTTGAACAGGTCCTAAACCCTATGGTTTCCATGCTCTTACAAAGTTTGAGTCCCATCTGACACTAGATGTCGGCAGAGCGAGGTAGAGGGCCCCTTTTCACCCTATGCACCTCGTTGCATCAGAAAAAAATTGGATGAGCATTAGTATTTGCATGTCCATGTGTCCAATCGGGCTCATAATTTGCCCAGGTCCTAAACCCTATGATTTATATTCTCTTGAAAAGTTTGAGTCCCATCCGACACCGGATGTGGGCATGAGAAGGTCAAAGGTCCCATTTTCACCCTATGCACCTCGTCGCATGAGTGAAGGAGAAAATTAAGGTATGGGTCATTTGGATTTGCATGTCAAAGTGTCCGATCGGCGGGCTCAGAATATGCACAAGTCCTAAGCCCTATGGTTTCCATGCTCTTGCAAAGTTTGAATCCCATCCGACACACCAGATGTGGGCATGGCGATGTCAGAGGGCCCATTTTCACCCTATGCACCTCGTTGCATCAGTGAAGGTGCAAAAAATAAGGAATAAGTCATTATTATTTGCATGTCAATGTGTCCGATCACACTCAAAATTTGCACAACTCATAAACCCTGTGATTTCCATGCTCTTGCAAAGTTTGAGTCCCATCTGACACCGGATGTGGGCACAGCATGGTCAGAGGGCCCGTTTTCACCCTATGCACCTCGTTGCATGAGTGAAGGTGCAAAAAATAAGGAATGGGTCATTAGGATTTGAATGTCCATGTGTCCGATCAGGCTCAAAATTTTGATAGGTCCTAAACCATATGGTTTCCATGCTCTTGCAAAGTTTGAGTCCCATCCGACACCGGATGTGGGCACGGTGAGGTCAAAGGGCCCATTTTCAACCTATGCACCTCGTTGCATCGGTAAAGGTGCAAAAGATAAGGAATAAGTCATTAGTATTTGCATGTCCATGTGTCCGATCGGGCTTAAAATTTGCACAGGTCCTAAGCCCTATGGTTTCCATGGTCTTTCAGAAGTTGGAGTCCCATTGGACATCAAATGTGGGCACGGCGAAATGGGTCATCCAAACTTGCATGTCCATGTGTCCAATCCGGTTGAAAATTTGCACAAGTCCTAAACCCTATGGTTTCCATGCTCTTGAAAGTTTGCATCCCATCCAACATCAGATGTGGGCACAGCGAGATTAGAGGGCCCATTTTCACCCTATGCACCTCATTGCAACAGTGAAGGTGCAAAAAATAAGAAATGGATGACTAGTATTTGCATGTCCATGTGTCCGATCAGGCTCAAAATCTGCACAACTCCTAGAATGTATGGTTTCCATTCTATTGCAAAGTTTGAGTCCCATCCAAAACTGGCTATGGGCACGGCAAGATTAGATGGCCCATTTTGACCCTATGCACCTCATTGCATCAATGAAGGAGCAAAATAAGGAATGGGTCATTAGGATTCGCATGTCCATATGTCCTATCGGGCTAAAAATTTTCACAGGTCCTAAAACCTATGGTTTCCATGCTCTTGCAAAGTTTGAGTCCCATGCAACATCGGATGTGGGCACGACGTGGTCAAAGGGACCATTTTCACCCTATGCACCTTGTTGCATTAGTGAAGGAGCAAAATAAGGAATGGGTCATTAGGATTTGCATGTCCATGTGTTCGATCAATCTCAAAAGATTCACAGATCCTAAACCCTATGGTTTCCATGCTCTTGCAATGTTTCAGTGCCATTCGACACCGGATGTGGGCAGGGTAGGTCGGAGGGCCCATTTTCACCCTATGCACTTCGTTGCATCAGTGAAGGAGCAAAAAATGGAATGGGTCATTCAGATTTGCATGTGCATGTGTCCGATCGGGCTTAGAATATGCACAGTTCCTAAAACCTATGGTTTTCATGCTCTTGAAAAGTTGGAGTCCCATTCCACATCGGATGTGGGCACGGCAAGGTCAAAGGGTCCATTTTCACCCTAAGCACCTCGTTGCATCAGTGAAGGAGTGAAATAAGGAATGGGTCATTAGGATTCGCATGTCCATGTGTCCGATCGGGTTCAAAATTTGCACAGGTCCTAAACCTTATGGTTTCCATGCTCTTGCTAAGTTTGAGTCCCATTCGACACCGCAGCGTGAGGTCAGAGGGCCCAATTTCACCCTATGCACCTCGTTGCATCAGTGAAGGAGCAAAAAATGGAGTGGGTCATTCAGATTTACATGTCCATGTGTCCGATCGGGTAGAACTAGGGTGTTTTTGATGCTCTTGCAACCTTTGAGTCCCATCCAACACCAGATGTGGGCACAGTGAGGTTAAAGGGCCCATTTTCACCCTATGCACCTCGTTGCATCAGTGAAGGAGCAAAAAACGGTATGGGGTCATACGGATTTGCATGTCCATGTGTCTGATCGAACTGAACATTTGCACAAGTCCTAAACCCTATGGTCTGCATGATCTTACAATGTTTGAGTCCCATTTGACACTGGATGTGGGCACGGCGAGGTCAGAGGGCCGATTTTCACCCTATGTAACTCGTTGCATTAGTGAAGGAGCAAAAAATGGAATGGATCATCTGGATTTGCATGTCCATGTGTCCGATTGGGCTCAAAATTTTCACAGGTCCTAAACCATGTGGTTTCCATGCTCTTGCAAAGTTTGAGTCCCATTCAACACTGGATGTGGGCACGGGAAGGTCAGAGTGCCCATTTTCACCCTATGCACCTCATCGCATGAGTGAAGTAGCAAATTAAGGAATGGGTCATTTGAATTTGCATGTCAAAGTGTCTGATCGGGCTCAGAATATGCACAAGTCCTAAACCCTATGGTTTCCATGCTCTAGCAAAGTTTGAGTCCCATCCAACACCAGATGTGGGCATGGCGAGGTCAGAGGGCCCATTTTCACCCTGTACACCTCGTTGCATCAGTGAAGGTGCAAAAAATAAGGAATAAGTCATTAGTATTTGCATGTGGATGTGTCCGATCATGCTCAAAATTTGCACAGCTTGTAACCATATGATTTCCATGCTCTTGCAAAGTTTGAGTCCCATCTGACATCAGATGTGGGCACGGCATGGTTAGAGGGCCCATTTTCACCCTATGCACCTCGTTGCATCAGTGAACATGCAAAAAAATAAGGAATAAGTCATTAGTATTTGCATGTCCATGTGTCTGACTGTGCTCAAAATTTGCACAGGTCCTAAACCCTATGGTTTCCATGCTCTTGCAAAGTTGGAGTCCCATCGGACATTGGATGTGGGCACAGCGAGCTCAAAGTCCCATTTTCACCCTATGCACCTCATTGCATGAGTGAAGGAGAAAAAAATCAAATCGGTCATCTAGATTTGCATGTCTATGTGACCGATCGGGCTGGAAATTTTCATAGGTCCTAAAACCTATGGTTTCCATGATATTGCAAAGTTTGAGTCCCATGTGACATCGGATGTGGGCACAGCGTGGTCAAAGGGCCCATTTTCACCTTATGCACCTCGTTACATCAGTGAAGGACCAAAATAAGGAATGGGTCATTAGGATTTGCATGTCCATGTGTTCGATCGGGCTCAAAAGTTTCACAAGCCCTAAACCCTATGGTTTCCATGCTCTTGCAACGTTTGAGTCCCATTTGACAGCAGATGTGGGCAAGGTGAGGTCAGAGGGCCCATTTTCAACCTATGCACCTCGTTGCATTAGTAAAGGAGTAGAAAATGGAATGGGTCATTTGGAGTTGCAAATGCATGTGTCCGATCAAGCTAAAAATTTATGTAGTTCCCAAACCCTATGGTTTCGATGCTCTTGCAAAGTTGGACTCCCATCCAACACCGGATGTGGGCACGGCGAGGTCAGAGGGCCCATTTTCACCCTATGCACCTCGTTGCATCACTAAAGGACCAAAATAAGGAATGGGTCATTAGGATTTGCATGTCCATGTGTCCAATTTGGATCAAAATTTGTTCATCTCCTAAAACCTATGGTTTCCATGCTCTTGCAAAGTTTGAGTCCCATCTGACATCAGATGTTGGCATGGTGAGGTCAGAGGGCCCATTTTCACCCTATGCAACTCGTTGCATTAGTGAAGGAGCAAAAAATGGAATGGGTCATCCGGATTTGCATGTCCATGTGTCCGATTGGGATCAAAATTTTCACAAGTCCTAAACCCTATGGTTTCCATGCTCTTGAAATCCCATCCGACACCGAATGTGGGCACGAGAAGGTCAAAGGGCCCATTTTCACCCTATGCACCTCGTCGCATGAGTGAGGGGGCAAATTAAGGAAAGGGTCATTTGGATTTGCATGTCAAAGTGTCCAATCGGGCTCAAAATATGCACAAGTCCTAAACCCTATGGTTTCCATGCTCTTGTAGAGTTTGAGTCCCATCTGACACCAGATGTGGGCACGGTGAGGTTAGAGGGCCCATTTTCACCCTATGCACCTCGTTGCATTAGTGAAGGTGCAAAAAATAAGGAATAAGTCATTAGTATTTGCATGTGGATGTGTCCGATTGCACTCAAAATCTGCATAGGTTGTAAACCCTATGATCTCCATGCTCTTGCAAAGTTTGAGTCCCATTTGACACCAGATGTGGGCACGGCATGGTTAAATGGACCATTTCCAGACTATGTGCTCGATCGGGCTCAAAATTTGTAGAGATCCTAAACCCTATGGTTCTCATGCTATAGCAAATTTTGAGTCCCATCTGACATAGGATGCAGACCGGTGAGGTCAAACGGCCCATTTCCACCTGATGCAGCTCGTTGCATCACCGAAGTTGCAAAATAAGGAATGGGTCATTAGGATTTGCATGTCCATGTGTCCAATCAGGCTCAAAATTTGCATAGGTCCTAAATCCTATGGTTTCCATGCTCTTGCAAAGTTTGAGTCCCATCCGACACTGGATGTGGGCATAGCAAGGTAGAGGGCCCATTTTCACACCCTATGCACCTCGTTGCATCAATGAAGGAGCAAAAAATGGAATGGGTCATTAGTATTTGCATGTCCATATGTTCGATCGGGGTCAAAAGTTGCATAGGTCCTAAACCCTATTTTCTTGCTAATTTTGAGTCCCATTCGACACTGGATGTGGGCAGGGAGAGGTCAGAGGGCACATTTTCACCCTATGCACCTTGTTGCATCAGTGAAGGAGCAAAAATTGGAGTGGGTCATTCAGATTTGCATGTCCATGTGTCCCATTGGGCTCAAAATTTGCACAGGTCCTAAACAATTTGGTTTCCATGCTCTTGCAAATTTTGAGTCCCATCCAACTCCAGATGTGGGCACGGCGAGGTCAGAGGGCCCATTTTCATCCTATGCACCTCGTTGCATCAGTGAAGAAGCAAAAAATGGAATGGGTCATCCGGATTTGCATGTGCATGTGTCCGATCAGTCTGAAAATTTGCACAGGTCCTAAACCCTATGGTTTCCATGATCTTGAAAGTTTGCGTCCCATCCAACCAGATGTGGACACGGCAACGTGAGAGGGCCCATTTGTTAGATATGCTCAATACCCCACCCTCCTGGTAACCACCAGTGGTCCACGGTGCTCAAGTTGTAAGGCCCCCATATGAGGAGAAGCCATGTGTGAGCCCCGGACACTGGATGGGATCCTGATTTGCATGTCAGATGAGGTGTAAACCCTGAGACCATTGATGGTAGAAAGGATTTTTGTGTGGGAGCCCCTTATTCTTGCTGGGGCCTGGGTCATCCGGATATGCATGTCCATGTGTGCAATTGGGTTGAAAATTTGCACAAGTACTAAACATATGGTTTCCATGATCTTGCAATGTTTGAGTCCCATCCGACACTGGATGTGGGCACGGTGAGGTCAGAGGGCCCATTTTCACCCTATGGACCTCATTGCATCAGTGAAGGTGCAAAAAATAAGGAATGGGACATCTGGATTTGCATGTCCATGTGTCCAATCCAGCCAAAAATTTGCACAAGTCCTAAACCCTAGGGTTTCCATGATCTTGAAAGTTTGCATCTCATCTGACATCGGATGTGGGCACGGCAAGATTAGAAGGCCCATTTTCACCCTATGCACTTCATTGCATCAGTGAAGGTGCAAAAAATAAGGAATGGATCATTAGTATTTGCATGTCCATGTGTCCGATTGGGCTCAAAATTTGCACAGGTCCTAAAACCTATGGTTTCCATGCTCTTGCAAAGTTTGAGTCCCATGCAACACCGGATGTGGGCACGGCGAGGTCGGAGGGCCCACTTTAACCCTATGTACCTCATTGCATAAGTGAAGGAGCAAAATAAGGAATGGGTCATTAGGATTCCCATGTCCATATCTCCGATCGTGCTCAAAATTTTCACAAGTCCTAAAACCTATGGTTTCCATGATCTTGCAAAGTTTGAGTCCCATGCGACACCTAATGTGGGCACGATGTGGTCAAAGGGACCATTTTCACCTTATGTACCTTGTTGCATCAGTGAAGGAGCAAAAAAAGAAATGGGTCATTAGGATTTGCATGTCCATGTGTTTGATCGAGCTCGAAAGTTTCACAGGTCCTAAACCCTATGGTTTCCATGCTCTTGCAATGTTTGAGTGCCATTCGACACCGGATGTGGGCAAGGTGAGGTCAGAGGGCCCATTTTCACCCTATGCACCTCAGTGCATCAGTGAAGGAGCAAAAAATGGAATGGGTCATTCAGATTTGCATGTCCATGTGTCCGATCGCGGGCTCAGAATATGCACAGTTCCTAAAACCTATGGTTTCCATGCTCTTGCAAAGTTGGAGTCCCATTCCACACTGGATGTGGGCACAGCAAGGTCAGAGGGCCCATTTTCACCCCAAGCACCTTGTTGCATCAGTGAAGGAGTGAAATAAGGAATGGGTCATTAGGATTTGCATGTCCATGTTTCCGATCAGGCTCAAAATTTGCAGGTCCTAAACCCTATGGTTTCCATGCTCTTGCTAAGTTTGAGTCCCATTTGACACCCGATGTGGGCAGGGTGAGGTCAGAGGGCCCATTGCCACCCTATGCACCTCATTGCATCAGTGAAGGAGCAAAAAATGGAGTGGGTCATTTGGATTTGCATGTCCATGTGTCTGATCGGGCTTAAAACTAGGGTGGTTTCCATGCTCTTGCAACTTTTGAGTCCCATCAAACACCACATGTGGGCACGGCGTGGTCAAAAGGCCCATTTTCACCCTATGCACCTCGTTGCATCAGTGAAGGAGCAAAAAATGGAATGGGTCATACGGATTTGCATGTCCATGTGTCCAATTGGGCTGAAAATTTGCACAAGTACTAAACCCTATGGTTTTCATGATCTTACAATGTTTGAGTCCCATCCAACACCGGATACCGGCATAGCGAGGCCAATGGCCCATTTTCACCCCATGCAACTTGTTGCATCAGTGAAGGAGCAAAAAGTGGAATGGGTCATCTGGATTTGCATGTCCATGTGTTCGATTGGGCTCAAAATTTTCACAGGTCATAAATCGTATGGTTTCCAAGCTCTTGCAAAGTTTGAGTCCCATCTGACACTGGATGTGGGCACAGGAAGGTCAGAGCCCCCATTTTCACCCTATGCACCTTGTCGCATGAGTGAAGGAGCAAATTAAGGAATGGGTCATTTGGATTTGCATGTCAAAGTGTCCAATCGGGCTCAGAATATGCACAAGTTCAAAACCCTATGGTTTCCATGCTCTTGCAAAGTTTGAGTCCCATTCGACACCAGATGTGGACATGGCGAGGTCAAAGGGCCCATTTTCACCCTATGCACCTCGTTGCATCAGTGAAGGTGCAAAAAATAAGGAATAAGTCATTAGTATTTGCATGTCGATGTGTTTGATCACGCTCAAAATTTGCACAGGACATAAACCCTATGATTTTCATGCTCTTGCAAAGTTCGAGTCCCATCTAACATTGGATGTGCACACGGCACGATCAGAGGGCCCATTTTCACTCTATGCTCCTCGTTGCATGAGTGAAGGTGCAAAAAATAAGGAATGGGTCATTAGGATTTGAATGTCCATGTGTTCAATCAGGCTTGAAATTTTGATAGGTCCTAAACTGTATGGTTTCCATGCTCTTGCAAAGTTTGAGTCCCACCCAACACCGGATGTGGGCATGGCAAGGTCATTAATATTTTCATGTCCATGTGTCCGATCGGCAGCCTCAAAATTTGCACAAGTCCTAAACCCAATGGTTTCCATGCTCTTGCAAAGTTGGAGTCCCATAGGACACCAGATCTGGGCACAGCGAGTTCAGAGGGCCCGTTTTCACCCTGTGCACCTCATTGCATGAGTGAAGGAGAAAAAAATGAAATGGGTCATCTAGATTGACATGTCTATGTGTCCGATTGGGCTGGAAATTTTCATAGGTCCTAAAACCTATGGTTTCCATGATCTTGCAAAGTTTGAGTCCCATGTAACATCGGATGTGGGCACGGCGTGGTCAAAGGGCCCATTTTCACCCTATGCAGCTCGTTGCATCAGTGAAGGACCAAAATAAGGAATGGGTCATTAGGATTTGCATGTCCATGTGTTCGATCAACCTCAATAGTGGATGTGGGCAGGGTGAAGTTAGAGGGCCCATTTTCACCCTATGCACCTCGTTGCATTAGTGAAGGAGCAGAAAATGGAATGGGTCATTCGGAGTTGCATGTGCATGTGTCCAATCAAGCTCAAAATTTACGTAGTTTCTAAACCCTATGGTTTTCATGCTCTTGCAAAGTTGGACTCCCATCCAACACCGGATGTGGTCACGGCGAGGTCAGAGGGCCCATTTTCACCCTATGCACCTCGTTGCATCACTAAAGGAGCAAAATAAGGAATGGGTCATTAGGATTTGCATGTCCATGTGTCCGATTTGGCTCAAAATATGTTCATTTCCTAAAACCTATGGTTTCCATGCTCTTGCAAAGTTTGAGTCCCATTTGACATCAGATGTTGGCATGGTGAGGTCAGAGGGCCCATTTTCACCCTATGCAAAATGGGTCATCCGGATTTCCATGTCCATGTGTCTGACTGGGATCAAAATTTTCACAAGTCCTAAACCCTATGGTTTCCATGATCTTGTAAAGTTTGAGTCCCATCCGACATCGGATGTGGGCACGGGAAGGTCAGAGGGCCCATTTTCACCCTATGCACCTTGTCGCATGAGTGAAGGAGCAAATTAAGGAATAAGTCAACTGGATTTCCATATCAAAGTGTTCGATCGGGCTCATAATATGCACAAGAATTAAACCCTATGGTTTCCATGCTCTTGCAAATTTTGAGTCCCATCCCATACTAGATGTGGGCACGGCGAGGTCAGAGGTCCCATTTTCACCCTATGCATCTCGTTGCATCAGTGAAGGTGCAAAAAATAAGGAATAAGTCCTTAGTAGTTGCATGTCGGTGTGTTCGATCATGCTCAAAATTTGCACAAGTCATAAACCCTATGATTTCCATGCTTTTGCAAAGTTTGAGTCCCACACATTAGATGTGGGCACGGCGTGGTCAGAGGGCCCATTTTCACCCAATGCACCTCGTTGCATGAGTGATGGTGCAGAATAAGGAATGGGTCATTAGGATTTACATGCCCATGTGTCCAATCGGGCTCAAAATTTTCACAGGTCCTAAAACCTATGGTTTCCATGCTCTTGCAAAGTTTGAGGCCCATCTGAGATCGGATCTGGGCACTGCGATGATAGACGGCTCATTTTCACCCTATGCACCTCGTTGCATCAGTGAAGGAGCAAAAAATCGAATGGGTCATCCAGATTTGCATGTCTATGTGTTCGATTGGCTCAAAATTTTCAGAAATCCTAAACCCTATGGTTTTCATGCTATTGCAAAGTTTGAGTCCCATCTGACACTAGATGCGGATTGGCGAGGTTCAATGGCCCATTTCCAACCTATGCAGCTCATTGCATCACTGAAGGTGCAAAATAAGCAATGGGTCATTAGGATTTGCATGTCCATGTGTCCAATCAGGCTCAAAATTTGCACAGGTCCTAAATCCTATCATTTCCATGCTCTTGCAAAGTTTGAGTCCCATCTGACACTGGATGTGGGCACAGCAAGGTAGAGGGCCCATTATGCACCTCGTTGCATCAATGAAGGAGCAAAAAATGGAATGGGTCATTAGTATTTGCATGTCCATGTGTTCGATCGGGCTCAAAATTTGCACAGGTCCTAAACCCTATTGTTTCCATGCTCTTGCTAAGTTTGAGTCCCATTCGACACTGGATGTGGGCAGGGTGAGTTGAGAGGGCACATTTTCTCCCTATGCACCTTGTTGCATCAATGGAGCAAAAATTGGAGTGGGTCATACTCGGATTTGCATGTCCATGTGTCCCATCAGGCTCAGAATTGGCACAGGTCCTAAACCCTTTGGTTTCCATGCTCTTGCAAATTTTGAGTCCCATCCAACACCAGATGTGGGCATAGCGAGGTCAGAGGGCCCATTTTCATCCTATGCACCTCGTTGCATCATTGAAGGATCAAAAAATGGAATGGGTCATCTGGATTTTCATGTCCATGTGTCCGATCGGGCTAAAAATTTGCACAGGTCCTAAACCCTATGGTTTCCATGATCTTGAAAGTTTGCGTCCCATCCGACACCGGATGTGGACACGGCAAGGTGAGAGGGCCCATTTGTTAGATATGCTCAATGCCCCACCCTCCTAGTAACCACTAGTGGTCCAAGGTGCTCAAGTTGTAAGGCCCCCATATGAGGACAAGCCATGTGTGAGCCCGAGACATTGGATGGATCTTGAAGGGCCCATTTTAACCATATGCACCTCGTTGCATCAATAAAGGAGCAAGAAATAAGAAATAAGTCATTAGTATTTGCATGTCCATGTGTCCAATCGGGCTTAAAATTTGCAAAAGACCTAAATTCCATGGTTAACACTCAGGTGAGACCCCGACCATTGTCATTTGAGGAAGTTTGTGCTTTACTTATGGAGGAGGAATTGAGGCTTAAAGCTTGAGATGGAGGTGGCAATGGGGATGCTACATTCTCTGCCACTATGAAAGGCAAAGGTGGTTCCTCCACCAAAGGTGATTCCTCTATTAGTGGTGACAAAAAGAAGAAGGGCGACAAGAAGAAGTTTCAAGGAGAATGCTTCTACTGCAAGAAGAAGGGCCATGTGATTGCAGACTACCGAGTCAAGAAAGCATATGAAAAGAATGGTACCCTAAAGAAGACAGATAAGGGGAAAGAGACAGCTAACACAGTGGAAGCAGAGTTGGATCTATTTCTAGCCATTGAGGAAGAGTGTTCCTCAGTTCAAGAAGCATCAACCCCACTGATTCATGGGTGTTGGATAGTGGTTCCTCCCACCACATGACTTGCAAGAAGGGTCTATATTGTTCCATGCAGCCTCTACAGGAAGCCATCACTATGACGGTTGGAAATAATGCAAAATTCCCTTGGACGATTGGGACAAAACATAGATCTCAAAAAGATGAAGATTCTGATATCAATTTCATTCAAAACGGAGCTTGGAACAGAAAGTTATGATGGTTTTACGAAAGAACTCCAAAACTATTCCAAACAATAGACCCGACCACTCAGACAACAATACATTTTATTCTACTAAATGGAACAAATATCTAAATACATCAGTAGATAGATCTTGAAAAGACAAAGATTTTGATATAAGTTTCATTCAAAACGGAGCTCGGAGTAGAAAGTTATGACCATTTTACGAAAGACTATCAAAATTGTCCATACCCGACTGCAGTTATGGAAAGGGCAATGATCTCCTTCAGCACAAAAGTAGCTTCTCAGATACATGGCAAATTGAGGTTGCCTAGGGGAGTAGAGAATACCCTTAACACAGATCTAGAAATGACTCACTCATGTGGGTACACTAAGCTTTAGAGCGAGGAGAGAGGAGATGGAAGAAGGGTGAGGAAAAGGAAGCATGAACTTTATTCAAAACATCAAAAGCAAGAAGAGGGGTACAAAGTGAGAGCCTTCTAGGGAGAAGGGAAAAGATAGGCCAAGCTAGATACAAATGATGACATAACTATGAAGGGAAGAACCAAATGTTGGAGAGGGAGGAGAGAGATCTCTTTTATAAAGCAGTTCTCACCCTCCTTCACCTTGTTACATTTTCACCCAGTAGATTCCTTCACCCCCTGGTGACATAAGGACATGGGTCACTATCAAATGTCCTTTTGGGCACATTTTGATAAGTTTCCCATCACAAGATCCTCATGACTCTTTAAAAATTGAGAAAGTCAAGAGTCTTTCCCCTTGGAGCCCATAGGGACCCTCTCTTTTCCATATGTCAACATCCTCCATATACCACCTTGGAATTCTAGAAGGATTCCTCTTGACTTCACACTCTTCCACACTTCTCCACATGCCCTCCATGTGCTTGTATGTGCTCTCCATATTAGTTTAGTACATTATGGAGGCCATGCAGTCATCTGGCCCACTCAAACTACACGACTCATTTCTATTTTCCCAATTACAAAGCAAATAATATATCTCTTAAACCATTCTATCCCTATACCAAGGGATTTATAATTCATACCCATGGTATTTACAATGATGCACTCCAGTCATAATCACATTTGCAATCATTTTCACTAATTATTCTAATTAGTCTCAAACCCACATTAATGATTACATGAAATAAAGTAGTCGACATCAGAAGATTGACAAGCCGCAACGAGAGTAGCCGCAAAGAGCCACCGCCACCAACTTCTTAGTCAGGCTTCTTGGTTCTTTGTCTCCATGGCTAGCTTTTGTCACCTTACAGGCCCCACAAATCCTCCCACAGGTTTCAAAACAAAATATCATTTTTTGTTGTCACATCTTTCCCCCCCAGTAGATCCCCAAGCTTGTCTTGGGGGTCTGCTGGGGCTAACAAGGTGGTTGATCACAAAACAACATATGCCAATACTCACGGGTGCATCCTGGTGTATCCTTGCCTCGATCAAATGCATTATGTGTACAATGTGCAAAACTATAAATGCTCTTTATATATTGGAGATAAGCATCTATCTCCACATCCAAGTGAGTAGAATCTAGCAACCATTGTCTATATGCACACAACAATGGATTAGCATACTTGGATACCATCCAAACTTCACTTGAACGGTGTGTGAGATTTACCTCCTTATTGACAACTTCACAATGTAGCTGGTGATTAGCAAAAGGAGAAGACATAATGCAAGCATCTTCAAATTTCAAGTACTCAAGGACCCCTACATCAGCATCACATATTTCTATGTTCTCCTCTTCCAATAAGGCATCATCGAGAATTTCATAGCATTCTTTGTCATTTTCTATCATCATCTTAGATTCCAAGTCAGCATCATTTGCAATTGTCAACATTGCAGGAGCCTCAACATCCTTAGGATCACTAGCATAAATGTCATCCTTCGGGACTACATGGCTCTCTTGATCAATAGCAAATATGGATTGCTTGCTCTCAAGATGGTAAGTATCTAAAAGGTTAACACAGTCCCATGTTTCAAATGCAACAATGTCAAGATCTTCACATGGATCTTCAACGAACAAGCATGAAACTCCATCAAGAATAGGATCAAAGGTATCACTCTCATTATCCATATGAGTTGATGCACTAGTTGTGAATGATAAAGGAATATTTTCAAGATTTTCATATTCACCTTTTGTTTCACATTCATATGTGTCAACAATCAAGATTTCTTCATCACCACATGAGTCTTCAACAAACAATCCAGATACTCCTTCAAAAGACTCATCATGTGTTGTAGGAGGAGAAACATCACCCAATAGAACAAAGGTAGAGGTATCCTTATACAAGGATGGAAATGAATGAATCTTTGACTCCCCCAGTTTGGCATTTCTTTAAGAAGTTCAAGAGTGGAGGATCCAAACCTGCTTGAGGATTCATCTTTTGTTGGAATGACCTTCACAATTGTTGGCTGCTCTATGCTCTCTTCCATTTTCAAATATCTTGCTTTCCTTTGAGGAGTAGAAGGCACAATTTCACTATGTTTCACTGCAAGATTCCAGACCTGAAGTTCTGAATCCTTTGCCTTCGCTTGTTTTGTTTCTTCCATCATGAGACTTTCCTCTTTCCCTCGTAAGGGAATTTCTTCCATCATTGCTAATGTCTTTTCTTCTTTTTGCTTCAACCCAAGACACTCATTGCGATAGTGTCCCCTTTCATGGCATTCATAGCAAGTAATCCCAATTATATCTCGAGGACTCTCTTCACTCTTATGACCTCTAGGCAGCCATGCATTTACCAAATGTAATTTCAAATCGGCAAACTCACCCATCAATTGAGAAATATTATGATATAACTTTGAGGACTTTTGTACCTGAGGAGTTTCCATCACCTTCACTTGGGAAGCCAAAGTCAATGATGTTGAAGTAGACATAAATAAGGATTCAATTTCTAAAGAAGCTTCCTTCTTGGTTGCAATACGAAGTGCCTCCATGTATGTCATTGTATCTTTACACATTACTTTTGAACGAAGACGAGGCTCCAAAGCCATCACAAACTTGCTCATCTTAAGGTGCTCCATTACCAAAGAATTTTTAGAGTCCCCCATGGTAGAAGAAGAAGAAGCAACATGTAAAGCAGCATGTTGATACTTCATGAACAGCGCCTCATACCTCTTTCCTCATTGATAAGGTGGAAACTGACTCTCCTTCCTTTTGGGAAATCTGGTCCAACTGCAATAGTAAGGCATTTGGTGACTCCATCATCCCAAATCTCTCCTTCATTGCTTTGGTCAACCTTTCCCAATCACTCTTGGTCTCTTCTGGCAAAGCCTCATGCCAAGTTAAGGCCACTCCCTCCAAGAAATCTGGAAGTATTTCGGTTCGATCCATCATAGACCAACCTGTCAAGCGACATGCTCAATTGAACTCTCGGAGATAACTCCCCGAATCTTCTTCCTTTGATCCACAGAACACTGGGATGTTGAACATTTTTGCACCAAAAGATGAGTAGAAACTAAAAACTTTTCCAAAGATGACTTTCTTTCCTTCAATCTAACGGGACCGTGCGCTTATAATAGAAGGATTCTAGGAAAAACCTACCCGGCATCTCCAGCATTTGATGTGACAAAAAACTGGGGGTTTGGTTTTGGTCAAATTGAAGAAGAGAGAAGCGATTTGGGCATTAGATGAAGCTTAAAGAGACACTCACTCTCTATCTTCTCAGATCAAAACAAAGATATAGATGTCAAAGGTGAGGTTGTACTCTAGCATTGGAAATAAGAAAGGCTGAGGGGAAGCATTGATTTGAGCGAATCGGTCTATCCCAAAAGTAAGGGCGAGCCGTTGTTAGAAGAACATCTTTTGACTCAACACAATGTGAACTGATGTGAAAGGCATGAATTGATAGGGCTGATTTGGTTGAATGGGATGGTTGGGACGAAACATAGATCTCAAAAAGACAAAGATTCTAATATCAGTTTCATTCAAAACGAAGCTTGGAACAGAAAGTTATGACGATTTTACGAAAGGTTCTCAAAATTGCTCGAAACAATAGACCCGACCACTCAGACAACAATAACTTTTATTCTACTAAATGAAACAAATATTTGAATACATCAGTAGATAGATCTTGAAAAGACAAAGATTTTAATATAAGTTTCATTCAAAACGGAGCTCGGAGTAGAAAGTTATTACCATTTTACGGAAGACTGTCAAAACTATCCTTACCCGCCGACTGCAGTTATGGAAAGGGCAACGATCTCCTTCAGCAGAGAAGAAGCTTCCAAGATACATGGCAAATTGAGGTTGCCCAGGGGAGTAGAGATCTAGAAATGACTCACTCATGTGGGTGCACTAAGCTTTAGAGTGAGGAGAGAGGAGATGGAAGAAGGGTAAGGAAAAGGAAGCATGAACTTTATTCAAAACATCAAAAGCAAGAAAAGGGGTACAAAGTGAGAGCCTAATGCTCTAGGGAGAAGGAAAAAGATAGGCAAAGATAGATACACGTGATGGCATAACTACAAAGGGAAGAACCAGATGCTGGAGAGGGAGGAGAGAGGTCTCTTTCATAGAGCAATTCTCACCCTCCTTCACCTTGTTACATTTTCAGCCAGTAGATTCCTTCACCCCCTGGTGACATAAGGACATGGGTCACCATCAAATGTCCTTTTGGGCACATTTTGACAAGAGTCCCATCACAAGATCCTCACGACTCTTTAAAAATTGAGAAAGTCAAGAGTCTTTCCCCTTGGAGCCCATAGGGACCCTCTCTTTTCCATATGTCAACATCCTCCATATACCACCTTGGAATTCTAGAAGGATTCCTCTTGACTTTATAGTCTTTCACACTCCTCCACATGCCCTCCATGTGCTTGGCATGTGCTCTCCATATTATTTTTGTACATTATGGAGGCCATGCAGTCATATGGCCCACTCAAAATACATGACTCATTTCTATTTTCCCAATTACAAAGCAAATAATATATCTCTCAAACCATTCTATCCCTATACCAAGGTATTTATAATTCATACCCGTGGTATTTACAATGATGCACTCCACTCATAATCACATTTGCAATCATTTTCACTAATTATTCTAATTAGTGTCAAACGCACATTAATGATTACATGAAATAAAGTAGTCGACATCAAAAGATTGACAAGCCACAACGAGAGTAGCGGCAAAGAGCCGTCTCCCACCACCTTCTCTGTCACGCTTCTTGGTTCTTTGTCTCCATGGCTAGCTTTTGTCACCTTGCAAGCCCCACAAATACTCCCACAAGTTTCAAAAAAATATCATTTTTTGTTGTCACAGAAAAGTCACCAACCTATTGTTACAACACCAAAAAAGCCATTGCGGCGATGGGAAGGTAGCTCTACAACCATGATAACTAGATTCCTATGTCTGTTGTCAGATGGACCAAGGCAGCCTCAGAGAATCGAGAAAGGAGGGCTTTTGCTCACATGAAGAGAGGGGGAAGGGAGGAAGGGAGGAGAGGGGAAGGGAGGGGAAGGGGAAGCGGGAGGAGGGAGAGGACAGGGGAGGGGAGGGGGAGGGGAGGGGAAGGGAGGAGAGGGGAAGGGGGAAGCAGAAGGAGGGAGGGGGAAGGGGAGGGGGGAAGTGGGAGGAGAGGGGAAGGGAGGGGAGAGAGAAAGCAGGAGGAGAGGGGATGGGAAGCGGAAGGAAGTGGGAAGGAGGGGAGGGAGAAGAGGGGATGGGAAGCGGGAGGAGAGGGGAAGGGAGGGAGGGAGTACCTGGGTGGGGAGGTGGTGGAGGAGCTCCAGGAAAGTTGTGAGAGAGAATGAGGAGAAGTAGTGATGGCCGAGATTATTGTAGAAGTAAAGGAGCCTGCAAGTTTGGAGGAAGCACTTATAGACCGAGATTGGAAAAATGCTATGCAAGTAGAATATGACAACATCATGAAGAATGAAACTTGGGAGCTGGTAGATAGACCACCTAACAGAAAGGTTATTGGCACCAAATGGGCTTGGAAGGTAAAGTACAAGGCCGATGGGACTTTGGAAAAGTACAAAGCCAAATTGGTTGCACAAGGATTTTCATAGGTTGAAGGGTTTGATTTTTAGGAATCTTTCACTCCGACTACTAGAATGACCACTATTCGCATAGTACTATCGGTGGCTACTCATAAAAAGTGGCTTGTTTATCAGATGGATGTTAAATCAGCATTCTTGAATGGTGACCTCAAGGAGGAGGTGTACGTGGCTCAACCACCTCGGTTTGAGGCCCCCCATTCTGAGAACAAGGTATGTAAACTAAAGAAGGCTCTGTACTGGCTGAAACAGGCCCCAAGAGCATGATACCAAATGGATAGACAAATTCTTTCATAAATTAAACTCCAAAAGATGTGCCTCAGATGCTAACTTGTATGTGTACAGGAAAGGTGGAAAATCTGCTATTATTGTCCTATATGTGGATGATCTCCTTATTACAAGTGACTATGAAGACATGATCTAGCAGACTAGAAAGGCGTTGAGCACAGAGTTTGAGATGACAGACTTAGGCTTGATGCACTACTATTTGGGAATTGAAGGCCAGGCAAGATCTTCATCTCTCAATAGAAATATGCAAGGGAGACCTTGAAGGCATTTGGTATGTCCGAGTGCAAGGAGATAGCTACACCTATGGAGAGGTAAATGCGAGGCTGTCTATGGAGGATGCCTCACCACCAGTAGACATCGAGAGGTACAGGAAGTTGGTTGGCATTCTCATCTATCTATGCAACACCAGACCGGACATTAGTCTTGCTGTTGGCGTTTTGAGCAGGTTCTCCAATAAGCCCCAGGAGAATCATTGGAATGCAGGGATACGGGTGCTAAGGAATGTGAAGGGCACTCTTGATTATGGCATCACTTATGGTACGGGCACTTCTTTGGCTGGTCATTGTGACTCAGATTGGGCTGGAGATGTTGATTCCAGGAAATCAGTTTCTAGATATTGTTTCTCTTTAGGTTCAGGTATCTTCTCTTGGATCAGTAAGAAACAACCAAGAGTGACATTGTCTTCTACCGAGGTTGAGTACAAGGCAACATGTTTTGCTGCTTGTGAAGTTGTGTGGCTGAGGAGGATCTTATGGCACATGGGAGTGCAAGAGGATGAGGCATTTGTGCTGAGGTGCGACAATCAAAGTTGCATGGCCATTGCTAATAATCCAATGTTTCATGCATGCACAAAACATATAGAGATTCAGTATCACTATGTGTGTGATTTGATCGAGGACAGGATAGTGGAATTGGTCTACTATCCAACAGAGCAAAATGGAGCAGATATCTTCACCAAGGCACTCGGGAAGGATCAGCTTCATCTTCAGAGACCCGGCATTGAGGTGTTAGATATGCTCAATGCCCCACCCTCCTGGTAACAACCAATGGTCCAAGGTGCTCAAGTTGGAAGGGTCCCATATGAGGAGAAGCCATGTGTGAGCCCGGGACAGTGGATGGGATCTTGACTTGCATGTCAGATGAGGTTTATCAAGAGACCGTTGATGGTAGAAAGGTCATTGTGTGGGAGCCCCTTATTCTTGCTAGGACCTGGGGGCCAGTTGGTGGGGGATCCCAAGGGGGCCAGCAGCCCCCCTGGTTGGGGTTCAGTGGTGAGAGCCCCTGAGGCAATGGTATAGAGAATATTCCTTCAATATTTTATGGATGACTAGCTGGTTCCACTAACTAGATTGACTGGTCGGCTTCACCGACTAGGTTGACTGGTCAGTTCCATCAACTACGTTGATCCGACTACCGTCCTCATAGCTATAAAGAGGCCACTTCCCAGTCCATTGTACCAGATCAGATATTCTCGTTAGTAGCTCTCCACCTAGTATCTATCTAGATCACCATCTAAGCTCCACTGTGGGAGCGCATGGGTGGATGGAGCCATCATCTGTACTACGTCAGTATTGAAAGAAAATTTTCTTCGTCTCTAGTTTGCTGTGTACTCTCTATTCTTTGTTTAGTTTCTATTCCGCCGTGCCGTCTAATTTAACACATGCCCACATCCGGTGTTGGATCCGACTCAAACATTGCAAGATCATGGAAACCATAGGGTTTAGGGCTATTGCAAATTTTCAGCCCATTTGGACACATGGACTGTTGAGATATCGAGCTCCACTCGTGATATGCCAGGGTGACCGTTGTGCATTTATGTCACCGACTTGTTAGCTGCAGATGTGGTTGGTACACTGCCCACGAATAATAGCTGGATGACAGCTATCCTTATGTACTGCCCACGAATAATAGCTGGATGACAGCTATCCTTATGTACTCTAGTTCATGGCTCACTTAGTATGCCACCTTAGTTAGCTGAGTTTGGTTTGAGACCCACATATAGGGTTCTTCTATTTTTTTTGTACTAGAGTTCTTTTGGCTTTCACAACTAAGAAGAGGAAAACTGTTTTCAGCCTCCACCTTTGTGTGTATTCCCCCATTGTGTATGTGAGAAAGCCGCAAGTGAGACTCCTTCCTTCTCTCCCACTATATTCACATGGTATCAGAGCCTGGTTCGTGGTAAGGAGCTCAAAAAAGCAAACCAAGTTCGCGGTGTCTTAGTAAGAGGACTAGTGTTGCTTTCCTTTTTCGAGTTTGGGAGCAAATCTCTATAGGTAGCACAACCGGAAAGTGCAAGAGTGCATTGTCTCAGATTGAGATGCCCTTCGCAGTGTGGCGAGAGGGCAATATATGCTACGGGTCAGGGCTAAGCCCTTGGTGACTTTATTTTTCTGATTCGAGGCCATTTCGGGGCCCGTTTTGGAGGCAGAAGTTCTCCTAAGCACTGAGAAAAAGGCCCTGATTTTGTTGTGCGACCACTGCTCTGCAGGTCGGTGAAAAGTTGCCACAGAAATTGCATCGTATGTCTGTGCGTAGAGATATTGGGAGTTACAGAATCATCCTTATTGCCTGTTGATGCAAAATCGTCACTAGGAAGTGACTGTGTGGTCAAATACCACTTTCGTCAGTTTTGCAGATTTGCCCTTGTGATGCAGAAGCTATGTTTTTTGCAGTGACAGAATATTTTTCACTGTTTTGTAATGGCATCTGATTCTCTTTCACAGATTGTCACTAAAAAGCTTGACAAGAACAACTTCCAAGCATGGAAGTTTAGAATGACGAGTTTCCTTATGGGAAAAGGCTATTGGGAGTTCATTACAGGAAATGAAGAAGAACCAGTTCTTCCTAATGTTCCCAATCAACAGGAAATGCAGGCATTTAAAGGATGGCATGAGAGAGCCAGAAAAGTTATGTACTGGTTGTCTATCAGTATTTCGAATTCTATGATTGTGCATATTCAAGATGCAAGTACACCAAAGGAGGCATGGGATAGTTTGGCAGACAGCACAAATACGCAAGCTAGGAAAATGCAGCTCAAGCAGGAGTTGCACAATGTGCAGAGAGAAAATATGAGCATCAATGACTACCACATGAAGGTGAAGAAAATTGCAGATGCACTTACTTCCATTGGATCGCCAGTGGAAGATGATGATCTAGTTTCTGTGACCTTGAATGGTCTAGGAAAGGATTATGCACAATTCTGGACATCCATTGCCGTCCGTGAAAAATTTCCTGATTTTGAGGAGTTGTTTGCTCTTCTAATTTCTGAAGAGTAGAGAAATGGTGGTGCATCTTCTTTAGGAGGAACTTCAAAAGAAACTGTCTTCTACTCAAATGCTGGAAGAGGTAGAGGCAAAGATAGAGGAGGCCAATCTGGAGGCCCTGGTAGAAATCAAAATATGCAGCAAACTCAAGAAAACCAATCCTTTAGAGGAGGATGTGGTAACTCTAGAGGCAGGGGGAGCCAAAGAGGTCGTGGTGGATGGCAGAGAGGTCAAAATGCAAACATCAATGTTGAATGCTACTATTGTAGTAAAATGGGTCATATGGCTAAAGACTACTACAAAAAGCAGAATGACATCATGAATGGAAAATTGCAGCAAGGGAATTATGCATCTTCTAGTAGATAGGGTGATGACAGAAATGGGCATCTGTTTCTGGTGCAACACATGACCAATTCTGTGACAAGTGCAGAAGAAAGCAATGATGTGTGGTATGTTGACTCAGGTGCGTCAAACCACATGACAGGTCATGCAGAATGGATGTAGGATGCAAGGAAAATGGAAAGACCAGGATTTGTGGAGACTGGTGATGATACTGCACATCCTATTGTGCAGATTGGTAAAATTCCTTTGTCTATGCAGGATGGGAAAAAGAAATACCTGTCTGATGTATTTCATGTCCCGAACATCACCAAGAACCTGGTTTCTGTTGGTCAAATGGTTGAGCAAGGTTTGCAGGTCAGATTTAATCCTCATGGATGGGCACACCCCTTTTCAATTGGTGTACGGCCTTGAAGCTGTGGTCCCACTAGAATTTGTAATACCAAGCCTATGCATAGCAGTACAGGAACGCATGGGAGACCATGAATCCTTGAAAGAAAGACTCTATCAGTTGGAGAAGCATACAAAGACAAGACTAGTCGCCTACCATGCCATGACAATAGAAAAACGCAAAAGAAAGGCATGGTTTGACAGAAGTCTTAAAGCTAAAGTCTTCAAGGAAGGTGACTTGGTCTTGTTATACAATGCCAAAGTACACAAGGGGAAATTGAAGTATTTAGGTCAAGGACCCTACTGAGTAAGAAAGACTCAATTCCATCGGAGCTGTGCTGCTAGAAACATTGGATGGAGTCTAATTCAACACAACCATAAACAGGAGCCGATTGAAGCGATACAACATCAACACGCAAGCCATCCCCGACAATAATGAAGTTTTGGGAACCCCAAGTCTTCAATAGATTGCACTAGATTGTTACACGCGCACTCACTAGCATATGCACATTTTTGCACTAGATTGTTACATGCACACTCACTGGCATATGCATGTTTTTGCACATTTAGGAAGACCTAATTAATTTTTAGGGATGATTGAGTCTTAGTTTCCCTATTAAATCCCACAAATAAGCATATAGTTAGTCCCTACCTAATTGACACATCACGTGCACTCACACGATTTTGCATAGGCACATAATAGATTGCATCAATAATAGTATCACACACTTTTATTCCATACTCTCAAAGCATGCAATAAATTCACAAGTAGGACAAGAAGCTATGCCAAAACTGAAGATGAATTGGCAAAAGAGTCTGTAGCCTGAGCAAAACGAGACCCCTGCCAAACATCACAGCCGTCTCCTAAATGTAAAAATATTAGACTTGCATACAAACTTATCTACAAGCTCAATGATACGGGTGCAATTGCATCCAACATGTATGCAAGATACCAGCCTCAACAATGAGAACCCCGCCAAACCTCTTCCCAAGAAGATTCGATGGCAGAGTCTGCAGCCTCAACAACAAGATCCCCTCTGAAATTCACAGCTGTCTACCCCTCCTCAAGAGGAGATAAGCTTCCTAACTATAGACCATAAATGGTATGGTGCAAACGCATTACAGCAGGAATGACTTGCATGCCACAAGCTCAACAGCCACTGGGTTAGGCACATGGCATCCCAACTCCGAAATCAAAATAAGCCATAACTCGAGGATGGGTAATCAAATGGATCCGGGAGTATGTTGTCTCTCTGCCAACATGGACTTAGGTAGTACATAATGTGTGTGTAGAATAGCAGCAAAGCTCCGCTTGTACTTGCATATAAGGCTAGGAATAATCCCTTTTAGAAATTCAACTTGCATGTTCTACATGCAAGTTCTCCATACGATTCCTACATGCAACATGCGAGTTCTACATGCAACTCCTTCATGTGAGTTCTACATGCAACTCCTACATGCATGTTCTACATGCAAGTTCTACATGCGAGTTCTACATGCAACTCCTACATGCATGTTCTACATGCAACTCCTACATGCATGTTCTACATGCAAGTCCTACATGCAAGTTCTATATGCAACTCCTACATGCAAGTTCTACATGCGAGTTCTACATGCAACTCCTACATGCAACTTGCAACTTCTACATGCAACTTCTATATGCAAGTTCTACATGTAGAGAGAGAATGTCTAACAATTCCTACACTCAAACTTGTATAAACACCCCATAATGGAATGAAGCCCACACTCGTTGGGGCATTGTGTTGAGTTCTACTTTAGTATTCCAAGAAATTGTCTCAAGTGTTCATGCTTCCTTGCACTCCACGTCCAAAAGCATGTCCTAACTTTGCAACTCCTCCTCCCCTCTCCTCCAACCTTGCAACCCATCCTCTCCCTCTCCTCCTCTCTCCTCCTCCTCCCTCCTCCTCCTCCCTTCTCCTCCTCCTCCCTTCTCCTTCCTCCTCCTCCTCCCTTCTCCTCCTCCCTCCTCCTCCTCCTCGTCCTTCTCCTCCTCCCTCCTCTCTCTTCTTTCCCCCATGCTCTTACACCTTCTTCCTCTCCCACTCCTATGCTCTCCCTAAACCCTTAGTTCCTCAATCCTTAACCTCCATGATCTACTACGAGGGAGACGAGTTCTGCACCATGTACTCTATCTTGAACCTTGGATCCTCCTTCTAACCCTGGAACCTCTTCTAAACTCTGGAACCGCCTTCTAAACCCTGGAACCTCTCTCTAAACCTTGGAACCTCCTTCTAAACCTTAGAATCTTCTTCAAAACCTGGAACCTCTTAACCTTGGAACCTCCTTCTAACCCTTAAACTCCTCCTAAACAATGGAACCCCCAATGAAGGCGAAAGCCTTCATTACCTCAACCATGATGATACATGTTCCTTTTACACATGCATGCACTATGTTTGCTTACCACACTTATGCCTACATCTCTCACCGGAATACGACTCGAGGTCCTAAGCTACACGTATACTACAAACAACAACCCGGATATATCTGTAGGTGACAAAAAGCCTTAGAACCCTGCATACTAAGAATACCCTGCTCTTCCTACGGAAGCCATGGGAAAGAACCAACATGGCTAAATTGGAGCTACAACCCGATTGAAGGAGATAAAATTTGCTTAAAGAAAGATATGCCCAAGGGTACCTCATTGCACCAACTTCCTTTAGGATACATCCCATGTTTGATGTAGTACAACATCATGATACACACGTGGGATGCAAAAAGCAATATCTAGAAAAGAAAGATGCACCTCCTAGTTGTGCCAAAATTCATAGATATTCCAATGTGGAATGGACAATCCAAGGTACACCCATGAAAGACTTGGACAAACATGCATCACAATAAGAGAAAATCTTGATCAATCCCTTAAGGATAGTGGCAAATATAGTGAAGCGCTAGCAATAATCCTTGAAGTGCCCATAATAGTTGATCACCATCAACTCATGCTCGACTTCAATCCAAATGAAAAGATAGATGCTCAAACTACAAGTTCAATCTTCTAGCATGCCATAACACTTTGGGTAACACGTGTTTATTTGGAGACATGATTGATACTGGCTTTTTTAATTCTGAATAAAAAGTCTAGGGGAATGGGCACTATAGTGAGGCAATTTACAACAAGCTCACCAACTAGACATCGATGGTACCTTTACTGGATTGAGAGGACAACAACACAACTTTGGCTGAATAAATAGGCATAACCCAAGGAAGAGTAATTAAATCAATCCAAGGGAGTGGTCAACCCTCTGGAAATAAGGGTCAAAAGCACAGCCAAAAGCTCATCCAAAGTAGCCAAGATGAGATCATTGTGTTTGTGGAGTAGCCTTAAAGTTCCACTTGTAATATCTTGAGGTTGAACAATGGTTTCATGAATCTAACAAGATGAGGATTGCCAAAATCCTCTCTTGAAAAGAACCGATCATACTTGCAAAATCATGATCTAGAGAGACAAAGACTAAAAGTAGATAGAGAAATACTAAAAGCCTACACTTTTGAGATCCCCTACAAAAAGTGTAGAGACCAAAGAGGTCCCCTAAAAATTGTGTAGAGATGCAAATAGGTGCCCTAAAAGTTATGTAGAGATCGACACATATAAATTTATCTCAATGGAAAGAAGCTCCCACTCTGGGGGGGTTTAGTGTTTCAGTACACTTTGTGTTCCATGTGCTTGATCTCCTAGTGTTCCATGCTCCCTTATGATATGAATTTGTTCTCTCTTGCATTGCCTCCCCCTCATCCCTTCTCCTCCCTCCTCTTTCTCCCTCCACTTCCTCCCTTCTCCTTCCTTCTCCTCCTCCCTCTTCCCTCCTCCTTCTCCTTTCTCCTTCTTCCTCCTCCTTCCTCCTCTTGGCATGATTTATTAGGTGGGAAAATTCTATCATTGCTTGTTGGGTAAGTGAATCATGATCAAGCTCTGTTGTTTTTAGTGAGCAAAGAACAACAGACACACAAATTGTCTAGATGGGTACTACTGCTACTACAAGAACTTGAGTACACAATAGTCCATACACCTGGAAGTGAGCATTTGGTGATGTATTATTAAAGCTAATTGAATGCAAATGAGATCTTAGTACATGGCATTCCTGATGATTTTTTTTTTTTTTTTCATGAAAAAGACTTCTATTAAGTAAGAACAAAAACCCGCGAGAGCAAGCTCAAAGCGGAATACATCATGAAATCATGAGGATAATAAAAAACCCCCTCAGAGTGAGGTGGAAAGAAACCAAGGCTGAGGCTGAAAGTGCCATCTCAACCCTGTAGTAGATTCAGAGAAGAAAGGAGAATCCTTCCATTCCCTGAAGAAAGAAGCCCTCCTAGCTGAGGCTGCACGGGAGTCCCCCTGCATACCCGTCCATACGGCCATCAGAGTGTGTACGATGTCTGTCCAGATACTAGCCAATGTGTGCGAGGGATGAACCTGAGTACCCTCCATAGCCTCTGTGCATCTGGATCTCCAGATATGCCAGGCTGCTATGCTCGCTATAATCTCCCAAGAAGTATCCACAGAGGCATGTACAGCTGTAAAAGGACGGTGTGGAACCACATCCAACGAGCAGAGCTCAACCTGATGATGTCGAACCGAAATGGCCCGGGAGGAGTCAAGTCCCTCAAAGAAAACCTGAGGTCCTATAAGAGAAAGCCAAGCCACCGAGCCCCAAGTCATAAAGAGTGGGGAATGGGCAAAGTGAATGAAGATCCTGGCTATCCCCATCCAAATCAATCTCGCCTGTCTGCAATCCCATAAGCAATGCTGAATAGACTCCGAAGCAGAAAGGCAACGAGGGCAAGTAGGGTCGGCTCCGAATCTGGACCTCCAAAGGTTCACTGCAATCCCTCCATGAATAGAAAGCCAAAAGAAGATAGTGATCTTTCTATTCCTGTGGGATTTCCAGAGCCTCCTCCAGAAGTACCTCTGCTCATCCGTAGTAATACCAAAAGTCTCCCAATGAGGAACTCTGGAGGGTCTCCAGCCTCTACTACTGAGCTGAAATCTCCTGGCATTACTGACCGTGTAACGAAAGAAGGGGATGGTCTTCTCTCGATGCCCCGCGTCAATCCACTCCCACTCTCCGGGGTCCCACTGTAAATACCTGATGGGAACTCCTCCATAGAGCCAAAGTCTCCAAGACCCGGTGGAGAGTAACTGGGGGTCAGGGTCTAAGAACCACTCTGAATCTGATCCCTGCATCAAAAGGCCTACGACCCTGATAGGCTGAAAAGCAGACTCAAGCAATATATCATCTGTAGATCTGAGCAATCTGCCACCATCCTGGTGATGATTTTTTGGATGCAGTCGTCTTTGAAATAAAACCAATATGTGGCAGTATTGGTATGACCTAGGTTAGGCTCTTCGAGTTCCTAGGACTAAAGTTCCTGATCTAATTCAAAGATTTGAGTAGCCATAACTGGAGAAAAATGTCTAGGGCAAACCTCAGAGATCCTTCAACCATCACCAAGTCTTCTTTTCCATCTAGAATCCCGCTCCTACTAGACCAAGCCTTGGCTTCATGAACAATGGCCCTTATGGCATAATCCCAATGCAAGCAAGGATCATCATACTAATTTCTAGCCCAGTCCTAGGTGCATCTGATGCGTCTACAAATGGCTTTAGAAGAGAGAGACTTATTCTTTCATTTGAAGGGTATATCCAATAATCGCACACAGGATGCTGAAAGACCAAACAAGATGAAAATGATAAAAAATGGAGGTAGCAACCAGGTACTTCCCTTTCATGGGCGCAGTCATCCACTAGCCCTTGTTGGAAGCAAAGTATAGTCTGTCAAACCTTTCAGCCCTGAAATTCTCACCCTTCCTTCTATTGCACCAAGAAAAACTAGCAAGACCATAAGGGTCCAACTCCATGTAATCAATTAAACCAAAATCCATTATTAACTCCTCCCAAACCTCCATCTCAAAATGAGGTACACCCCTAGAAGAATGAGACCCATCCTCTTTAGTCTCCATAAAATTCCAATCCCCCCCCCCTCAACCAATCCTCACCAAACAGATCATGTTTAAGAGACTTCCAACAAAGAAGATGATCTCGTGGGGAGTTGGGGCATGCATATTCAAAATACTAAACTTGAAACCTTCAACATTCCCCGAAGCAGCCAAGAACCACCCATCCTAATGAACAAAACAACTCCTTGATACCTGTAGAAGATTTTACGATTATGGCACATCCTTCTTTGCCTCTAATTGGGCAATTACAAAGTACCTCAAATCCTAGCTTGTGTATCGAGTACCAAAAAGAGTCGTTATGCCTACATTCTAGTTCTTGCAAGTATTAGCATTAGTATTTGTGATCACTGAGAGACAAGATCTCTTCCTTGTGGGGTTGCAACACCCCCGCAAATTCTAGGAAACCACAACCACAAAATGAACAATTCTATCTTGATGAGAGCCCCTAACTACTGGTTTTCTGGGACCCTCAGACTCCATGGAATAACTAGGTCAAGTGCACTTGTGAATTGAAAAGACCTTCCATCGACTTGGTTCCTAAGTTGCTTAGAAACCAACCGCACTAAGAAAAACCCTTTCCCAAGGAGCCTTGTGGCAGGAGGGATGTCACACTCATAAGACATGACCTCGTAATCTCTTGCAACAATGGAACCCTACTAGTGAAGAATTGATAAATTCCCCCTTTGGCCAGACAGGTAAGGTCTAATGCCCTCTAGCTCAATCTTGCATGAAAGTGAATGCTTTTTCCCTATCTTGAATGAGGGTTTCCTTATGGTATCCCTCACTCTTCTTTCCACCTCTACATGTAAGATCTTGTTGGCTAATTCATCGCCAATCTCCAAGAAGCCGCTTTTGATCCTTTTGGGAAGAACTTACACATAGGACAGGGGTTCTTGGATTCCATTCCCCTTGGGAGAAGAAGTTTCGTTCAAACCCTCTAAGTTGGGTTCACCCTCAGTCCTCACCCTCGAAACACCCAACTTCTCAGCAACATGGGGTAGAGACCAAGTCTGCCTGCATCTCGGCCACTTTGCTTGACTTACATAGTTAATAGGAGAAGGCAGTTCACTTATACACCGACTCTCATGCCTTCACTCATACACCAACGAGACACCAACTCTCAAAGCAAGAGAAGGCAAAAAGTGATGTTACATTCAAAATCTCAAGCTTCTACAGGTTTGGGCCCTCCAAACAATCTTTTAGTCCACCTTCGAGAATCTATCAACTCTACTTACTTCTTCCTCTTAAGAAATCTCTTTATCAACCATTGACTCTCACCTTCCAAACCTTTGCTTTAAAGGAAAGACCTTCAAGTTACTCGATTTTATAGGGTAGACGAGACTCATATGAGTGTTTGCCCCCTCCCCCCCCTTGTCCCCACCCACCTAGGAGAAAAGGATAAAATATATAGGTCAAAGATCTCCACCTTCAAGATGCTTCCCTCATTTGAGAACTAACAACTAACCGGCTATCAATTGAAACATGGTAGCAATGACACCAAGACTGAAAGGCTACCATGTATCACGCATGGCTATCATGAGAAAGCATTGTACTAGTATGCAATAATGTGTGAAAGAAGTGCCTAGCCCATCATTAGAAATTGGAAGCCAATATTATATATAAGACACACTATTAGGGTAAGCTTAGCAAAGGTTTAGCTACACATCAAAATCTAATTTTGGAGAGAACTTAAATGATTTCCTAACCATTTTAAGTCTAGAAATGGATGAGATGGAAACAAATCCCTATGCACACATCCAATACACCTTTCTAAAACCTCATCAACCTTGTATAATACACAATTTTGCCAATTGTCTTCTCCCACCTTCCTCTTCTCCATCCACTCATCTTCTGTTGGGCTTGGTCAATGCCCCCCTACTTCACCCCCGCTCACCTTTTTCAAAAGCTACTCTTGAGGTTGGCTTTGAGTGGAATTCTTGCTAGAATTCTCATTTGCGAAACACGCCAGTGCATCTAGCAATGGGGTTGCGTTGGTAGACAAGCTTAGGCTTAGAATGGAAGCACCCAGGAGAGAGACATGGGTTAGGGTTTGTGGGTTGCAAAAGGAAGGAGGGAGAGAGAGAGAGAGAGAGAGAGAGAGAGAGAGAGAGAGAGAGAGAGAGGGAGGGAGGGAGGGAGGGAGGGGTAGCGGCACTCGTTGGGAAGGGAGGGAGCGCAAAGGTCAGGTTAAGTGAGGGGAAGGGTAGATTACATTAGGTTAAAGGTTGGATTAGGTTAGGCTTTGTAATAATCAATTAATGCTAGTTTATGATGCTCAAGGGAGGTAACAACAATTTATTTGGTGTTAATTTTCAAGTTGTAAATTGATGTGGTCTTGTAGTATGTGTTTTTTATTTTGGTAATATGCTAATAGGAGGTAAGTGAGGAATTTTTCTATAAGTTTTAAATTTGAGTGATTGGTAAGGGCGACATGATGAATATTATTGAGGCCTCCCAGAATAAGGTGGATGGCAAATTTTGAAAAGTAACCTTCAAATTTGAAAATAGAAGGTTTAAAAAACCTAGATATTTCAAGGCATTCAAGTTATATTATTTTTGCTTAAAACTTGCAAAATTTCAATAAGAACTTTTAATTTATAGAAAACCTGCAAAGAACACTTGCAAACTATATACGATGAACCTACAACATTTTCATTTTCACCTGTAAAAGTTAAACCTACAAACTTTCAGGTAAGCTTACATAGGGTGGACGCCACCCGTCTCATAAAGCCGTTGAAGGATTTGGCAAAAGGCCATTTGATGTGGGACATGTCTAGTGGAAAGAGAGCTCATCTAGTAGAAACCGCCCTCGCCCAATCACTGTGAGCCAGATATAGTGGTTGGCACCTGTGAACTTGTTTTTTCCTCTGCTGCCACACATAGCAGCAGCAGCAGGGAGCAATCTTGTCCAGCAAGGGAGTGTGGTTGCCGCGCCAGCGTGGCTCTATGTGAGATAAATCCGCAAATTCGCTGGGAAAACAAGGTGAATGATAAAAAATAATTCATAAGGCTTGCCGAAATCTAAAATACCAAAAAAGAAGACGAATTGGATTTGCTGCTCGGAAAAGAGGGTGGAGAGATGATGAATTGAAAGCGAGCGAGAGAGAGAGAGAGAGAGAGAGAGAGAGAGAGAGAGAGAGAGAGGCTAAAAATATGGAGGATTTGTAGAAAAGAAAATAGTAAGTGGATCATAAAATAGCTCATTATTTTCAAAAAATAGAAAAATGACGATTTTTCTCTTCTTGGGAATAGTCTTACGAAAACCTACCTAAGGGGAGACCTTGAAAAGAAGATGAGAAATCCGAAAGGGGTAGGGAAGGTGCATCTGGAGGCATACAGGCGACCGGCGGTAGTCGGGAGCCTGCTATGCCGACCGATGCACCTTCCCTTCCGTCAAGGTTGGCTCTGAGCAAGTGGACATTCTGCAGGTCAAAAAAAGCATCGGGTGGACATTCTACAGGTAAAAACTGCATCGGGTGGATATACTGCCGGTAGACACTTGGAGCAGCGACCTTGACGGTGTGTGATGTGCCTACGTCGACGATAAATGGGAACCCTAGAGTTGGAGAGATAAGAAAGGATAAGCAAAATGTGGCGAGGCAAAGGAGGAAAAGGGGGGGGGGGGGGGAGATATTTTGCGAAGGGGAAGGGGGGAGTGATGACGTGGAAGACTAATATCTTCTTTTGTGATGAGCACTATAATGGGCAAGGGTTTAAGGCCTCAAGGGTTTTGTGAACTTCGTCCATTCCAAAGTCACCCTGCTCAACCTCAAAGCTCGGCTATGGCGTCTGCCTGCTCTCCAAGCTCGGCTATGGCTTCCTCCTCCTCCTCCTCCTCCTCCTCCTCCCTTCTCCTCTGATCCCCTCTCTCCCCACTATGTCCCCCCCTTCCGCCGCTCTTCCTCCCTCTCCTGCCTCCAGTAGTTTCCCCCCTCCCTGCCCTCAGAGAGTCTACACTCGCCGCTCCCGTAGCCTAGGCATGCCCTCTGACGAGCTTCTTCCCCCCCCAGACGTCGAGCTTCAGCCCTTTTGCTTGACTGCTCCTCCCCCCCCCCCGACTAGCTCGGATCCCCCCCTGCCCGCTTCCGCCCCTCCGCCCCCGAATGAGCCAGGCTTCAACCCAGTCTTGCGTTGGAAAAGCTACAGCGGGAACCTCAGAGACGGTTCTGGGGTCCCTTCCCTTAAACCAAGCGGCAAGAGTGGGGTTGACTCCAAAGGTAAGCTCGTGATCAATCTAAGTGGAAGCCCTCGCTCTTTGCTCAAGATATCGCCGGTGGCGTTGAAGATGAAGGCAAACTCACTTGACGAGAAGAGTCAGACCAAGTATCCAATCAGTCCTTCGGGAGCCGCGCAAGTGATGGCGGAGTCGAGTGACAGAGCTCCCGAGAGCATTACGAATGCTAGCACAGGGTCTGATTGTTCGCTGCCGCCAGGATTTGAACCAGTCAATCAGTCCACTGATCAGCACTCCACTGGGGATACCGCCATCAGTGAGCTAGCCAAGAAAGTTAGGCTACGAGTTAAGCGAGTAAGGCTTCCTGTGAAGCCTAATGTGTTCCAGAAAAAAGATGAGGAATTGGAAGGGATGCAGTCCGAAAAAGAGAGAGGCCGTGTCGAGGGATTCTGTGTGGAAGGATCAGTAGATGTCGATGCGCCTAATGCTGAAAAGATTGAGGCTGCAGAGAAAATTTCCCTGCTTGAACCACCTGCAAGTACGAAAGTGGCGGAATTGGCGGATGTTAAAGAAGAGAATGAGTCCTATGCAAAACTCGAAGCACACGAACTGCCAGGTACCTCGAATTGCGACGGAACAGGTAGATCCGAAGATGTAGGTACTTCTGCCAATAAAAAAGAAGCAGAGTCTGTTTTCAATGGAAGCTCTCGAGGTATGACTGCTACTCCTCTCTCTAGTCATATAGAAGTACAGTCTTGTTTCAATGGAAGCTCTCAAATTCCGACGATTGCCCCCTCTTTTGACGAAGCGGATCCTCCACACTCTTCCCTCGACTTGCCTCCTAGAGCAATGGATGCTGGAAACGAAGTTTCTGCCATGTCAAATCATGGCGATCTGCAGGAAGCTTGCGGTCCCCAAGCGGTTGTTCTCGATTCACAGAATATGGATTGTCATCCGGTTCACGTCGAGAAAGCTGATCAGTGCGACATCTCATGTAGAAGTGGGGGTGTTGCTCCAGTCAGTATCTCAGCGGACCTCGTGGATGGACGTGATTCAGAGAATGCATACTCAAGGGTCCAGACGATTTCTGTAGAAGAAGCATCGATTCAAAATAAAGTCAAGGACCTCAAAGCTCTTTCTACTCGTGCAAAGCACTCTGTTAGAGAACCTGGGATCACCTGTTCGGGAAGTACGGTGCCTCTTGCTCCCAGAGAAATTTCCAGTGCCACCGTCCATGATGGGACTGCTTCGGAGGCTCTGACATTGGACATCAAAGAGCGTAACGTTCTGGAAACTCTTCTTCCGGAAGAGCCACCTGGTTACAGCTCAGCTGAAGTTTCCCAGTCAAGCCAGAGTTGTGAGTCTGATAGAGCCGATGCTGAGTCCAGTCAAAACGAAGACTCTGATGCAGAGTTCAGCCAAAGTGAAGGGTCTGAAAGCGGAGAGACAGTCTCTAGCCACAGTCAAGATTTCGAAAGAGCAGAAACAGGAAATGTATCCAAACGCTTCTCTCCTGGCACTCCTGGCAGAGCAACGTACTTTACTGAGCAAGTTCCGTCTGTGTTATGTGATGCAGAAGGTATGCCCAGGAGTTCTCATGTTCAACAATTTGATGCATGACTTCATAGTTCTGATGCTTTCCTCTTTGCACATTTTTTTTTGATGTTTTCCTGACGCTATTAACTGTGTAACCACCAGGCAACGTCTGGCATGTTGGTAAGAGGGCCGAAAAGGCACGGTGTAACGAAGAAGGTCAGACGCATTCTCCATCAAATATAGTGGCTGGGGAAAAGCTTCCATCTGCTCCTGATTCTTACTGTGATCACAGTGAGAATCATGAACCCCATCACAGTCCTGAACCTGAGAGTGTTCCTGAACCCCCAGCTCATGAGAGTGTTCCTTCTGTCCAATCAATCCCATTGATCTGGAAATGGCCCACTGATTCTGATCTTTCTTATGAAACTACTCGGTCTGTAGTTGCAAAAGAAAAGTCGGTTTTTGTAGGCTGCATTCCAGATGGAATTGAAAACATTGGGGTAATCCTGGAGAGCCTGATGGAGAGCTTTCTTGAAAGATTTGATTTTGCCCCAGCAATACTAGGTGCGATACAGGTAGTCAAAGTGCTCAAAGATTTTGCTTTTGTGGAATTATCAACAGAGAAAGTTGCACAAATTGTCTTGGGGGCTAATCAGCTCGATGTATTTGAATGGGGAGTGAATGGATACCACTTCAACATTGAAGGATGTAAAGGGACTCACACTTCTGTGAGGCCACTCATTGAATATATGCCATTGAAGGCAGCTAGAGTGATATTTGTTGGCAATATACCGAAGTCCCGCTGGCAGAAGGAATATCTTGAAGTCTTTTTTTCCAAGATTTTGCAGGGTTCTGATGGATCTACGGATCTGAAGTTTGTGATTTCGGTCTATCTCCTTCCAGAGTCTTGTGATGCCTACTTGGAGCTGGCTTCTGAACTGATAGCTGATGCTCTTGTGTTCAAGTGCTCCAAGAATCCACAGCTACTAAAAGAAATTGGGGAAGATGTATTTATCTGCCGTGATGCCAGTTCAGTACCTCTCATGTCTAGGCATTCAAGCGTCATTTGCCCACAACGGTCCCTCTTTGTTGGTATCTTTCCTGGAGGGGATGACTTCAAGATTGACTGTGTGAGGAAGGTCTTTGAGGACATTTTACTCTTAATTTCAAGGAAGAGCAACCAAGGTGGGTACCTTGAGTATATATCTGTTCAACCTGGTACAGATTATGCTTTCTTCCAGCTCAATTCTGAGGCTACTGCAGATGCGGTGATGGATGAATACATTGAGAATACTCAGCTCTTCCTGCCTAAAGAGAGTCCTGTATCCTACATCATCCTGCGCCCCCCAGAATATGTTAGACCAGGGGCCAGGTATCGTTCAGGCAACAATTGGCGAGGACAGTCTGGGCATCCAGACTCAGGGCACAATCACCGACAGATGAACGGGATTCCTTTAAAACAGGCGTGGAGGTCTGAAACAGATAGAGAAAGACAATCACACACGACTCAACGGATGTCAAGATCAAGAAGTACCTGTTCGGATCTGCCCTCGAACATCACCCCGATTCCTCGGAGGTTTGGAGATGAGCCTGGAAAGAAACCAGATTGTGTCATGTCAATTGGTGTTTTCCCTTTGCCCCTTGCGTCTTGGAATGGACTCTCTGCAGCTGGAGTCTGTTCGGCTGATCCAGAGTGTATGATAATTGTGGAGGGACTTCCGAAAGGGCTGAGCCACAAACTGCTTCGAGGAGCTTTGAATGAGCTATTTGAGAGGACACTTTGTCATACTGGCCTTCTGGAGGTTGGAAGTTTAGTGGTGAGATATCTCACCACTATGTTTCCGACTTCCAGAAGGCCGGATGAGCATCTTAGTATTGTGGCGTGCTTGCCAAATACTAAGGTTGCTCATGCCTTGCTATCAATGAGAAAGGTTTTCCTGGTAGCTGGAAATGAGGTGAGGTTGTTTCCAAAAGATCGAAGAAAAGCTTTTCATTGGAGAGTAAACTCTGTAGATGTTCTGGGTGGCCTTGGTGAGCTTTCCTGCTCAACAGATGAGGAGGGCTCATTCAGAAGCTTTGATTGGAATGGCCCCGGCTTCCTCCGGGAGAGGAAACGAGGGCATTTTGATCCTGAAACCCAGCATCTATCAAGCCATGATTCTGTGGGAAGGCTCCCTGCCATGAGGAGAAAGAATTTTTACACAGATGGATGGCACCAAAATGAAGATTTGAGGAGTGTTTCACCCATATCAAAGCAAGAGTTTAGAGGGCACTTCAAAGATAGGAATGTTGGAATCGAGCATCAGAGAAGTTGGAATGACTCACACAGGCATGATGGTAGGTTTCCAATATCACCTACGGAAGAATCACTTTGGCAGGGTGGCAATCCAAAGGGAAAGTTCTCTCCTGTTTTCGATGGTGCAGGGTTTTCAAAGTTTGAGAAGAAAAGCATCATGCAAGTGAAAGAAGCTAGAATGAAGATACAAAAGAAGCTTGTGAAAGATGCTGGCAAAAGAAAAATGCGGAATGCAGGCTTGCCTTTTGTAATGGAAGGAGGGAAGCAGGTTGGAAAGGGGAATGGGACGCGAGTATCTAACAGGAAGAGAATGCGAATGGAAGTTGGGTTAGATGGTCCGGTGCACATGGTACAAGACAGGTTCCGAAAACAGGCCAGGTATGAAGGGGCTGCACGGCCAAATTTTTTCTGACTGCTGTATTGTGCTAGAGGTATCAATATAATGCCCTTGTTTTATGGGGGTGAGAGAAAATTGGGCACCAAGCTCTCGCGCTGGAACTTTTTTTTTTTTTTTGGGCGTGAAGAATTTTTGATATTAAAAGAGAATGAACAGAGAATGAAGAATTACAGCAATCCTTGCTAGAACTAAAGTTCTCGTTTCAGAGTGCAATCGGCGAGTTTAAGCTCCTCATTCTTACAGGTAATAAACCCTAGTATCACTAGGATATAATGCCCTTGTTTTATGGGTGTGATAGAAAATTGGGCACCAAGCTCTCGCGCTGGAACTTTTTTTTTTTGGGGGGCGTGAAGAATTTTTGATATTAACAGAATGAAGAATTACAGCAATCCTTGCTAGGACTAAAGTTCTCGTTTCAGAGTGCAATCGGCGAGTTTAAGCTCCTCATTCTTACAGGTAATAAACCCTAGTATCACTAGGATTCCCGTCTGCAGTTCTTGAATCAGATTAGCATAGTGATCAGCTCGTATGGGTGTTGGGTTTGTTACGTTGTCGTTTATTACGAAGCCGGGCTGCCTCCAGCTCAACCGAATCCTTATCTGAGCACGATGTAGCCATCTTTGAATGCTGTTCCAAATCAAATTTAACCATCGCGCAGCTCCAGAATGAGATTCTCTAAGTGTATACTGCAGAATGAAGGGATGTGCTTCTATTTGGTAGAGAATGTGTATTTAAGCAGGCCTACAGCGCATGTAATTAAGACGGTGGGACGGGGTGGTGTTTCATACTTGCGTTAACATGTGAGCCCAAACAGAACAACAGTTGTATGGAGCAAATTTTTGTCATCGTTCACGTACTTGCCTCTGCTAGAAATTTGTAAGGGTCAGCTCCGTAAGGACTATCTTGGGCGAGGACTTTCCTCCTACTTGAAAAGCCTTTAGAGGATAACCCAAGGTGAAGTTGTTCTCTAAATGAATTAAGACGCTAATTGTGGCCTGGTTAAATTTATTGTTGATTGGTTAGTCATTGGGAGGGAAGATTCCCATTTCGTCAACTATTGGAGTTGGCAGAGACTTGATCTGAGCTGTCCAATTTGATCTCTTCCGTAATGGGAAAATTGTATCAAGACTTTGTTGGGCGGGATTTTCAAATGATTGCCAACTGGCAGCTCATTGCAAGCAAGCTAGACTGTAGTAATTCCACCTCCATGCATCACTGTTGGATCAAAACAATATCTAACGGCTCGCAAATCATGCCCTTTAGTAGTAGTTAGATCTTCTCTATGCACATCCACAATTGCCATGTCACCATGCTCGTGCACCACTTTACACGTGCACGGCACGAGCAATCGAATGCCATGCCACACTTACCTCAATGCAAATTATATTGTGCCTCGTGTACGACGGAACTTGTCTCTCGCCATCCATTAATGGTTGTGAATCTTGTCTAGTTGCCAATCTTAGTTGAAAATCGGGGCAATTGGCTTTTAGCCTACGGGTGGTCGATCATCGGGTGGCCTCAGTTTCCTCTCGGGAATGGACTCTTGGAGTCGGTTCACTACTCCTTATAGGCCAACATTTGGAAGTTGCTATTAAATCTAGATTGACAGGTGACTTTTATGTGTAGGGGTAAGGGTCGGGAAAGTTAGACCTTGGCCCTTTCTCCCACTTAGAAAATGACACTTGGAAGGTTTTCATTGGTATGTGTGGAAATGGGAGCTGATTTTGTCTTAGTCATAAAGAGGTTAAATTCCCTCTATGGAGGGTGCGCAATCGGACGGTGGAGATTCATCCTCCACCGATTGCGGACCTTAACGTAAAGCGATCTCGAAGAGTGGGAATTGATCGATGCATGGCTTTCTAGTGTGAATAAGCAAGAGTCAAAGCCATGACCCATGAGCATCCAAGTGGTTTGTCTTGAATGCCACGACGACCTTTCCAAAAGGTGGTGTGTAGGACTGACGACCTAGTTAGTCACATATGAAAGATGGGCCCGACATCGATAGTTGAAGAAGGCCACCCACTTTGTCGCTAACTCCAATTGCTACATGATTGGCTCATTCTAACCAAATACAGTAATGCTTTGATGATCAACAAAAAAGGCAAACTTGTTGGCTAACAAGTAATGCATAAACTTCTTAATTGCATAGACCATGGCTAGGTGTTCCCTCTCTATTGTCGTGTAATTAACCTCGGCATCGTTTAATTGTCGGTTGAACTATCATTTCAATAGATGACCAATTCTCTTAGTAAGGTGGTGTACATATATAGCTTCTTGGTATAAAATACACCCTTACTTATAAAATGAAACTAATAAACAATCTTTATAAACATTTTTAAATAAGAGTATAGTTATCAAGATAAACAAAAAATAATGTACTTTGTGTGCACATTGATGAGAGACCAAAAGTAAATTTCTTTATTCAAAGTCCAAAGCCTATCATCTTCTTGAGTACCAAGAATCTTAATACTAGGCCCTTGACTATTAGGTTCTCATAGGCCACTCTAGAGTTTGCAAGGTTACAGCAGGCACAGACTCATCAGTGCCTCTTGCTAATTCTTACCAAGTTCTAGCTTATCATTACCTTTTATTAAAGGTAAGTCTTCCTTGCTTGTTCCGCATCCCTGTCCTTCAACTAAGACTTTGGGTGGCTTAATGGGTTCAATTTCAAGGGGCCTATTTCCACTTATATAGCCTTGCCTTTTCCTACGATGTGGACTACTTCTTGCTCTTAGCCTTCTTGTATGATGAGTGGAACCTCGTTGACTCTTTGAGATATTGGATCCCCCCATATCTTCGTGTGCAATTATTTTTGATGTGCCTCGTAGGATGTAGAGCTACCATCCTCATCATCACCTGAGCTAGAGTTATCACTCTCCAAGTCACTACCATCCTTTCCCCCTTTCTTTTCTTCGACCTTTTGTTCTTTGAAGAAGGTAGTGTAATTGTAATATGTGTCAAAAAACTAGATTTGATGGGTGGTATCAATGACATTTACATTTATACCATTGCATATCAACTTTTCTATAGCGAAACCCAGTATGTACAATGCTACCATCCAAACTATGGCAAATTTCCTTTTCGTCCCTCATCAAGGGAGATCCTGCAAGCTTCACAAAAGTGTTGCCTACTATCAATGGGCTCAAATCTGCATCAGTCAAAGAGCCTATTTTTGCTAGCATACGATGTCAGTCCTATATCTACCCTGGTACAAACCCTTTGCACGAACAAAGTCACTCTCTTTGAAGTCTTCAAAGGCTTTGAGAAAATCTTTGTGCTTTTAAAATGTGACCTCACTCAATGTCGGATCATCTCCTAGAAGTCTCTTGAACGTCATAGGAGGGAGAGTGATATTATTTGAAAGTGGTGTTTTACATTTCCTTGTATCTTCATACAATTTTTGTGCAAAACATTTATCCAACTTTCGTTGATTTATGAACAAGGAAGCTGGATCAATAAGTACTATGGCCACACTGAAATCCCCAAACATTTCCCTCATCTTTAGGAGGATGTAAGTCGAGCACACTTATAGAAAAATTTGAGTGCAATAAATTTGTATGCACATCTTCTTCATGTGGATCCTCTTCATCCTCACTATCCAACTCCAACTCCTTGCCTATTTCTAAATAAGCTGCACTTGAACGATCTACACATGGAGCTGGAGTTCTTTTGGCTCTCTTTCCCAGAATAGCTGTGGAAGTCGAACTTGCCCTAGGGCGACCCCTTCGCGTTCCTATAGTTATAGCCATAGATTTGTAACTAGATGGTGTAGTTATAGCTATAGATGGTGTAACTATAGCCATAGATGGTGGAGTTACAATCATAGATATTGTAGCTATAGCCAAATCTATTACTGGGGATACAACCTCAGAGCGAAATGGTACCAGTGGTGCATTATCCCATAGTTTTCTTAGTGATTCCAAGGCATTAAGTAATTCTGGAGATCCTTGAATTGAATCTGGTATAGCCTTCACAAAGTACTTCTTGTAGCTAACCCATACCTTATATACCGGTTCTTCATCCTTTCTAGAATTGCACACAACTTCCATCACACCATTGTCTTCAATAGTTATTTGTGTGACAATGCTAGCATTTTATATTGTCTCTACACTATATGTAGAGCTTGACACTTTCTCTACTGTGATCACCATGTAGTACTTTGAATTTCTCTCCAAAAAATACCAACCATGGTCAAGAAATGAGATTGACCTTTGGAGCATCATACTTTCCCATGATTTTGTAAAAAAATTAATAATTCATATTAAAATTGAGGCCTCAAACTAACTACATGCAGTCTTACTTTCACACTACTTTACTAATTTCAAACTAAAGTTTAAATATATGCTTTGTTTAAATTCTATACTTAAATCCAAAATCTAAATTTAAAATTTCTATTTTGAATAACATTAAAATTTAGCTTTAATTTAGAGTAAGACAATTGTTTTAATTTTTAAATAAAAATTTTATGAACTTATATTCTTTTAAATATAGAATCAATTTTTTTAGAAAATGCATTTATAAAAGTAAACTTTAATACAAATTAAACATTTTAAAGTAAAATTTATTCAATTTCTCTTTAATATTTAAAGAAAATTATAATGAATGTATAAATATTAAATTAAGTTTTAAAAATGTATTCATTTTAAATTAAAATTTTTAAAATACAAATTTCTCTTTAATTTTTAAAGAAACATATAATAAAAGATATATTGTGTTAAAAATATAATTATTTCTTTAAACATATATTTATTAAAAAAATTTAAAGTAAAATTTAAGATAAATTACATTTCATAAAAATATATGAAAAATTTAAAATAAAATTTAAAAAGAAAAATAACCCCTAATGCACTACCCCTCCCCTTATCCACCTACCCCTTGGCTAACCCCCCTTCCCCCACCCTGGCTGTCTCCCTAACTACCCCTAGCCGCCCCCCTCTATCCCCCCTAACCTACTCGCCCCACTACCCCTACCCCTCTTACCCTTCTAACCCTACCCATCCCCCTTCTACCCCCCCTACCCTTACCCCCCTACTTATAACCCTACAAACCCCTACCCCTACCCCCTCTAACCCCCCCCTAGCTAGCCCGCTAAGCCCCCTACCCGACCCTACCCACTAACCCTCCCTTCAATCCGAATAAGCAAAAAGTTCCGGTAAGTCAATTCTTCTTACCAAATTTTTGTAATCTAGAACTAGTGATCCTAGAGAGCCAGGAAAACTCAATTGCTCAATGGAATACTAAAGCTTTTAACCCAATAATACCAGTTAATCCAATCATTTATCCAAAAGTGACAGTATTCCAGTAGGGCCACAAGTGGCAGTAGTGCCAATAGTGCTAGCAGTGATAGTAGTGCCAGTATTGCCAGCAGTGCCACAAGTGCAAGTAGTGCCAGTAGTGCCACAAGTGTCAGTAGTGCCACAAGTGTCAGTAGTGCCAGCAATGCCACAAGTGACAAGAGTACCAGCAATGCCACCGATTCTACTGGAACCCAATGAATTGAGCACAGCAAGTTTGAAGTGCAAGTTGGCCGAGTTCAGGGGTCATAAAAGGGACGACATGGATAGCCACGTAGAACAATTTGAGACCCGATGGCAAGCGAGTGGTTTTAACACAATATTTGGGGATCCGAAAAAATTACAACAATTTGCAGGTGCCTTGAGTGGCAGGGTGATGAGTTGGTTCAACCCGTATTACCTCACGTAGTTTGCGAATTATTCGAAGTTGAAGATAGCTTTCCTGCATAGGTTTTGTAAAAATAGAAAACCTCAAATGACATCCACAAAAAATTGCGAGAACTCTAATAGAAGAAATTGATGGTGGAAGATTACGCACAGAAATTCTAGAATCTCAATGTTAGGTTGGATGCAGTCGAAAGACCATATAAATTGACTAGCTTTCGACTGGTGATACTTGAAATATATTGACTAGCTTTATTATTATTTATTATCACCATGCAAGTATAAATAATAATAAAGCTAGTCAATATATTTCATAAAACATAAGAAACACTCAATGGAAACCATGAAGCTAGTTCTATTAGAGGACAAGATCTCATCATAAATACCTTGGATCAATAGATCCCTATTAAGCTATAAAGACAAGCAAGCAGTAGCCAAGCATCATTGCATTTGTGGTTCATCCAAGCATAAATAGCTTGAAACAATAGCTCGCCGGCGAGCTATTAAAGACAAGGTGCCAAATATTTTTTTCCCAGCTGGCATTTTGGGTTTTAATCTAAAGATACCCATGTTTGCAATCGTTTTCAAGGTTTTTGGGCCTTCTGAGCTCATTTCTAGTGTTAAGGAGGTCAAATTATGCATATATCAAAAGTTTTATTTTTTTTCCAAGGAATTTATACACCTCTGGCAATATAGTTCAAGTTTTGTTTTGTTCCAAGGAATTTGTATCAATGGAGCAGAGTAACGATGGTCATCCATAGGTTAAATATTTGAACATCTATAATTTCTAGATTAGTGGGAGATGTGTTTGTTTATCTTGGGTCCTCTGCATGTAAGAATACAAGTTGTGCATATAATAATATTTTAACTTTCTCCCAATGCTAAATGCATAGTTTTGCTTAAATTTTCCCATTAAAAAAAATCATTATGGTTGAGTCAAATCAATCCTTGTAGCTAGAGATCAAGATGGTTGAATGAGTTCTAGACCATACGATCTTTGATTGCATGCCATGAGCTATAGAAAAAATTCACTAAAAACTCGCAAAAAATCGCAAAATGCCAAGCCCCCAACCAAGACATTGACAGAATATTTTTGTAAAGGATTGAGACAAGAGGTATGTAGTGCAGTAAGTGGATTGGAAATCCAAAGAAATTAACGACTTCAATGATGTGAAGATGTAGCTAAAAGAGCTGGATGATTTAAAACTTGGTCCAAGGGTGATGATTTTGACAGTGAGACTGATTTTGACAAAGATGAATCTAGAAGTGATATGGACGAGGATATAGGATCTGGAAGTGAGGATTCAAAAAGTGATTCAGAGGATGAGGATGAAAAGTCCAAAAAGGAAAGGAAACATAAGAAAAAAGAAGTCCAGTAAGAAAGAGACAAATAAGTCAAGAAGGGAGAAGAATAAATCGAAAAAGAAAACAAGTGATATAGAGAAACTCTTGGATGAGAAACTGAAGGGTTTGGAAGCATTGAAGTGTGCGGCTTAGCCGAAGTGCAAGAGCTGCATGAAGAATCACCAACTGGGGGATGTTGGTATAACCCCAATGCTTGAATGAATCCAACACAATAGGTACCTTGACCACCGACAACTAGTGCTAATCAAGTGACCATTGACCCAGTAGTGGCATAGAACGTGATCCAGATTCAGCAAAGGATTAATTGGAATGGCCAACCCACAAGTGGTCTAGGGCCAACCAATTCTAGCATAAATAATTTGGAGAATGGACACAGACAAGGCCCGGACTGCCCACTGTGGTGCGAACATAGAATGGAGCGAGGTTTGGAGATCACGTGTTGTCCACCAAGGTAGGGACCACCTCCACAAGACTAACCACCCGCACAAACAAATGCAATATTAATTGAAGAATGAGGGGATACATCTGTGTGTTGGACGAAATCCACAGCACAGGTTTACGAATGGCAGTAATGCATGTAAACTTGCACGAAGCAGGGGAGATTTCCATAGAGGGAACTAGAGAACATCAATGTGTATGCTGTAGCACAACCCAAGGGTTCAGTTCGAGAACTTGTAGAGGAAGTGCATCCAAAGGAGAAATGACCCAAGGAAGTGTTACAACACAACCCAAGGGTAAAGTGTAAATTCTTGAGGTTGGAAGTGCATACAAAGGAAGTGTAAAACAACCTAAGGGTCCAGTTTGAGAACCTGTAGAGGAAGTAAGAAAGAGGTTGGTGGCGGATCTGATGTGGACCCACCCAGAGTTTCAACCTCAAGAATTTTGACCATGAAGTCGATTAGAGAGGGAGGCGCTAATTACAAAACTCGAGGATGTGGATTATATGGTGCCGGCTATAAAAGTTCAATACCAGGGTTAGATTTTGATGGGTGTGTTGCTAGATGGGGGATTCGTGGCCAACATTCTACCACAATACATGTTCAAGCAATTGCGAATTTTTGGATTGGAACGTGATCTGTTTTAGGTTCGCATGGCAGACCATAGGAGAATTCAGCCAATAAGAATAATACGAAATTAGTGCATGGTATGGTGTTCCGTATTAATTTTGTAATCCTACTATTGGAGGATGAGCACGTGCATTACCCTATGTTATTGGGAAGGCCGTGGTTCAAGGAAGCCCGGGTAAAAGTGGATTGGGGGTCTTTGATGATCACAATATGGAATGGAAAAAAGAAGCTGAAAATGCAGATGATTCCATTAGGGAAAAAGGGAACTCATTTTGGGGCCCTGTAAGAAATTCACTATTTTTTGATTTATTTCTCTCCTAAAAGACCTCAAAAATAGTAAAATACGGAAACGTGGCTCAGATTTGTCAGTAAGGACTACAGAACTGTCAATTCAAAAAGGAATAAGATAATCTTTTGTCTGACTAACACGATTTTGTATTAAATATCCTCTTAGATTTTTTTTTGTTTACCAAAGATTCCGCATCTCTTTGGCCGACGTGTGCAGGTCTTTCATTAAGAGTCCATCACTGAACTTAGTGATTGCAAGTTTTCAAAATATTCACATGGATACTGCCACACTTCCACGATTCATGTTACAAAACGACTATGAGATTGAAAAACAAACTTCGCAACCTGAGGAGCACAAAAAATGGCCGATACTAGTGAGTCACTATCTGAGAAGAAGCGATTACACCATCTTCACATCGACTTGGAAGAACAATATGCTCCAGCACAAAAAAGACGAAAGGATACAGTGCTGAATGCTCAACAGCGGGAAAATATGAGAAGAGAAGGGCTTCAACATATTGACTTATGGTGCGATGGAAGCATATATCCAAAATGTCAAGTAAAAAACTCTACACCTCCATTTGTCAATCCCACCACATTACTGAGGTTTGTCGGCGATGGACAAAATGGACTTCTTGGTTATATTTCAGCACAGTCTGCATTTGCGGAAACGTATAAAATGATGTACCTACAAGAAAAGGGGGCCAAGATGGAGGAGATAGCCATTCGTGCAAAATTGGAGCAGCAGTTGCAGAATGAAATCGAGGAGCATTCAAAGAGTAAAAAAGAATTGACAAGAGCAAGAAAGAAGAGAACCGTGCTTGGAGACAGACAACGTAGCAGGAAGATTAAAAACATTGCAAATTTGAAGGCTGGGACTGGTGGATGCAAGCGACGAATTCAGGAAGCAAGGTTAGATTGAAATTTATCATTTTGTATACTCAAAAAGGCTCTCTTCCAGACTATATCTATTTCGTTGATTGTCACAAAATAAGAATGGAGGTGCTGAATAATATAGTCATATTGTGTTGTTATTACAGGAAATTATTGGAGCCTGCAAAAGAAAATATGGACCCGAACCTTCTTCCTGTTAAACAAATGAAAGGATTGCTTTCTTGCGGTGTAGCAAAAGGTTTGATTGAGGAAAAAAAATACAAAACAGTCAAACGCAATGTTGTAGAGGACTTTGTATCCAATAATCAAGTTGATGGCACTATAATCTAAGAGGCTCTTGATGTTAGTGGAGTTAGCAGGAAGGGATATAGTTCGATTTTCCATGCGATATCCTCAACTTTGAAAGATCAAAGGATTAAACGAGTTTTACTGCCAAATCCAGCAACCATGTGGAGGATAAGAGGTCATTTGAATGAAAGTATAGATGAATTTATTGGGCAATATATCCATATTGAAGAAATATTTCATGGTGTTAAAGGAACCACTGTGTATGATCCTTGGAACAATATATTTTTAGATCTGCAACAACTTCAAAAAAGAATGGTCGAGTTTTATGGAATAACATTTGAGGAGTGCAAAGGCATTTTGAAATTTGTTATCAAACTGGATGAGTGTGAGGTTGTAAAGGAAAAGAAAATGGAAAGAGTTACTATTACATTGATGAATGGAGCGATTGATACATCATTGACTGAAGCGAGTTCGAAGTATTTTAGTGTGCAGTCAGAGAAACACATATGGTGGTTAGGCTTGTTCCAGGTATGATCATGGGTTGTTTTATACTTGATTTTGGTCATTGTTTTCAACTCTGATATAGTAATACTTTTGTTTTCTATAATCTCACAGGTGAAGACCGAAGACCATGAAACACTAGATTGGGTGTTTCATCACACGGAAATACCAACAATAATCAAAAGACAAGTGCAAGGCGAGAATCTCCATGTTGCAGGAAAAGGTGATTTTCAAGTAGAGTGGCACATGGCCGGGGATCTTAAAACACTTAAGTGCATGTATAACATTAGTAAAGGAGGCAACTCAAAGTCTCCTTGTCTTTACTGCAAAGAATCAGCTCAAGTAATGGATTCAAAATGGTGGAAGAGAGCACCTAATAGAGATAAAGTTGACCTTGACTTCAAGGCCATTCTGGACATTCCACTATGTAATGTTCACATCTGCACATTGCATGGTCTATGTCGAATTATTGAGAAATTGGTATTTTTATATATTGGATTTGCTTGGAAACTCCGTCCCGAAAAAAATAGAAAGGATGCTCTTCAAGCATTGGAAAAAGTGTTATCTGATATAGGTCTGCATGGAGGAGATGTTCAAATCACAAAGGATTTTAAAAAGTCTACCAATGGCAAGGAGGTACCAATCAAGCCCTCTATTGGTGGTGTTAAGGCAAGAAGATTCTTGTCTCGACCCAAACACAGTAAGCAAGTAAGGCAAGGTAGAGCAGTTTCAAAGATTAATTATGGATTGTGGAAGCAAGTCCATAATGCTGTGAAAGATCATGAGGCAGATGGGGAAGCACGAAATAGGAAGGCAGAGGTGTGGAGGTCTCTTGATCAACTCTTCATGTTCTATGACAAAGTAACATGGACAGAGAGTGATTACAAGAACTTTGAGGAGGCAATTAAACATTTTGGAAAGTCAATGAAAGACGCGTGGACAACCTGCAATATAACTCACTACATGGTAAGGTTATGTCTTTTTCTTTTACTTAAGTGTGATCTTCTTTTTTTTTTAAACTTACTATGCATTCTTATGTCTTACAGCATATCATATACAACCACCTTCCCTATTTTGTCAAAAAGTATGGATGCCCAGCTATTTGGTCTACCCAAGGCATGGAGAAGTCTCACTACATGGCATGTAATGCATTTTTTAGACACACACAACATTATGGAGGGAGTCAGAAGGCGAATAGTCTGAAGGAAGTCTTCCAATGGTTTTACCGAGGCATACTACAAAGGCTGCATGCTAAAAGAAAAGTTGCTAGCTCCAAAATCAAGCTTGCTTTTCTTCTAGCCCAAAAGCAAAGACGAAGACAAGCTCTAGACAATTCAATTGCAGCAGAGAGACATAGATAGTGGAGGGAATCGAAGATATTTAGAAACCATAAATGGACAAGTAAACATGAATAGGACTCATTTGTAACTTATTGGTGTTATGTCCACATGTTTTCAAACTCATTCAATAGAAAATTTTTTAGTGGAACAAGTGACTCTTGGTGTTATGCATGAAAAAAATTTCAATGTGAAACATATGATCTGAACTTAATACAATTTGTTTACAATTTCAATATATTGTTCATTTAATATTTAACGACACCACTCTATGTAAATGTACAAATCATTTCATCATCAACTTATTAATCATTTATACAAGATCATACCAGATATCAAAGACTTTATACAAATCAGTTCAAATTTAATATAATGTTTGTGCTATATTCGATGACTAAATCCTATTTCTCCCAGGGCGTGTTCATCGGAACTCTCTTTTTGATCTTGATTGGAGTCTTTTTCTTCTTTATTGGCTTGATGTCGACTGTATCTTTATCCTTTTCTTCAGCTCTCTCCACCTGTTCCTCTTCTTGGACTGTGTGGCCTGATGCAATCATGGGTGGCTCTCGAAACCTTACGAGCTGGTGTTTTCCATAGCCCTCCAGATATTTGGGGTCCTTAACACCACATGCTAATGCATAAGAAGTGTAAGACAAAAAGTAAGCGGCCCTAGAGGCCTGCTTATTCACATAATCTCCTAATATATCTATGGCAGACAACCTCTCTATCAAAATGATCTTTTCCTTTTGCCATGAAAGAGCATGTCCACCTAAAGCCCTGGACAAACATTTTAGGAAGTAAACAATGGCTTCTCCATTGTTGCTCAACTGCCTATGGTAAATCAAGATCTTGGCACTGCCTAGATCATGAATATAATGAGCTAGGCCTGACATTTTGTGAAACCCAACCTGCCTGCTTTCACTTGATCTCTGGAGGAATGTGTCATCCTCAATTTGTAGCTGCAACATATCAAAGGATTGGAGTGAGACAATACACAACCTACAAAACTAAAGTTAAGTAGAAGTCAAAGTATATGATTTGAAGTACCTTCTCATTTTCATCAACAACAAGCAGTTCATCTTTCCAAAGATTTATCCCTCTCCCTTCTTGTACAGCCTCTTCTCTAGTCTTTTCTGTGTATAGAGCTGAGAGATTCATAGCTTCCTGTGTGAGCTGGAAGGCAGCTTCATCTGGCTCTTGGAAGTTTTCAGCCTCTTTGAAACAAAATGAAAGGGCCTCTACAGGATCAAACATTGTTTCCAAAGCCAGAAGTGAATGGTCATCCTCTATGCCAACCTCCTTGTCAAGCCTTGAAGCCTGGGCAATAAGGGAAATGGCATAGTCCTCCCTCAAATCAAACATACACTCTATATCATGGAGGAAAACATAATCCTTTCCACCAATCAACACACCTGGAAGCATGGGCATTGCATAGTTGCTGCTCTGAACATCAAAATCTTCAACTGGCTCTGCTCCCCTCAGAGTTTTTTTCCTCAGTTGAACAAGGTCAAGAGCAGCCACTTGCAGCCCCTCATCCTGAAGGTTGATATCTTCTTCTTGCTCTGCCATTTCAGAGCCCAAAGAAACATCCTCCTTTTCAGAAGCTTCAGATGTGTCTTCTTCTTCTGTTTCCTGCCCTTGTTCATCCAAAGACTCCTGACTGAAGACAATGTACATAAGAAATGCCATGCTCTCCTCCAGCACTCTGCACTTTCTGGTGTGCAAAGTACAGTTGAATTTATAGTGATCAGGCAGGCGCTGTCAAATCTTCTGCTCACATGGTACCTCAGCCTGTCATTGGAGACAATATGATTAAGGTGCACAAAAACCTTTTCACCTCCCACAATTCTTCCTGCCTCTGTTAGTTCTTTGAAGGCATCCCAATAGTCTGAAAGAAAATCTTTGTGTTGCTCCAGTACAGAGCTCATTGAGAACTCCATGTTGAAAATACTGTGGTATAAATGGAAGTTACTTTGAGCCTTGCATTTGTGAAGAAACTCAAATAGGAGCAAATCTGGAGAACTGTCCTCTTCTGGTTCCATTTGTTTTTTGATGGAAGAATCAGCACTCTGCTCCAGCCTCTTCTTTTTGCCTGTTCAAAAACTTATATACTATGAATTCTATATGCTGACATATGCAATCAGTGAATGCATTGTATATCACCAGATAATTCCTTCATGACATCTCATCACTCACCTGGTGATTGCTGTGGTCTAATTATAGCAGCAGAAAAGTCCAGCTTCCTCTTGAAAGGTGGGGCCTGGGAGCCAGCTGTTCCAAAACAAAAACATTTCTCATCATCAAGGAAGATTTCCACAGGGCTAAAGATAGCAAATTAATGAGGTAGAAGTGAGAAACAAATAATACACAGGAATTTGCAGCAAAATGCGATATGGGCTGTTTAGAGAATTGTAAACCACTCTCCTCGCATTTTGTTGCAAATTCTCAAATTCTGTTCATGTGCATGTCAAATCAAGAACTTGGTTCATCTCAGTGATTCCTGGACACTATGATCTCATATGCAAGAGAAATAATGGAATGAGTGAAACTATTCATGAGGAATGTGTCAACAACAGGAATTTGTAGCAAAATGTGATATGGGCTGTTTAGAGAACTATAAACCACTCTCCTCGCATTTTGTTGCAAATTCTCAAGTTCTGTTCATGTGCATGTCAAATCAAGCACTTGGTTCATTTCAGTGATTCCTGGACACTATGATCTCATATGCAAGAGAAAAAATGGAATGAGTGAAACTTTTCATGAGCAAGGAGTCCACAACATGAATTTGCAGCAAAATGCGATATGGGCTGTTTAGAGAATTCTAAACCACTCTCCTCGCATTTTGTTGCAAATTTCTTGTTTCTGTTCATATCAACCTACAATCTAATTTCTGGGTGATTTACCACATTGTGGAAGAAGGATGGAGCTGAGTGAAGACATTGGGACATCAAAAATCCAATGGATGGAAGAAATAAATGTTGAAAAACATTGAAACCAAACTAGAACTCTGACCTTTTTTTTCCTTTTCCATGCTGATTGAGTTGCACTGGTAAATCTCCTGCTCTTTCTCTAGCTTGAACTTTGCACTCTAGGTAACCTGGAGATCTGGCAGTACTGTCTTCAGGCAGGTTGCAGTCTGGATGGAGTGTGCTGGGTAGGAAAGGATCAGAGAGAAAGGATCAGGAGAGAGTCGTGGCAGGGATGACAGATTGGAATCCAGGGGAGGGAAAAGTGGTTGTGGTATTGATGATGAAATCATGAATGGCACAAGTTCCAAGGAATAAAGTGTACTTTCACATGTGCCAGATTTTAAACTCCAAGAGATCTGGGTCCCATCCACACGTGTGAAAAACGACTAGATTCCACACGTGTGGGATTTAGTGATTCTTTAATTCTATTTGCACTTCTTTGTGGTATCCTGTTTTAGAACTCTTGCCCTCCAGTCTCTGCTCTCTTGCCTCCCTACCTCCATACTCTGCAGCATCAGCATCTTGTCCAGCACATCTTGTCCAGCAGCACAGAATCATCCTCAGCACAGATTACTCCTCAGCAGCACAGCACATCCACAGATAGATTCCAGGTCAGTAACAATGGGTTCTCCCCTTAGTCTCTGCAATCTTTTTGCCTAAAATAGAAAAAATACATACTGTACGGAAATGCATAGACTCAAACCAAGACAGAGAAATCATTGTAGGAAAGCAGATCTTCAAGTGTGATATTTGCATGTGATCTTCTTACATAACCTCCATTCATACTGTATTTGGTTGGAGAAACATAGAAATCACTGTAGGAGTGCACCAGCATGTCATTTAAAAAATTTGCAGCAAAATGCGATGTGGACCTGTTTGAAATTCCAAACTGCTCATATCGCATTTTATTGCAAATTTCTCTATTTGGCTTCTTCCACCCCTGTGATTGCCTTCTCTTTGTGAGAACATGTTCTGGTTTTTTGACTTCCATAGCTGTAATCTTCTTGCATAAACTCCATTCATACTGTATTTGGCTAGAGAGACAAAGAAATCACTGTAGAAGTTCACCAGCATGTCATTTCAGAAATTTGCAGCAAAATGCGATGTGGACCTGTTTGAAATTCCAAACTGCTCATATCGCATTTTATTGCAAATTTCTCTATTTGGCTTCTTCCACCTCTGTGATTGCCTTTTCTTTGTGAGAACATGTCTGGTTTTGTGACTCCCCTTAGTCTCTGCAATCTTCTTGCCTAAAATAGAAAAATTACATCTTGTATGGAAATGCATAGGCTCAAACCAAGACAGAGAAATCACTGAAGGAATGCAGATCTTCAAGTGTGATATTTGCATGTGATCTTCTTGCATGACCTCCATTCATACTGTATTTGGTTGGAGAAACATAGAAATCACTGTAGGAGTGCACCAGCATTTCATTTAAAAAATTTGCAGCAAAATGCGATGTGGACCTGTTTGAAATTCCAAACTGCTCATATCGCATTTTATTGCAAATTTCTCTATTTGGCTTCTTCCACCCCTGTGATTGCCTTTTCTTTGTTAGAACATGTTCTTCATGTCTGTGATCTCTTTCCAATCCTTTGTATGCAGTTTTTCAGAGTGATGGCAAGAACCAAATCAACTGCAAGGCAAGTTGGCAAAGGACCAAGTCTTGCAGCAACAGTAGCTGGGACAGGTTCCAAGAAGTTTAGTGTGCCTCCAAAGGAAAGAGCTTCACATGGCAGGAAGGGTAAGCCAATGAGCTTGCTCAAGCAAAAGGCCAAAAGATTGAATAAGGGTGTAGGTGTGCTTAGGGAAATAAGGAGGCAACAGAAAGCCATAGGTTTTGCAATACCCAAAGCACCCTTTCAAAGACTGGTGAGAGAAATTTGTGACAGTTGGAACCTTGGGTTCAGGTGGAATAGAACTGCCATTCTTTCCTTGCAGGAAATGGCAGAGGATTACTTGGAGAAATATTTTGAGGATGCAATGCTTGTAGCAGCCCATGCTCACAGGGTGACTTTGATGGCCAAAGATTTCAACACTTTGTCCAGAGTGAGATGGAGATATGACAAGCTGGTTCATCCTGTGGAATGGCAGGACATCAAAATGAGAGATATATTGCTAATTCCACCTACAAGGAAGGTCAAGGTTGATGAGGTAAAGGTTGTTGAAGTAACACACTCAAGAGGGAAGGCTGCTTATGAGGACTCACTGAAGCAGCAAATAAAAGAAACAAAATCTGTTATATAGATGTGGAGACTGGAAAGAAGGAGCTACACATACATAGAAGGTTGAAGGAGCTGGGCCCTGATGTAGTTGTACATATTGAGGATGAAGTTTCAGTCAATGATTTTGATTTGACAAAACAATGCTTAGTAGCATTGGCTAACAAGAATGAGTATTGCTCAGATACTATCATTCTTGCAATGCTCTAGTAAGTGTCTTTAAATTTTACATTTTTTGCAAATCAATCCTCCTTGTAACTCTTTTATAACCTACCCTAATTATGTTCTGATCCTATGCAGCATGATGAGAAGCTGGCTTCATCCCTCTGTACAACATACAGTCCATATTGTTGATCCAGCCATTTCTTCTAGATTAAGAGATGCAAAGGAGACTCCCATGAGTATTTCCAGCTGGTTCAAACACTGCAATTTTGAAGTAATTGACATTTTGCTACTTCCATATCATAGCAGGTATGTGGGTGACTACTTCTTTTAAGATTATTCTTTAATATTGGGAACTCTTGTAGCCTTTCATTTTCTTATGCTTTTTTCCTTATGCAGTGACCACTGGAGTTTTGTGTCTATTGACATCCAGCAGAAGCAATGCTTTCTATTCAACTCTCTAAAAAACACACACAGAGAGCTGAAATTGTAAGTACTGTGTGTGCTTTTTGAACTCAAAACTTCATTATTTTGATACCATACTAACTAAATTATACATATTGCAGTTGTATTAGAAGGCTATTAGATGCATTGGATCATTGTCCTCCAAATGTCTCTCTGTTGGATTCAATAGAGCCATTAAGTCTAGAGGTAAAAAGTCTATTAAATGCTATGTCTTTGAACTTATTGAATAATTTTGTTTTGTGCTGATGCTCACAGTTTCTAACATTTTTTTCTAACTGTACAGACACCACAACAAAATGATTCAAGTAGTTGTGGATGGAGGGTGCTGATCAATGCAAAATATATACTTTCAAGCTACTTTGAAAAGCAACAGCCAGATCTGGTAAGGAAAAATACTTTTCATTTAGCTTGAAGATAATTCATAATGATACAAAGTGTTCTAAATTATCCTCTGCCATTGCAGATGAAAGAGGATAGCTTCAGCCCCAACTATGTACATAATTTTAGAGCTCATACAATTTGGAGGTTTTTGAGCTATGCCTTCCCCAAACCTATTGTAGCAGCTACTGTGGAGCTGGGTGAAAGCTCTAAAGTACAAGAAGGTGTCATACACCTTGATCCCACATATGAAGCACCTAATGTTGAGGACCAGAAGCCACAGGAGCAATCACAGAGTGCTGAGGAGGAGCCGACACAGGAGCAAAGACCTGCTGCTGATGTTGAGGAGAAGGTGGAGAAGCAGCAAAGAGAGGCTTCTGGGGCAGTGGAGGAGACAGGATGGAGCACGGACAGGATGGAGCAGCAGAGAGAAGATCCTCCAGAAAATGTAGAGCACCCTCTGCATGAAACTGTACATAAATAGAAAATGGATGTTAGAAATATGTTCTACAGATTCAGCTAAACAATTCTGTACAAAATCTTACTTGATTGAATACAAAACCTTTCTTTATGGAGTATGTGTGATCTCAATTTTAAAATTTTCTATGTCTTTGCATTTAACTGAGCTCTCTCTTCTTCTGAGTAACTGCAAAAAAGCAATATGAATTAGAGTGGTAAATTAAACTAATAGCAATGCTTATAGAGACTAGGATAAATCAGATGGTGTACCTTTCTGTTCTTGTAGATAAATAAAAAGTCGTTTGAGATAGAACCTTCAGTCTCAAACAGAATGTCACTGCGTAATTGAGCTAGGGAGCAACATTCTCTTAACGAGATATTGGCTACCACATCACCATTCTCAAGAACATCAATATCAATACTCTTCATCTTGGTCCATTGGGACAAGCTTTGAGCCTAGCATTCGACTGCGCTTGTAATAAAAAGAGAAAATAAAATTTTGTGATGCAACCATGTACTTCAGTTGCATAGAAGGTTGGACCACCTCACAAAACACTGAACTACATGTCTTCTTATCCCAACCTTTATCCAAAAATTGTGGCATGCATGCCGAATTTGTTGCTTTAACTGTGAACATTGTTTTTGAAACCTTTACTGGAAAGGTATTAAACAAGTCTACAAAAACTATGAGAGGCATGCACAAAGAAATTTTTACTATCCTAGTGGCAATATTGGGCCTCAGAGCTTTCTGTACTTTTGTAAAAAGCTTTGCCCTATATGCCTCTGTAACACTAGAATGTGGGTGAGGCCAATCCACCGAATTCCACGCCGGAAGGTCTTGTTTTATTAATACACCATGTGTGTTAGCTTTGTCCAGCAACTGATAAAAATGATTAGTAAAAAATATACCCGATTGAGCTAGCTCTGTTGCACATCGACCTTGGTATTGTTGTTCTCCTATCGATCCATGCAGAACATCTATAAATCCCAGAATACAATCGATGTTTTGCCATGTCTCATACGATGAAGGATATAAATCTGAAATAAAACAACACAAGAATGTCAATAAGTTAAGAGAGAAAGCTTCATCTTAAAAATCCATACACCTCATGAAGGAAAAAACCACAATAGAAAAATATACAATTAGGCTTGTGTTGCGGAAGATTTTTTGGATAGTCTCGCAAGACAAGTTCTTTATGCATGTACACGTGCTGAATCAAAACTTCTTTCACGGATATCTTCCCTTTGGTGATTTTAAAATCTCGTACTCTTCCCTTCCACGATGCCAAGAAAATGTTTTTTGTCTGGGGTCTTTTTCTTTTGCTAGGTTGCATGAGCACCCATGCTCCTTTCGAAACACTAAACCTTTCCCAAGTTCCTTCTGTTTTGACTGTACTTGAATTCTCTACCGACGAAATAGAAGAAGCAGGTCGACGGGGTAAGGATGTTTGGTATAATTCTGCCTTCGTAGCATTATCATCCACAGAGCGTCTTGCACAAGAACGGCCGTGGTTTTGGTTCACCATGGAGATTTTCTGAATCTGTAACAATAGCAAAGTAATGTAACTAAGATAACAATTTGAAGTTTCAAGAAAGAGAAAGTGGGCAAACAGACAGTTGACGAGAAACATCTTACTCTACGCCAAACAGGATCAAGGGAGCAGTTTTGGAAAAGGAAGGCTGTTGCACAATGAGGCAATGGTGTAGAATGGTAGACCTTTCGCACGAAAGGCGGCACAACATTTGAAAATTCAAAGGAAGGTGGAAGCGGGAAGGATCTTGTCAGATAAAATGTCAGTTTAGATTCTATCTTCTTGTCCAAAGATCTTCTATGAATAAAAAACCAATCTCCTCATTAATGTAGCACGCTTGTACTTACATAAAGTATTGTTTCTTTTTTCTATTTTCTCTTATTTTCGTGAATTTTCAACGTTACGTTGGCCTTCTATTGATTGGTTGAGAGCTTATTTTTCCAAACCGTAAAAGGCCCCAAAATGAGCTCCCTTTTTTCCTAATGCCCAGAACCAACTTATAAAAGAAACAATGATCGATAATGGCCCAATGGGTGAATATGGGAACAAAGCTAGATGATCATGAGGAGGAGAAGTTTCTAGATGCCAATTCGTAAGTGGTCCCACTGTTTAGGATAGACATGGAAGTAGTCGTCTAGAGTAGTAGTGTGAAACAACCTATCACAAAAGTGCGCATGGCAGACCATAGGAGAATTCAACCAATAAGAATAATACAAAATTAGTGCATGGTATGGTGTTCTGTATTAATTTTGTAATCCTATTGTTGGAGGACGAGGACGTGCATTACCCTATGTTATTGGGAAGGCCGTGGTTCAAGGAAGCCTGAGTAAAAGTGGATTGGGGGTCTTTGATGATCACAATATGGAATGGAAAAAAGAAGCTGAAAATGCAGATGATTCCCAGAACCAACTTATAAAAGAAACAACGACCGATAATGGCCCAAGGGGTGAATATGGGAACAAAGCTAGATGATGATGAGGAGGAGAAGTTTCTAGATGCCAATTCGTAAATGCCAATTCGTAAGTGGTCCCACTATTTGGGATAGACATGGAAGCAGTCATCTAGAGCAGTAGGGTGAAACAACCTATCACGAAAGTGCACATAGTTACAACAAAAGATCCAGTACCTGAGGAGGGTTTTGAATCAGAAGAGGACCAGTTTGTCATAGAGTATGCTGAACCAGATGAGGGGGAGCAATATACCAGAAATATGGAGAGGATTTAATCTTGAAAGCTGAATTGACATATATGTGGAGAACATCGAGGGTGAAAGAAGATGATTTGGAAGAGCTCAACCTGGGAATGGAGGTAGGACCAAAACTAGTTAAGGTGAGGATATTTGCTAATGGAGCATTTAGACATGAATTGATGAAGTTGTTGCAAGAATATAAGGATGTATTTGCATGGGAGTATATGGATATGAGGGGAGTAGATCCGATTCTCTATGTTCACTGTATTAACTTGAAAAAAGACATCAAGCCCATAATTTAGCAATGGTATCAAATGAATCCAAATTATGCAAAGCAAGTGAATAAGGAGATAGATAAGCAGTTGAGGGTAGGATTGATTTACCCAATAGATAAAGTCATGTGGCTACCACCAATTGTTATTGTGCTGAAGCAAACCAAGAAGCTTCGGATCTTGTGTTTTGTGATATGCTGCCGGATGCAATGGTAGGGCATGAAATGTACAGCCTTTTGGATGGCTTTACCAGGTACAATTTGATACAGATGGTCGGGGAAGATAAAGACAAAACAACATTTGCCACAGAATGGGGATGTACACTAGCAAACATCATGAAATTTGGATTGAAAAATGCACCACCAATGTTCTAGTCATGGATCTAGAAGGTCTTTGAACCATATCTAACCACATTCATGCGGGTGTTCCTACACAGCTTTAGCATGTTTGGAAAGAAATCTGAGAACCTAGTCAGTTGTGGTTGTTCTTTGAGAAGTGCAGAAGCCCCAAGTTAATCTTAAACCCATCAAAGTGTGCTTTTGCAGTAAAGAGAGGAGTGTTACTAGGTAACATTATTTCAAAAGAGGGAATGGCAATAGATCCCAGGAAAGTGGAAGCCATCTAGAAGGCGAAGGTCCCATCGAATGTTAAGGAGTTACATATATTTGTGGGTTAGGTGAAGTGGCATAATCTATTTTTGCGACATTTGTCATATATTTGCCAGCCTCTCACTAAGCTGACCAAGAAGGATGCTCCATTTATTTGAGGGCCAGAACAAGAGAAAGTGTTCTGGTTGTTGAAGTAGTTGCCCCGATACTACAGTCACCAGTCCATTGGAGTTTGGACTTCCACATGCTTGTGAATGTATCAAACATTTCCATCAGTGTAGTCTTGATGCAAAAACGATGCAAGGGATGGTATCATACCAGCATACTATGCAAGTCAAACACTCACTAGTGCGGAAAGAAACTATTCAATCACAGAGAAAGAAGGTCTTGGAATGATTTATTCTCTAGGAGAATTCTGGCATTACCTACTAGGAAGCAAGATCATATTCCATGTAGATCATTAGGCACTATTGTACTTGGTAAACAAGGTACAAAAAATTCGAGAGATTGGCATGATAGATACTCCTTCTACAAGAATTTGACTACCTAATAGTGCATACACTTGGAAGCCATCACTTGGTGGTGGATTACTTAAGTAGGTTGTAATCATGTGAGGTATCCTTGGAAGGCATCCCGGATGATTTACCAGTATTAACTAGAAAAGAATTCGGGTCATGAGGCTAGATGCTAGGCATGGCAATGCTTGAGGGCCATGGAGGAAAAGAGAATGTGAGGGAAGAAGCATTAACATAGGTGGGGAAAAAGGGATTAAGAGGGGTGGAAATGAAGAGGGGGACTATGCGACAAGGGGAAGGGAGAGGGGGAAGAGGAGCATGTACATGATGGGAGGTGGAATGTAGAGATGGAGACATCAAGGGAGGAGGGTCATGCTTTATTTTGAAAGGAAAGATGGGGGGAAGAAATCAAAGTACTAGCTAGGTGGCTTTACAAGAATGAGCGTGCCCATCAAGGAATAGCCCCCTCCTTTTATAGCTAAGAGAGGGGGTCTCTCCCAATAAATGCATCCTCCCACATGCATGGTGTGTGTGGAAGAGTCTCCAATGTGGGCTAGGCAGTTACACACTCCCAATTGTGTGCGACAACCCTTTGCCTCATTTTTCCACATACATCAACCCCCATATCCCAAGTCTAAGATACTCCCTTGCTCTCTTCCCAATTTTATAATACGTTCAAACATGTAGGAGGACAAGTGGAGGGTTGGCACAAGGAATCTTGCCACCTCATCCTACTTTCCCATTATTTAACTTGCATTCTTGGACTTTCTACACCCCCCCCACATGGGCCTATCTTACATGGAGGGAATAATCCAATATAATATCCATCTCCACCTATTTTATATTACTTCTCCCATGGTCCTTGGGCCATATCTCACTAAATGCAGGCATGGGACCACCTAGTTGGAGGGGTGGTACATGGAGGACCCATGCCACCTTATCATTTAATATTATTACTATCATGGATTATGTACAACACACCTTATGGGTCCTCTTACGTGGAAGGGTGGCACATGGTCATGCCCTGCTACCTCAACCCTAGGCCTTATGCACACCATATTTTATTATACTATTGCCACACATACAAGCACACACACATATTTATGCCTTTTACTTTGGTCAAATTTATCCATAACAGTCCCCCCCCCCAGGTAAAGAATGCATAGCATTTCCATGCCTGGGACCATCATGCACAAAGAAGGGCTTGAGATAATGCTTGTTGATCACCTGCAAAGCATGCTTGTCAGCCTCAGAGTAGCGCCGTGCAGTTTCGAGCAATTGTCGAGAAGCAAATCGAACGGGATACATGAACCGTGTTAGATATTAATGCTCCACCTCGTGTAACTATGCAGAAACCAGCTAACTCTACTTGTAAGCCCCCCATATGAGGAGAAGCCATTTGAGTAGCTTGGTTATCCAGTAGGTCATGGTTTGGACACCAGATGGGGGCCATGTGTGGCCTGATGGCTGGATGGCTTCAGATAGAGCTAGCACACCACCAACTAGGCTACATGCAAGTGCGAGAAGGCATCCCTTGACTGACCGCATTGAAGGTAGATGGAGCATTTCCTAGGGCAGCCCACTCTCGGGTTGCGGGGCCCGTTTGGAGCCTCAGATGATCTTGGATGGCTCTGGGCCGAACGGAGACCATAGATTAGCTGCTCTATTTTGCGCACCGGTTCTATCATAAGCTTAGTGGCCTATTTCGTGACCGACCCCCAGTCGACCGTTTTGGGCAGACTGGGTCGGTCACCCAATTGAGCCCTCAGCCTCGGGGGTCACTATGTATAAACCCTCTATATCACGTGCGTTCAAGGCCTATATTTATAATCCCTTATCTGTAAATTTTTTCATTAATAAAATGTACCCCTTTTCTACACAAATCTGTAAATTGTTTCCAAAACTATTTTAAATAGTCCCTTATGTATATTTATTTCTGTAAATTTTAGAAATAAAAAATATCCTTTTGTTGAACTCACGTGATAGGGTTACATATGATGAGTGACCCCCTCGAGAGAGCCTAACTAACTACAACTGGTGGCTATATAAGAGCAAGCCCGTGAAGCCCATTTCATCACTGGCTACAGCAACCCTGATTCCTTAGCATCCAGCCTCCATCTTCTACTATTTCCAGCATGCCATCAAAGCTTCTTTCACAGGAGCACACAGTTGGGAGGCAGTTCCATCTATTGTATAAGTTATACAGTAATCAAATTTTTGATTCTCCATACTATCTTGTTTTCTCTCTTGCGTACGAGATCCTGTTATCTGTTGAGCATAGATGTTGTATTATTTTCTTACATGGTATCAGAGCCTGGACTCTAGCAAGAAGATTTGACGGCCTCGGATGAGACAATATGTCCTCGGATGAGACAATATTGTCTCATCCGAGGGCATGGGTCAGGCTTAACGCCCTTGGATAAGACAATATGTCCCAATAACCTCCCTTGAGTGGCTCCAATGGTGGATTTATCAGGGTTGAGGATGCCATTTGCATCATTGATCCTTTGGAAGGCCAACCTAACCTTCATGACATGCTCCTTACATGCTGAGAATATACAAAAATAATCTAAAAACACCTCCAAGAAAACCCCCAAATATGGAGCAAACACCATCTAGATAAATCTTTGAAAGGTAGCAGGAGCATTGGTGAGGCCAAATGGCATTATTTTGAATGCAAACGTCCCCCAAGGTATGGCAAATGTGGTTTTAAGCATATCCCCCTCAACAATTCTGATTTGATAAAACCCGGAGTAACCATCACAGAAAGTATACATCTCATGACCACTTACCTTCTCAAGAATGAGGTCTTGAAAGGGCAGAGGATGATGGTCCCTCTTGGTGGCCACATTGAGTTTCTTATAATCAATGCAGACCCGCTACTTGTTGTTTTTCTTTGGGGTGACTACCACTGGTGAAACCCATTCAGTATTATGAATCAAAACAATAAACCCAGCTTCTACAAGCTTCTACAAATCTCAGCGCAAAGCATCGGTCTGTAGGGGCCCTAATCTTTGATATTTCTGAGCCACTGGCTTAACATCAGGCTTCAGCTCTATCTTGTGTTCTATGGTAGTCACATGGCAAAGGTGGTGGTAGCTAGTTGCGAAGAGGTCAGGGAAATCTTTGAACATTTCTAGAAACTCATCTTTCTCACTTGGAGTGAGGTCAGGGGAAAGCATAGATTCAAGCTGTTGAGGACTAGCTGTTACCTTTTCTACAGGTGGCAGGGTTGGAGACACCCCCATCAAATAAACTTCCTCCTCTGAGAACTCCCCTCGTCTGATTCTTCCATTGATTCAGACACTGAGGATGAGAGAGTATCACTGTCTTGCTCCTCTTCTTCTTCTGGTTCAGTGGCACTTGGTTGCACTAGGATCTTCTCCTTAGAAGCACCAAAAGACATGTGTCCTATCTTCCAATAGCTGACTGCATCATTCTTTCTCAACCATGGTCTCCCAGTATGGCTGGGTAACTCCTGCCTATATCTTCGATGTCCACTACATAGAAATTGACAGTGGTGGTTAACCCATTGACAGTGATGGGCAAATCCTCAATGACTCCTAGGGTAGTGAGTCATCGACCATCTGCTACCTTGATTCGAGTGGAGGAATGCCTTGTGCATTTCAAATTCAATTTCTTCATGATATGGGGCACCATGATGTAAAAGAAAAGCTCCCCCATCGACACACACACTTTTGACATGGCAATTATCTGTGATGACATCTACTATATGTGGGTGCCAATCAATTTCTTTAGAGATAGAAGAAACCTCTCGTACCTTTCCCTTTTTCTTGCGCTTCCTTGTTGAGAGCCCTTGCTATAGCTCACGTCTCACCTTAGGCTTAATGCTATTAGTTGAGGAAGCATGGTGCTCAAAGACCAATGCTCAAAGACCAATGAGCAAGGTCCTGAATGACCGAATAGTCTTCTTGCCCCAAGCTGATGGGAAAATCCAAGGGCGACCACTTACTCCTATGAGATCTTTTAGTCTTCTCTGTTGGTGGGTTTGCCATCTCAGCATCTGAGGGCTCTGAGAAGGACACCTTCTTCCTAGGGCAGCCCGGGCCATGGTTTGGAGAGGGGTCGAGGTGGTATGACTTCTTTTCCCATGGTAAAGGATCTCCACGTTAGAATCCTCGGTGCCTGATTCACTTAGAAGATTCACCCTTGGAATATTGGGACATTTCATGTGATAGTGACCCTTCTGGTGGCAATCGTAGCACACAACATTGGCACTTTGACATGAAGTTGGGGGTAATAAACTTCACGCACCTCTTCACTTCCTACTGCTTTTGAACTGACTGACAAAGATATTTATCATTGAGAATGGGACATTAGAAAGAAGCTTTTATGCCAAGATACCACACCATACTTTCCTCCCTCAGATGAGAATAAAGATGGTAACATCCCAAGTGATGTTGTAATCAAGCATAGGGAGAAGGAAAGGATCAACAGAGGCCATAATCTCAGCGAGCCGGTTTGCACCAAAGAGAAGAGCGATACGTTGTTGAAAGAAGGTCTTGCGGCTCAACATGACATGACCTGATATATATTGAGGAGTTTGAAGGGGCTGATTGGGTCGGATGGGTAGATTCCAAGGAAACATTGCACCTCCTTCATAGACACCTTTATACTTAGCTCAAAACACTCTACAAACTGTCATTAGACACAGAGGCCTATAACTTTAAGTAGAGACATGATATCAGAGATTCAATCACACAAAGAGTCTTGAGATGGGCTTCGCGCTGATATAAGTTTCATTGAAAACAGACAGACGGTTGAAGAGATATGGACAGTTTACTGGAAGGGGGTAAAAACTGTCATGAAAACAGACTGTCAGACACAGAGACTCATAACATTTTGCAATAGTATCTGATTCAAGATCTAAGCACTAGAGACATGCGCGTTTAGAGAAGGCTCATGGAAGAGGCTTGGGGAGACTAGAGCTACAGCAGCATGAGGCCTAATGGTGGAAGAGATTGATGAACAAGGGAGAGGAGGGCTTCTTTTATAGAGATTTTGTTACCCTCCTTCACCCATTTACAATTGCTGCCTGTAGATTCCTTTCCCCATCAATCACATAAGCACGTATGTCACCATCCATGTCCTTTTTGGCTACTCTTGCCATGTGTCCCATCACAAGATGCTCAAGACTCTCCAAATATTGAGAAAGTCAAGAGTCTCCTCACATGGAGCCCATAGGGACCCTCTCTTCTCCACATGTCCACATCCTCCTTATTCCACATAGGAGTTCTAAAACGATTCCTCTTCAGTTCACACTCCTCCACATGCCTTCCACATGCTTGGCATGTGGCCTCTCTTATATTATTGGAACACATGGACATGCGCCCACCTCTTTACATGACTCACTCTTCCTATTTTCTAAAAAAACTCCATAATATCCCATACACAAATAACTCTCACCCCATACCAAGGTATTTATAATTCATACCTATGGTATTTACAATGAGCCATTCCACTCATCCTCTCCATCCCATACAATATCATAGAAAATAGAAATAAGTGAGAGCCGCTAGGCTATCACTTGATACTCAAACTCTTATCAAACATAGAGAAAAACAATACCAATGCCAAATTAGAAATATCAATTTTTGGCATCACATCTTTCCCCCCCAACAGATCCTCTCTAGTACAAAGAGGGTCTACTGGCCCTCAACGTGGTCAAGCATAGAAGAATTTAAGGCGATACTCATTGGTGCATCCGGGTATCACCATGCCATCAACATCCTCAAGCTGATAGGTTCCATTCATGAACTTCTTTTTGACTTGATATGGTCCCTCCCATCGGCCGATAAACTTTTTGTCTAGCCGTTTGTCCAGATGGCTATCAAATCTCATTACCAAATCTCCTTCTGCAATATCTTTCTTCTTGCGTAATTTGGTGTCAAAACGGGCCTTGCGCCTCTTTTGAGAAGATTCCAAGTTTTGTAAGGCCTATAATCTGCATTCATCCAAGGCTTCTAGTTGTACCAAGCATTGAGCATAGGCATCCTCCTGTCCTTCTATTCTTGCAACAACAGTGCGAAGACTATGTATCTCCAATTCAATGGGTAAAATGGCTTCTATTCCATACACTAGTTGGAATGGTGTAAACCCAATAGCTAGCTTGTGTGTGGTTCTATAAGCCTATAAAACTTCTGCCAAGTGCCTATCCCAATTCCTTTTCTTGGTGTCAACAAGCTTTCCCATTGAATTGCACAACAATCCATTTGTTTTCTCAATCAAGCCATTACATTGGGGATAGTATGGTGTGGACATGCTATGATTTATCTTTAGCTTATGCACCACATCTTCAATTAGTTCATTTCTAAAAGAGGTTCCTCCATCAGTGAGAATTTCCAAAGGACAACCAAAGCGTGAACAAATTTGATCAAAGAGAAAATTTACAATTGTGCTTGCCTTGCTATTGACTGTGGCCTTGGCCTCTGCCCATTGAGTCGCATAATCTGTGGCCACCAATAAATAATGCTTGCTTTGAGATGAGCGAGGGAGTGGTCCCACAAAGTCCAACCCCCACCTCTCAAATGGTCCATATGCTGGAATAGGCTTCAAGGGCCCAGGAATCAACTGTCACCTTTCAAACTTTTGGCATACTTTACAACTTTGACACCATTCATATACATCCTTATGGAGGCGTGGCCAAAAGTATCCTGCATTAAGAATTCTCCTAGCTGTGCTTGCTGAAGCAAAAATGGCCAGAGCATTCATGACACATTTCTAGGATTCTCCTAGTCTCCATGGGATGGACCACCCGACAGAGCACCTTATCTTTTCCCAATTTATAAAGAATGTCATCAACAATCGTATAGGGACAAGCCTTCCTTACCAATCTTTGCTTCTGTTGTGGAGTTAACTCTCGAGGAAACATGCCTTCTTCCACATATTGGTGAACATATTGCAGTTCTGGCCATCCAGTGTCTACCAAAGAAACCACCCCCTGGTCTTGTACTACAATGGCTTGAGTAGCTAACTCATCCGCCCTTTGATTTTCTTTTCTGTTTATATGACCAAACTTGCAAAAATTAAACTGACTACATAGTGCCATAGTCTTTTGATTAAGCTCCTTCAAATGAGGACTTCTTGTCTTGTAATGCCCTTGCATTTGCTTTATAATAAGCTGAGAATCTCCTCTTACTTCTAATTCTTTAACTTGACTTTGAAGACAACCCTCCAAACCAAGAATCAAAGCATTATACTCATCTGCATTGTTAGTTGTGATACCGGGAAGCTCTTGTCCTCTTGCCCATACCTCTTGACCTTCAGGATTCATCAAGACTATCCCCCTTGCTCCTTGTTGGCATGAAGGACTAAAAGCCCCATCAAAATACAAAACAAAAGTTGTTGGTGGTGTATTCCTTTTATCTTTAATCTTCTCCTTACATTTCTTTTCTTCTCCTAGATCCTCCCACCTTGTGAGCAAATCAAAAACTCCTTTTCTTGTCAACAAGTTCATGGGATGCACTATCTCTATGAAATCATCACAAAAGCATTGATAATACTTGCTTTTTCCTAGAATTTTGTGAACACCAGTGACACTCTCAAGACTTGGCAATGCCATGATTGCTTAGAGGTGGTCAGGATCCGTTTGCAGGCCTTCTTTAGACACAATATGCCCCAACAAGACTACTTTTGCTTGAGCCAAATGACACTTGCTAGGATTTAGACACCCTTTTTCTTCATCAATCCTAGCTAAGGCCATCTTTAACTTCTCCATGTGATCTATGCATCGAGAATAAATGCAAAAATCATCCAAAAAAACCCATATGAACTTTCCCAAGTAAGGCTCCAGGACTTGACTCATGAACCTTTGAAATGTAGCTGGTGCATTGGTCAACTCAAAAGGCATCACTCTGTAAGCAAAAACTCCACAAGGTGTGACAAATGATGTTTTCTTTTGATCTTCCTCTTGAATACGAATTTGAAAGTACCCAGAATACCCATCACATATAGAATACATCTCATGCCCTGCTACTTGGTCTAGTATTTCATCTTGGAATGGCAAAGGAAAATGATCCCTCTTAGTGCATGCATTCAAAAGACGAAAGTCCACACAAACTCGCCACTTATTTCCTTTCTTTGGTGTGACAACTACAGGAGATATCCATTCTAAATCATCAAAAACAAAGATGAATCCCGCCCCAAGTAGTTGTGTTACCTCTTTCTTTAGTGCCTCAGCTTGGATCACCCCCAATCGCCTTAAGCATTGCACAATTGGCTTGCTTTCTGGCTTTAACTTAATCTTATGCTCCACAAGAGAGACTGGTCGAACCTATGAATAGCTTGTTGCAAAGAAACATGGAAAATCATCTAGCATATCCAAGTACTGGAGCTTCTCACTACCTGATAGAGAATCACCAAGAAGCTCTTCATTGCGTTGGCATCGTTTAGTGTGCTCCACATCTTCCGCATGAAGTGTCTCTACAGGATCTTCTTGCACCACCACCTTGTTCCTTCCTGACTCATCCCGATCAGCACCAAGACAAAGACCAAAGGCCACTCCTTCCACCTCACCCTCTGAGTTGGGCTCCTCGGAGCTATGCCTTGTCTCTTCTTCTTCATCGGTTAAGTCAGAGCTTGAACTCTCTCATGTTGAAGACTCCTCCTTGACAACTTCCTTTTTGCAGCTTCTGATGTTGTAGCACACCTTCTTATCATTTTCTTGCAAAATCAATTCTCCAGTATCCCACTTTTGAACAGCCTTCACCTTGCATAGCCAAGGCCTTCCCAAAAGCAATGGATAGGCATGTGCATCTGGCTTGGTAGGGATTACCTGAAAAGTAGTCGGCACAGAAATTCCACATACATCCACTTCTAGATTCTTCACAACTCCCAAGGTCTTAACCCTAGTGTTGTCAGCCAATTTGATGCGATAAGGAGAGGTAGTACTAGAGTATTTTAAATCAGCATCTATCATGGTCTTCTCACTCATGACATTAATCGATGCACCTTCGATGCACCTCCATCAATGTACACATTAGAAATCACTTGACCATCAATGATCACATCAACCACAGGTACATCATCACCAACATCTATATCTACCTTTTGAACAATAGGAATGGCACTTTTCTTCTTTTTCTTCTTTGACACTCTTGTGCTTGCTAGTTTTCCCCATTCCTTCCGTAGTTTTGGAGACAAAGCAAGTAATTGACCAAAGGTAATATGAGCTTCCTTTTCTTTAAGGTCAGACAACAAGTCATAGCTTCCAATTCCTTGTCCTAAAGGAAAGTCTGACTGGCTAATTCTCCTTCTATATGCCTTCTTTTTCTTTCTATGGTGTTCCTCTTCCTGATGTTCCTCATCTACTTCTTCCTTGCTTTCTTCTTCTTCTTTTGCTTTACCATGCCCCCGTTTAGCCATCATTACCTCTCTTTCCTCATCCCCTGAAGAAGCTTCTAACAAGGATACTTGTTTTTCTTCTTTCTTTCTCAATCTAGGACACTCGGGGTGATAATGACCTTTTTTATTACATTCATAGCAAGTGACCCCACTCCTATCTCAGGCCTATCTTCACTCTTTGGTGCTCTAGGTGTCATGCATTAACCAAATGCAATTTCAAATCAGCAAACTCTGCCATCAATTGGGAGATATTATGATCTAACTCAGAGAACTTTGGTACCTGAGGAGTTCCCATTACCTCCGCCTTAGAAGTTGAAGCTGTTGAAGACACAAAAGAGGATTCGATCTTTAGAGAAGCTTCTTTCTTGGTCGCAATGCGAAGTGCCTCCATGTATGTTGTTGGACCTTTACTCATTACTTTTGAGCGAAGACAAGGCTCCAAAGCCATAACAAATTTGCTCATCTTTAAGTGCTCCATCCCTGAGAGACTTTGAGGGGCCGATGATGCAGATGCCAAAGCTTGCAAAGCTGCCCTTTCATAATTTGTCCATAAAGTTTCATATCGGATTGCCAAAGCAGAGACCAACTCACCCTCTCGTTGATAGAACCAGTCCAACTGCAACATCAAAGCATTTGGCGACTCCACTGCCTTTAATCTCTACTTCATTGCTGCCACCACTTGGTCCCAGTCCTCCTTGGTAGATTCTGACAAGGTCTCATGCCAAATCAAGGCTACGCCTTCAAGAAAATCAGGCAAAATCTCCATCGGATCCTTCATGGACCATCCAAAAAGCTGATATCCTCGAACAAAATCCTGAAGATAAGACTCCGGGTCTTCTCCTTGGGTCCCTCAAAACACTGGAATCTTCACCATGATGAAACATAAAAAGGAAATACCAAGATCCAAATAATATCCCAAACAAGATCCGAACGAGATCCCACAGAGCCTTAGTATATCAAGACCATCTTATTATGCATAACCACTTGTTGAAAACCCTCCACAATGTGATCCTCAACAAAATCTTCAAAAATAAGTGACCAACCAGCACCATGAAAACATTGTGTATACATGCATTCTAGAATCACCCTTCTCATAATAGGAAGTGTACATAAAAGCTTCAAGATATTGTACGCTTCATCATTTGCATAGCAAAAGAAGCTGAAAGCATTAAGAATCACCACTCCACTGTTATAGTCGAAAACTACCCAAAGACTCAACTCTTCTTCACACCAAGCTGCCAGTGCATGGAACAATCCCCAATCTATCATTGTGCCTATTGTCGGCATTGTCGATTCACCAACAAATTCAATAGTGCAAACATAAAGGATATGATCATGATGACTGTGCGAATAGCTTGGGCATCACCTTCACAATCTTCAAGTTCTCTTAAACGGGTTGCAATCTCTTCTAATGGAGTTCTTCCGAGCATCTTCTTTATCTCATCAAAACACATGCCTCTTCTAGGCATAACATGCAATCAAGTACAACCGAGACCATTTAGTAAGGTGGGATGAATCCAATACCAAACGTACCCAGCGTCTCCACCAAAAGATGTGACATGAAGTTGGGGGTAATAAACTTCACGCACCTCTTCACTTCCTATTGCTTTCGAACTGACTAACAAAGATATTTATCATTGAGAATGGGACATTAGAAAGAAGCTTTTATGCTAAGATACCACACCATACTTTCCTCCCTCAGATGAGAATGAAGATGGTAACATCCCAAGTGATGTTGTAATCAAGCATAGGGAGAAGGAAAGGATCAATAGAGGCCATAATCTCAGCGAGACGGTCTGCACCAAAGAGAAGAGCGATATGTTGTTGAAAGAAGATCTTGCAGCTCAACATGACATGAACTGATATATATCGAGGAGTTTGAAGGGGCTGATTGGGTTGGGTGGGTAGATTCCGAGGAAACATTGCACCTCCTTCATAGACACCTTTATACTTACCTCAAAACACTCTACAAACTATCATTAGACACAGAGGCCCATAAATTTCAATACAGACACGATATCAGAGATTCAATCATATAAAGATATGCGCCTTGAGATGGGCTTCGCGCTGATATAAGTTTCATTGAAAACAGCTGGTTGAAGAGATATGGACAGTTTACTGGAAGGGGGTAAAAACTGTCATGAAAACAGATTGTCAGACACAGAGACTCATAACCTTTTGCAACATTATTTGATTCAAGATCTAAGCACCTAGAGACATGCACCTTAAAGAGATCTTCACGCTGATATATGTTTCATAAGAAATAGAGAAGCAGCCAAAAAGTTATGGACCGTTTACTAGATGGGGGTAAAAACTATCATGAAAACAAATTGTCAGACATAGAGAATCATAACTTTTTGTAGTAGTATCTGATTCAAGATTTGATCGGGAAACATGCGGCTTCAAGAGAGCTTCATGCTGATATAAATTTCATTACAATCAGATTATCGAGCAGAAAGTTATGAGCAAAACACTAATAGGGGGTCAAACTGTCATGAAAACTGCCCTCCACCCAGGCTAATTTCGCCTGAGTAGGATGCTCCCTCAAGACTCCACCTTCATCAACGATCCACCCCTCATGGATTTCACCTAGAAGAGGGTAAGAAGCTTGCATGGTGGCTCGGGAAACAAATGGACCATGTGTGCTTAGTGAGCAGCCGAATAGAAAGAACTTTTAAGGCTTTGAAAGAAAAAAAAGGGAAGAGACATTCAAGAGAGAGAGAACTTGAAGTGACCTTCATTACAAATAAAGTGAGAATCCACTCCAACACTACAAACACAAGGGAGAAGAAGAGATTTCATACATACAAGAGGGAGCGGAAGCTCCAAGACTACTCATAGAGAGAGAATAAACTAGAGAGAGATGGACTCAAGAGTCTACATAAGAGAATATCTACAAGAGGGAGAGAAGGCTCATGGAAGAGGCTTGGGGAGACTAGAGCTACAGCAACATGAGGCCTAATGGTGGAAGAGATTGATGAACAAGGGAGAGGAGGGCTCCTTTTATAGAGATTTTGTTACCCTCCTTCACCCATTTACAATTGCTGCCTATAGATTCCTTTCCCCATCAATCACATAAGCACATATGTCACCATCCATGTCCTTTTTGGCTACTCTTGCCATGTGTCCCATCACAAGATGCTCAAGACTCTTCAAATATTGAGAAATTCAAGAGTCTCCTCACATGGAGCCCATAGGGACCCTCTCTTTTCCACATGTCCACATCCTCCTTATTCCACATAGGAGTTCTAGAAGGATTCCTCTTGACTTCACACTCCTCCACATGCCTTCCACACGCTTGGCATGTGGCCTCTCTTATATTATTGGAACACATGGACATGAGCCCACCTCTTTATATGACTCACTCTTCCTATTTTCTAAAAAAACTCCATAATATCCCATACACAAATAACTCTCACCCCATACCAAGGTATTTATAATTCATATCTATGGTATTTACAATGAGCCATTCCACTCATCCTCTCCATCCCATACAATATCATAGAAAATAGAAATAAGTGAGAGCCGCTAGGCTATCACTTGATACTCAAACTCTTATCAAACATAGAGAAAAACAATACCAATGCCAAATTAAAAATATCAATTTTGGGTGTCACAACACATTCTCTTAGAGGGCGATTGGCTTAATTTCTGATGCCCACCATCTCAAGCCAAAGATCAGTCAGGGCCTTGGCTAGGTCATTGACTCCAGGTTCTTTAGTAGGAGGGGCCGGGGGAGTAGGAAGGAGGGGGGCTCATGGGCGAGGTTGGGGAAATCTTCCACGCGGAGGTTGAGGATATACTCCTTGTTGAGGGTAAGCATCTAAGGGAGGACCATACATTTGAGGTGGAGGCAGTGGATGCATCCCTGATGGGGGATGGGGTTATGCCCCTGAGTTGGACCCCCCAGGTTTTTGTTGCAAGGATTGAGGTAGTTGTGGAGGGACAATCATCTTCTTCGAAGCGGGGTCAAAGACTGAACTTTATCAAACTTTTGAGCAATCTCATGTGCTAGCGTCATAGTTTCTAGATTCTCCCATTTAATCTTGGGTCAGTGATGCGAATGGCAGCCTCAACCCTGATAAATGCACCATTGGAGCCACTCAAGGGAGGTTACTGGGACATATTGTCTCATCCGAGGATGTCAAGCCTGACCCATGTCCTTGGATAAGACAATATGTCCTCAGATGAGACAATAGAGCACATGAAATGAAGTACTTTTTCTTTTTACAACAAGAGGAAACTCCCTACGGCTAGAGAGTTACAATGCATGATATTTCACCATATAAGCAATATCATTACACTTTCATCATTTCCTATTTGCTGGCCCATTGGTAAATCTTCCTTTTGTGAATGGGGAGGTCTTGGATTCAATTCCCACTCCTTAATAAAAAGAGAGGAGAGGAGAGGAGAAGAGAAGAGGAGAGAAAGAGAAAGAGAAAGAGAAGAAGAAGTGGATAGGGGAACGAGATCTTTTGCAGGAGCCCAAAAAGTCTGTCCGCAATGCATAGGTGTACCAGAAGACACGTGGCACCACACAGAAGACGCACAGGAACCCAGAAGATACACAGGAACTGTAGCCTGAAGGCACATAACCCAAAAGAGGCACAGGAACTGCAAGCCAAAAGCATAGAAACTGAGAAATTCTGCAACTGCAGAGACGGAGAACTGCAAGCAGAAGATATGCAAAAGCAAAGAACCGCACACGGAAGGTGTTGCAGAACTACACCCAGCTATAGGAGTAACGAATTTTACACCACTAGCCATGGAGATTTTGATCCCAGCAACCACACCAATTCTATTAACTAGAAAAGAATTTGAGGCATGAGGCTAGACGCTAGGCATGGCGACGCTCGAGGGGCATGGAGGAAAAGGGAACATGAGGGAAGAAGCATTAACATAGGTGGGAAAAAAGGGATTAAGAGGGGTGGGAATGAAGAGGGGACTATGCCACAAGGGGGAAGGAAGAGGGGGAAGAGGAGCATGAACATGATGGGAGGTGGAATGTAGAGATGGAGACATCAAGGGAGGAGGGTCATGCTTTATTTGAAAGGAAAGATGGGGGGAAGAAATCAAAGTACTAGCTAGGTGGCTTTACAAGAATGAGCATGCCCATCAAGGAATAGCCCCCTCCTTTTATGGCTAAGAGAGGGGGTCTCTCCTAATAAATGCATCCTCCCACATGCATGGTGTGTGTGGAAGAGTCTCCCATGTGGGCTAGGCGGTTACACACTCTTAATTGTGTGCGCAACCTTTTGCCTCATTTTCCCACATACATCAACCCCCATATCCCAAGTCTAAGATACTCCCTTGGTCTCTTCCTAATTTTATAATGTGTTCAAACATCTAGGAGGACAAGCGGAGGGTTGGCACAAGGAATCTTGTGACCTCATCCTACTTTCCCATTATTTAACTTGCACACTTGGACTTTCTACACCCCCCCACATGGGCCTATCCTACATGGAGGGAATAATCCAATCTAATTTCCATCTCCACCTATTTTATATTACTTCTCCCATGGTCCTTGGGCCATGTCTCAGTAAATGCAGGTGTGGGACTGCCTAGTTGGAGGGGTGGTACATGGAGGACCCATGCCACCTTATCATGTAATATTATTACTACCATGGATTATGTACAACACACCTTATGGGTCCTCTTACGTGGAAGGGTGGCACATAGTCATGCCCTGGCACCTCAACCCTGGACCTTATGCACACCATATTTTATTATACTATTGCCACACAAACAAGCGCACACACATATTTATGCCTTTTACTTTGGTCAAATTTATCCATAACACTAGACGTAGAGTTGTAGACCATATTCGAGAGGGATGTATTGGTATGACAAGATGATAAAGTTTTTGACGGATGGGTTTTCCTAAAAAGCAATGTCTCAGGATTAGAGGAAGAGGATGGCACTGAAGAGCTGACTGTTTGTTGTAATTTCTGGTATGCTATATCACTGAGGAGTAGATCAGGTGTTATGGTGATGTGTCTTGGAGCATGAACAAAACTTGGTGCTAACAGAAGTGCATCAAGGGGTATCTGGTGGTCATTTTGGAGGAGAGATTATGGTGAAAAAATTTTTCCAACTAGGTTTGTAGTGGCCAACAGTTATCAAAGATGCACATGGATTTGTAAAGAGGTGTTGGTACTATCAAAGGGACAATCATCCATTAAACATAGGCAAGATGCCTTTAAACCCAATTCTTCCATTGGAACCTTTCCAAAAGTGGGGCTTGCATTTTATGGGAATGTTTAAACCAATAGCCCAATATACCAAAAACAAACATGTAGTGATGTCTATAGACTACTTGACCAAATGAGTGGAAGCACATGCATTCAGGGACAATACGATAGAAATATCATCACAATATTTGGGTGCCCAAGCCCCAATTGAATTAGTATCATAGTCAAGGAAGTCATTTTCGAAACGCCATAGTAAAGAAACTGATGGAGGTACACATGGTAGTGCATAAAATGGCCACGATGTATCACTTGCAAGGAAATGGAGAGACAGAGAGCAACAACAAGAACATCAAGTAGATCTTGAAAATGACCATATCAAAGAATGAGAAGGATTGCAATATGAAGATTAATTCAGTGCTACATTTAAAGTAATTATAGAAATGACACCATTCGAGTTGGTATATTGTCTAGAGGTAGTTGTCCCAATGGAGTTCATCGCATCGAGTTTGTAGATTTTGGTGGAAAAAATGATCCCATAGGAATCCATGCAATTTGAGCAAGAAGAGTTACTTTGCCTAGAGGAAGATAAGATTTAGAGTCAATATATGGTTCAAGTCATGCAAGAGCGACATAAGGCATGGGTGAACTGAAACATTAAGTTTAGGTTGTTCAGAGTGGGAGATCTAGTATTGGTGTATAATTCTAGATTGGGAAGATTCTCAGGCAAGCTTAAATTGAGGTATCAGGGATCATGGATCTACATGGCAATGGGCTCCCAACACTAGCTAACAAATTTCACATGAAGCCATTTCTAGGGGTACAGGAAGAACCAACAGCTCAATCAAAGGATCCGAAAGTAGAAATCTTTGTTGGGGTAGTAAATCTGGGTATAATATAGAAGAGGTGATGGCCCGTATTCAATGGAGTGATAGTTTGCATGTGTGGGTCAAATCAAAGGAATGTCTGAAATATGACACGATTGATTCCCTATATCAGTTCACCATCATCTCAGTCCTTCAAATCTATGGGAACTTGTGTACAATCGACTTCATTGATTCAAAACTAAACATGCACAACATCCTACACACAAATAGACCATTGGCTATAGCAGACACTACAAGCACCACTTTGCAAGCCCAAGTAGACTCAAATTCTCACACACAGTTGAAATGTATGGGAAAAAGAAAGATGTCTTTTGGTCCAGGATACTGCATTCTAAAGCCCAAAAGTTGGAAGAGCTTGAGGAGCAAGTGGTAGAGTTGGACTTAATGTTAGCAAAGAAAGTAAGTTAGTATCCTATTGCTGAGATGTCTCCAATTGTGGATTTAAAATTTTATCTAGATGATGATGTATCAAAAAATTTAGTATGGTGGAGGTGGCAAATTAATATGTAGGCCGATGAGCAGTTTTCTTGACTACAAGAATTAGGGGGTTATGTAGGACCAAGAGTACCGGTGACTGAGCAGGTGGTATCACAAGTATTTAACTTACCATGGTATTGAAAGGAAACTATAAAGCCAGAAACAAAATGCAATTCAGAATAGATGGTTGCAAAATTTGGGATTCCTCGGATGACAAGATTTTAGTGTATGATTTAAAATTACAGAAACATAGTTAGATAGAAGCAATTTTTATGGTTTTTAGAACACATACTATTTCTTACAAAATACACTATATGTTGGAATCCAATTATTGACTCATTCTTTCAGTAAAAAGTGGATGTAAGTACAACTGGGTGGGGAATAATGACAGAAGCTTTAGGTAAGGAAAAATACAGAAGTGTTACATAGTCAAAGCTCAGACAGATGATGTAAGCATGACTTTTTGAGTATGCAGATACAATTACATGGCCAGACTGACCTTTAAAAAAAGGAGATGATACAACCGGCCCAAATAGAATTCCACTCACAAAAGAAGAAAGGGACGCATTGAAAGAAATTGGATACACAGACATGGGTATTGATGAGTGCTACAAGAGGGATAAAATCGTTGAAGATGTATTACCATCTCCAACTTAGTTCACTAATCATACAAGAAGATTAATGAAGTTGAGATTCAAACAAGGGAATGCTGAATTAGAAACGAAGGAGGAAAAGAGGTACTATAGAGTGAGTTATATGAAGAGAAGAAGTAGCCTCTATGTTTGAATTGGGGGAGTTCCAATTCACCGAAGAAAAATTTAGAGCATCTAAAGGATAAGAGGTAGTTAGTGCATCAATTATTACTAAAGTGGGGGTAGACTTTACAATTTTGGAAGAAGAAGGGGATGTCCAGATTGAGCTAACAATGCATACTCAATTCAATGATGAGCAAGAAGAGGTGGATCTACAATCATTTGCAGCAGACACTCTCAGAATTGGTAGACAAGATTTGTGAGATATTAAAACAAAGGAGTAGGTAGGAATAGGGGGAACACCCAAAAGGCTGAAAAGAGATGCAGATCATGGGCCAGTTCCTTTGAATAAAGAATTGAAAAACCAGCAGCTTGAGCTACAGAAACATGTTGACCATGTAGAATTCCACCCAAACTGATCTTTCAAACAATAGCCTTGTGCAAACTGTCCACAATAGCTGCTTGATTACAATTCATCATGGATGGGCCATGTTGTCCAATCCACCAAGATCGCTTTGATAGGGCCACATAATACTATGCTATCCCTTGTGATGATCGTTTTCACCTTGCCTGCCTTGTGGGTAATTACTCTAAAGTGAGAAGTGCATGTGCAGCATGCAATGCTCCAGTGGTGCATGAGTTGTATGACATGCTTGGTATCGTTGCAACATATTCTTATAATCTGAGGCTACATAGAATTTAAATGATCATCATGAGAGAAAAATTTGGTATACAACTTGTTATATAATATTAAACCTTTTTTTGGCATGTGTAATTAATTTGCAAGAATTGTATTAAAGGTTTTTTTAAATGTTGTATTGCCATTAAAATTCATTTCATTTTCAATTCTCGTTAATTTTGTTTACAATGGTATATTGAAACAATTCTCATTCAGTTTACATTCAATGGAGTATTGAATCAATTCTCATAAAGCATAACACTTTCTTTTAGTATTAGTCCCACAATGTCAATCATCCTCGTCATCCTGATGATCATCGCTAGCATGGTGCTAGGAGTCACTATCGTCTACAGATGCTTTGTGGTTTTGTATCACCAAGGCAAACACATTTTACTGGGGGCTCAAGGCACACACTAGCTACCACCCATTGCCGCACAAGTAGTCTTGTGAAAAGATTCTATAGATTTCATTTTGGCATGCCACACCCATTTTGTATGGATATTGCCATTTGTTGGTTTATTTTTTTTCCGGGCCCATTTTGTATGGATATTGCCATCTATTGGACATTGTATAAATATTTCCATCTACTAGCTTATTTTCTTGCCAGGCCCATTTTGTATGGATATTGCCATCTACTGGCTTATTTTTTTGCCGGGCCCTTTTTATATGGATATTGACATCTACTTGATATTGTGTGGATATTGCCATCTACTGACTTGTTTTTTTGCCAGGCCCATTTTATATGGATATTGCCACCTACTAGGTTTTGTATGGATATTGCCATCTACTAGCTTATTTTTTTTCCGAGCCCATTTATTTGTAATAGTAATGTTTTTGAAGATGCAAAGTCCACAACGTGAATATGAACGTCTTGTAACTTAAAATGTATTGACAATGCTAATGATTATAACAATGCATTTTTGTCAAATTATTATTGTGTAGAGGTTGAAGTACCTGATGTGGAATTGTCATACTATGAAGTGGAATTGTAAATAATGCAATGCTATTATCACAAGATTTACGAAACATGTGTAATTGAAGTAATTAACATGGATGTCTAAATAATACAATGCTATTATCATGTGATGCATTAAATGTCAAATTATTATTGTGCAATTGCTGAAGTAAACTATAAATAACATGGTTGTGTTGAGATGTGGGTTACAAGATTGTCATACTATGAAGTGGAATTGTAAATAATGCAATGCTATTATCACACGATTCACAAAACAAGTGCAATAGCACTAGAAGTGCAAAATTTGTTTCACCATATGCAAACTAGATTGGCAACATACACTTCAAAGACTATCATCGATTAAAAAGAAGCTTTACAATGCCCCAAAACACTACTGTTGGTCAACAAACCCCAAAATGGAAGCAACAATGGCTCCGTTCCTTGCCCCTTGCATTTTGCAATCCCTCTATGCACATTACCCAAAAAATGCAACTTCATTCTTAAGCAAGAGCCATTGCATTCCTGATGATAGACATTACGTCTCCACTATGTGCCATCTAGCATCGTAACATTATTCCCCACGTTTGTGATGACTTCAATCGGGTCCATAGACTGTGTTATTGTCTCAAAATCAATACTAGCAGGTTCCTGCAAGATGGTAGCCACTCTCTCTGCACCATCGCCTCTGCACCATGGATATCTCTTTTGTACAAAAGGGCCAATGGCAAGAGGCCATGGAAGTTGAGTATGATTCTTTAATTTCCGAAGGTACATGGGTTCTTACTGACCTACCTCCTGCCATAGCATTCTCGCCACTCGGCCTCGAATTTCTTGATAATAGATATCACATCTCCAACGATTACCTGCTACCATCCTAATGTAGTTGGATGCTGTTGTTGATCCTGCAGTCCTCTGTGGAGCCATCGGGTGTTGTCAAATGAAGGATTGCAATTAATTCAATTGCTTTCATAATCATCAAAAAAAATTTGAACTCATTGTAGCATTTTATCCCTAACTTCCAACATGTGAGTACTCCATGCAAGTTGCTAGACCTCAAGAGAGAGAAATCATCCAACTGTCTTGCCCTGTCCTAAGGTAATTGGTTGCTTGTGAACGTGATGATCTACATGTTAAAATAGGTGTGGGATGGAAAATTGCATTTTTCCACATTCTTCTCTCTCTTGAGTAAGCATCTATTTACACCATGATCATCTGCAACATCATGCTCTATTGATAGATGTTGGTATTTCACACACACTACTACAGTAGCTTGCATCACTTACACACAACTCGTTGGAAGTCTAGCTGGTTGTGTAGCTCACAATTGTCAGTTGGTATCAACCCGTAAATTATACACTAGAGAACATTACAGACTATAGTTGTTTAAATAGTTGTAAGATGAAACTTGTGGCATACTATACCATGCATTTATGTGTAGTTTGTAACACTTTATTTTCAGGTTAGTTAAACTTATGTAGGTATGTTATTTATGTCTAAACTCATGTCAGGTATGTCTAACCTAGGAAGGTGTCCTTTACTCCATAGATCTAAACAAAGAGTCATGAGAGGTGCACATGTAGGTATTGTTGGCTACTGCACTAGTGCATAAAATACCGACATTCGCGTATACAGCATGATGTCGCAAATGATCATAGTGAAGATAGATGCTTACTTGGGAGAGAGAAGGACATGGGAACATGCAACTCGCCATCCCATGCCTATTTCCATAGGCAAATTAACACCTATATAACCATCCAATTATGTTGAGAGGGGGCAAGATGATTAGATAGTCGCTTTGTCTCCAGGTCTAGCAAACTTACAATTATTTTTCGATGACATATTAGTGACATTGCCTTGAATTGCTGATAACATATTAATGATTTGAGATGGTTAACTCTTTTACATGGATAGTAATCATGGCAGACAGAGAAGATAGGGTAAGACAACATCAACCATAGAACGAGGCTCCTGGATGAGGGAAAAATGTTGCAAAACCACATGATTTTGTTACAATGTTAGGCCATTAGAAGTGGATGTGCACCTTTTGCAACCTAGTCTTCATAGGATCTTGCATTTGATTGGCAAAGGATGGAGTAAAACAAATAAAGAGATGTGAGGGACCAAGTGTCAAATCTGTTGTTACCATCCTACAAGGCATTAACCATGCAGGAAGTAGGTACCCCGTGCACAAGTTGAATATGTAAATGAGTCAACGTTTAATATGTGCAACTATTCCAATGTAAATTGACATTGATTTGGACCATGGGGATTGTAAATAAATCAATTGCTACTTTGATACATATTCTATTTGTGATAATATGTGAATTGAGTTTGGATATTTAAGACTATTTGTAACGTGAACAAATGCTTTTAAATCTTTCAAATATTTGTGTCATATGGTTGAAAAGTAGTTGGTGTGAGTGGAATAGCTGTAACATAGATGTACTCATTGCTAGCTATCACACTAGCGTGTGTGAAATACCGACGTTCATATAGAGCATGATGTTGCGAATGATCATAGTGTAAATAGATGCTTACTGGAGATCAAGCAGGGCATGGGAAAAGGAAAATTGCCATTCCACACCTTTATCCATAGGAAAATTACCACCTCTATAGCCATCCAATTATGTTGGGAGGGTACAAGATGATTGGATGGTTGTTCTGTCTCGAGGTCTAGCACACTTATAGAACGTTGGTAGAATAAGACTGAGTGAATTGATTGTTTTGAAGCAAGAAGTATTCTAAAATAAATTTGATCAAGGTAGGACAAAAAAATTTGAAACATATTGAGAAAGAAAATTTATGCTGCTGAAACCATTTATGGCTCTAGAGAAACAAGGCTGAAACCCTACAAAAGTGCATGATTGTGTTACACTCCTGATTACCATAGAGTGGACATGTAATATCTGCCACAAAGAGTACATGGGTTTAGGTACTTGAATGTGCAAACATTTCCTAGGCGATCCACAAAGATAGATCAAAAAGTGTAGAGGGCCAGGAGTGGGGAAAGAGTGGTAGCCATTTTGGGTGGTGAAACAAGCATAAACACAATTGTGGATGACATAGTTGCACGCCACCAGTCTCAACTTATAATTGAAGAAAGAAACATGGGTCTTGAATCCTCAGGTGAGCAACTGATGACTATGGAAAGTTGCCCGCAAAGTGCAACCGCACATAGTAGTGGTGAGGTAGTGGTGCAGGGTCCCTTGCACAATTGGCAAGTTGCTCGAATGTGCATATGGAAATAGGACAATGCAGTAATGTGCCATGTTCAAATGTGCATGTACGTGTGTATCAACAATCCTTGGAAGGTTCCTTCAAAGAACAACATATTGAGAAGGTGCAACAAGATGTGTTTGAAGCTATTTGTTGCACAAGATATCCATTGAGCATGGTGCAAAGTCTACATTGGAAAAAATCCATGGCCTTTGTCACTAAAGCTGGCCTAGGTTTTATAATGTCTAGTTATGATGATGCAGGGGAAGAGAAGGGAGGGGGGGGGAGGGAGGGGAGGTATGGAGGGGTTGGACGGTTGGGGTACAGTGGAACCCTAAATGTAATTGAAAGGGGTCTATAAAGATGATGGGCCTATATAAAACATTAAAAAAAAAACCTAACTCAAATTATTTGATGGCACGAGTCAAAAACACTACCAGACCCACAAGATGCTCCCTCCACCCTTCTTCCTCCATCTCCACAACCTCCAAGGCATCTACACACACAGACCTCTCTGGGTCCAATCGCACCTTTTATTGGTGCTCCCAGTTTCAATTCCCTCCCTCCCTCCTGTTGAAGAAGTGAAAGGAAAACATGAAGCTGAACACGAAACAAGAGAATGAATATAGAATGAAGAAGGGTGAGGTCCATATGTAGGCACCTCTACATGAGCCACCAAGCTCCACAATCATCTCCTCAATCAGCTCCTAGAATCTCTCAATAAGTCTATGTGGCATCTACCACCACCTAACAGTGCTTAACTGTGCCTCTAGCACACACACATAGAACCCAAGGTGTGCCTAGGGCATACACCTTGAGATATCCCAATAAACCCCCCCTCAAGGGAATACCTCAGGCTATGTCAAGGATACATCTAGTCACATAGTGTCTCAAGCCATCTCATGGTGGTCCGGGATAAATCTATGGCTAGGATCTCATGCTAGCAAGGGTTCCTAAGGGTATGAAGTCAAACAAAGGGATACATAAGACCCCCCAATGGTTATCTCCCCTGCATGTACATGCACATAATGTCTGCAGGAGGTACCATGGAGCTAAACACATACACATGGCCTACATCATATGGTGACTAGAGGTGTTTATAAAGAACACAATAGTTTATTCCGTTCATTTTGGAGGACTATCTAGGCAGAGTACCTTGACTCAACAGAAAAGAGAGATCTGGAGCATATGTGGAGCTGGTTCAAAAAGCATAATCATCATAGGAGGCCTCATCTTGTGGAGGCACATCAACTGAAAGTAAATTGGTAGTTTTTGGTTTTGTAGTTGCTTCCTTTTTGGTCTTACAAAACTTTTCATGGTGATTGTTTTTGCCACAATATTTGCAAGGATTGATTTTGAAGCAATCTTTTGAGAGGTGATTAGTCTTCCCACAATGTTTGCAAGGTGGAAACTTGCCCATTTGAGTTTTTATGGCATAGGCTGTGTCATTGCCTCTCTGGAGTTCCTTGTGCCTTTCTTCTTCTTGAAGGGCAGTAATAAGACCTTCAAGAGTAGGATTCGGAATATTTTTCAATGTGGTGACAACATGATCATAATCTTCCGGCATACTTTTGAGCAATACTACCATTGCATCATCCGTAGTGATTGGAGAGTTGATAGAGGCAAGTTGAGTCATGAGACTCCGCATGTGATTGACATGGGTAGCCAAGGGAGTGCCACTAGCCATCTTCAATTCAAAGAAAGCAATATTAAGTGACAATTTTGAGATGTGAGAGCTAGCACCAAAAAGAATATCAAGCTTTTGCCAAGCGTCAGAAGGAGACTCCAATCAGAAATGTGATGAATATAGTCATCTCCTAAGCCAAGAGCAATAATGCCATAGGATTTCTCCTCTCTAGCAGGATCTCATGCCGTCGGGCGTGTAGGAGCTAAGAATTCCTCCAGCATTAGAGGCTGTTGAAGAAGAAGTTGAAGCAAGTTTTGACAAGCCCCCAGAGGTTTTCCCTCATCAATGCAAACTTAAGTTTCATCTGCCATGTGTGTGAGCCTTTACCATTGAACTTATCAATATTCAAGAAGGTAGCCATGAGAGGGTCTAACCCAAAATGGGTAGTTTCTACTCTCTTACAAGGCTAGAAAAAGCTGAAAAGCTTCAAAGTACAAGCATTTGGTGTAGCAAAGACTTGTAACCAAATTCCATAATAAAAATCATAATGGAAATGATACTTCAACTTGCATGCTTCATAGAGGTGGCTAAATGAAAGTATTCTAGGCAAATCCAGGTATAACAACCTAAAGGAAAGTTGTAGCCACAATTGTACTGATGCTATTCAACAGTTTAAAGTATCAGAAATGCCAAAGTAGCATCTAATGTAGCACCAAATTCACAACACTGTCAAAACTGTCCAAAACAGAGGCCTGATCTTGGAGGGCTTGTACTTCACTCTTCAAGGCAAAGAAAAGAGGGATTTATAGGTAGAAATGAAGCTGGTATATCAGAGAAGAGCCACTGAAGAGGAAAGTCAAAGTTCCGTGTCATCTCGCCATAGCCAGGAGCTTGATTTCAGAGCTTTAGGTTCTAGATCTAGCCTACTAGATGTATCCTTGGCATTGCAAGAGGCAAACCATTGAGGGGGGGTATGTTGGGATAAGTGTGATCAAGGGCTTGCTCTATGGTGCATGTGTGCATCTAGGGGAGTCACATGTGTGTTTGTGTGTGTTGTAGAGGCACATCTAGTGCTATGATGTGTCTAGTGTGTGACCTAAGTGATGATGTAAGCCAAAGGCCCCCACATGGGAGGTTCCTTTGATTTAGACCGCGGTCCCACTAATGTAGGGGCTGATTGCCACTGATGTAGGGAAGGTGCCTTTGATTTATGATCTAGGTCACCTTCTCCCCATTTCTATAAGAGAGAGTCACCTCTCTCACAATCTATAGTGAGCAACATTTTTGGTTACACCTTGTGCTCTCACTCCTCTTCCAAGATGCATCTATTCTATCCCACGTGTTTCTACACCTCCCTCCCTCCCTCCCCCTCCCCCTCCCCCCTCCCTCTCCTCCTCCCCCATATCGTGTTGATTTGATGACAGGCCTAACATCAAAAAATTCTTTCGATTTGAATAGATAGGGTAAAAGCCTTATCATGAGCTCATCATTTGCAACTGCACCTCTAAATGGATTTGAGAACAAGCAATTTCTTGGACCATTGAGGGACCAATTGTATGGAATATCATCTATAAGGATGGTGTTTCTCTTTCTACAAATATTTGAATATTGTGTACATACTTGAGATAGGGGATTAAATTGTGCTTCCACATAATGATTGTTCTAGAAGAAATAAGGAATTAAATCCTTAACACAATCTTCTTGTCCCCAAGTCATGACCCCAAGTCATGAAGAAAGAAAATTGCTTTCTTGCTATGTGATCCAAAAGCTTGATCATTGTTAGAACCTTCTGCTTTAGAGCACATGACCACACTTCAACATTAAAGTTATTGTAGTAGATAGAACTTACAAATTCAATGCAAACTACATGCAACACAAATCTTTCTTGTCCAAGAGCATATGTTTGAAGGCTATTTGAATTGGTAGATTTACACATCAAGAGTTCAACTGAGTCCATCAAGATCTATTATGACTGTGTGCGAGTATTCTGACACATTTTGAATCTGCAACTCTTCCATGGAATCTTCTTGGATGACCATTGAACTTGGAAATTGAATGCATTGCTCAAGCATAATGTGTTTAATAAACTCAACTTCTTTTTCATTTGTATTTCCTTTGACAAGATTCATACATAACATCGGTAGCCAAACTTTTTGATTAGTAAGCACACATGCTAATTATTGCTCACATAGCAAACACATACCAACTTCACATGGTGAAAGTCTTAGTTTATATCCCCAAAAACATGTATTTGTATCAAGATTACATAAACTCATATTATTTTTCACCTCTTGGTGGTTGCTCCTAGTCATCAATAACATGGTGTGTTACACTACACTCTGCATTTTCCAATTGATTTTGTCCCAAATTTCACCTGCTTGCCTATTGAGATTGTTAACATTTGTATCATCTGTTATAGAGAGAGGAATATGAACATCTCCCAATGTTTGTATAGGCATTGCACATTTTGCACCTACAAACTGAGCTAGTGATGGATTTATCTCAATTAGTTGAGCCACGGTTGCCTCCAAGGCATCATTCTCCATATCATTCAACACCATTGCAATAACTTTTCTTTTCCCAAGTAATGCTTTCTTTACAAGGACTCCCCTACCAAAAAAATCCACCACATATTGGCTCTCCAGATAGAAATTGTGCCCGAGTTGCACAGTGTCCCCTCCATCCTTAATGTTCTACACATCGTGAATCTCAATTTGTGTAGGTGATGGATTTTGAAGGTTCTCATCTTCTTCATCATCGTCCCAAGACACGATCAATGAATCAAGCACGAGGTCCTGAAATACTATGAACTTTGGATCCTTGTTGCTAATAAAAGCCAACATGGTTGCAATTTTGTAAGAACTAGTCATGAGGCTTTTCTCTCTTTGAGACTTGTAGCATTCTACCTCACATTGAGAGCATCCCTCCATGTGAGACTAAAATTTTAAAGTACTCTAGAATGCCTTGGATACATTTTTGTGCAATTCCACATCTACAATGACCAAAGCGATTGGAATTTTCCCAACAAATCTCGCAGCAACATTTGCCATCCTCTCAAGATGTGGTATAATAGTAACAATTGTGGGTAGCTGCTAGTGTCTATGAATCCTTTAGCCTTCATGTACATCAAGTGAATGTAGGTCCTGACCATGGCAAGTAGTCTAGTCTCAGATTCACCTTAGATGAATTCAGAGCTTCTTTCAACCAATCTTGTGACCGTATAACCTCTAATACTTAGTCTTCCCTTACCATATAGGCCATGTAGATGTTCCCATTGATTGTTCTCATCACCTATGTATTCAGTTAGACTGCCACAATAGCCCCTATTAGAGCTTAGCCTTTGTTGTTGCAACTGCCAAACCTACTCATCCTCCAACCCTTGCACATAGCAAAAAATATGTGGCATTGAGGCTTGTTGTGTTAGGCGCTTGCTTCAACCTCCAAATTTGTTATAGTTTTCGTTTCACAACCTTGTTCTCCTCTCAGTCCTCCTTAAGACCACTTGTATTTAAAACATTACAAGAGACATACTTTTTCAATATGTCAACCCATGTGTCAAAAATGTCATTCTCACATGTGACCATGTGAATGTCACGCTTCTGGAATCCCTTTTGCATCGTGCACTCTACTGTCTCCACAAAGTCGTCATCCCAAGTTGTGGTAGTTTGATCAATTATCTTCACACCTACCTTTGGCTTCTTTGGTCTATTGAAGGACACCCATTGACCTTGTCCTTACCTTAGCTACTAAATGAAGGGCTCTTTTTGCATCACCTTTGCAACCATCAAATTAGCATCCTTTGATATCAGCATGCTATCTTTGCTGGGACAACTCATTAGAACCCTTGCTTTTTGGGTCTTGTGACGTTATGGTATGGCTTTTGATTTCTCTTCCAAAAGACTCTACAACAACTTTGCTGCTTGTATGGAGTGTGATCCAAAAATGACCTAGTAGCTCACCTTATCAATTTGAGTAGAGCTCAAAGCCTGCAAAGGTTAGCTTGTTTTTGGGTGGAAAGGCATAACATTTGCCATTATTGAATTGATGTGTGGGTGCATGAGGTAGTCCTTTAGGATATCCAAGACATGAGAACTTGTGACTCCTCGGTACACCCTATGCTGTGGTGCTTGAAAGCACCTTGAGACATCAATGTCAAAAGTGGTGTGCTTGCAAAATGGGTAATAAGACCTGTACTTTTCAAATATTAGGATCCCTTCATCTTATCCAACATGCTTTCCACTCTTGAAGGTTGCATCTAGCATTGCAATCAAGTTGTTTTCATATGTTTCTGCTTTGGTGTTTTGGAGCACAGCCAACTCCATTGTATTAACTTATTTTTAATATCATTTGAAGCTCGAACACCACTCATTTTTCTTTTTGACACTCCCCTTTTTCTCTTCTTCACTCCATCATCTCTAGGACCATCCTTATCTACATTGGAACATGCAAAATTTTCCTTTACATTGCCAAAGCTGTCAATAATGTCCAGCATTTCCCTAATTCCTACAGCCTCAAGGCTATCGAAGCAAAGCAAACCCCATCCTAGGTTCTTTATCAATTTAAGAAGTTTAAATTTTGACAAAGTAAATTCTTATTAGTTTGAAATCACAAAATTTGAAATATAAATAAATTTAATTTAACTTAAAGTTTATGAAAAAATATAAAAATTTAAAGGTAAAATTAAGAAAATAAGACTTAAAATAAAAAAATTAATATTTACCTAGAAGAATATATTAATTCTCCCTAAAAAGAAATAAATTAAACTAATAATATACGAATGTAAGTTAAACTCTTTTGAAATTTTCAAAAATGTGATAAAATTAAAATTATACTTTCTATATTCTAACACAAAATGCATTTTTTTCTACTATATTTCAAAAATTTTAATTGAGAAATTAAACTAGTAAATTGAAAATGAAAGTGAAACTCATTAATTTTTTTTTAAAAAAAAATGTTAAAATTCAAGTTTCCACAAGTTTTCCTTTTCAAACACGTTTGTCTTTTCACACTTTTCAAGTTTCCACATGTTTGTCTTTTCAAACACAAGGTTGTATTTTCACATAATTTTCAAGTTTCCACATGTTTGTCTTTTCAAACACAAGGATTCATAGTTTAAAAAAGGCGAGAAATTTGAAATTCAAGTTTCCACATGTTTCTCTTCTCAAACACCAAGGTTTATAGTTTTGTTTGTTAAAGTTTCGACTAAATCACACACCAAGGTAGATAGTTTTGTTTGCAAGTTTCCACACGTTTACATTCTCCTTCACACTCTCTCCTCTAATATCCCTCATTGATCGTAGCTCCCAAATTCTTCCATCAAAACATCTCTCCTTTATCCCTCCTTGATCGTCGCCCACTCATTTCTCCTCCTCATTGGTAAGATTTTCTATCTCTAAGAGTCACAGTCTTTCATTTTTACTCTCTCTATCCCTCTCTCTCATACTTTCTCTTGCTCCCTCCCTCTCTAAATTTTCATCTCTCATCAATCTCTCTCATCTCTTCTCTTCCTCTTCTTCTCTCTCTCTCTCTCTCTCTCTCACGCTAGTACGCTTCTCTCTCTCTCGTCTCTCCTCTCCCTCTCTTTTTCTCTTCTCTCTCTCTCTCTCTCTCTCTCTCTCTCTTCTCTCCTTTGGCTATCTTGTGTGAAGTTAGCCATGACTCCATAATCATACGTGACTCTCTTTGAATCGATGTGTTCCATGTGAAAATGTCATCCATATGACCATAATGCACTGTACTTTTTGTACTCTAAAAGAGCATCATTAAAACAATGAAGATGCATCTATTTTATAGTGTATATTGCCACAAATAATTACTTAATTACATCAAGAGGTAAGAAACTTACATGCATCATACATCCAAATGATAACTCTCGCTCGCGCTTCTTTATTGTCTCTCCATCGCATTTGGCTTTACGTAGAGGCAATTGTAGCCAATCAAGTGACATGTGAGTGGGGAGAAGAGCAAGATCAAGGTGAGATCTTGTGGATATGGTTGCGATCACCTGTACATTACTCTAAATCTCGTCCTTGCATTTATTCTTTCTACTTTGGCGCTTCATATCTCTCAATCCACTTCTGCATCTCCTTGCTATTGAGGATACAAAACTTATTGAATCTCTCCATTTGCTCTTCGCTCATCTTTCTTTCAATCCATTTTCCTTGGGGAACCTCGCCAATGATGCAATCATCATCCTTGTTATGCCAAGCTTGTGGCATATCGGGATCCGTGGATGTAAGAAACTCCATGATATATACTAATGACTCTTGCACAAACCATCCCTCTACCATGCTTGCTTTTGGTCTTGCTCTTTGTCTTACAAATCCCTTCAAAGTTTTCATAAATTGCTCGAGAAAAAACATCCACCGACTATGAACGGTACCTACAATAGCCACCTCATCAACCATGTGCACAAGCAAGTGGACTTGAGTTGTCATAATGCTCAAGGGAAAGTGATTCTCAAGCAAGCATATGGCTTCAATAAATTCCACCCTAGCCTTCTTGATGCTCGATATGGAGATCTCTTTTTGAGATATCCACCTATTTCACATGCCCATGTAAGATATTTTCATAATCAGTCTATAGATTATTCAGCTTAAATTGAAGAAAATGCAATCAATGCGATTTGATAGTAAGCATACCTCACAATACCATTGATCTTGAATATAGCATTTCTAACATCTTCTTGTAAGCACCCTTTTATTGTAATTGGGAGGATGAACTATCAAAGCAACAAAGAAGTCATGTCAACAATATAACATAATCATAATTATGCTAACGCATAAAGATTATTGGTACACTAATTCTACAGCTTAGAATACGTGTAAGACCTTGTACCAATCATGGGACTTGAGCCCACTAAACTTATTGTCCTTTGAAAATGCTCCTTTCAAGCAATGCATGTACCTTGTCGGTGTTTGAAAAGAGGCAATGTGTGCCTTGACCACTGCCTCCTCCCTTGTAGAGAGGATCCATGTTGCTTTCAGGACAACTTTTCTCGAAGCATAGGTAGGAGGAGAGGGTGGGGAGAATTCAACACTTGAGCCAAACGTTCAGCACCAAATAAACTTGCAATTATTTGTTGATAGTTTATCTTAAGCCCAAAAAGAATTACAATTTGAAGCTCGAAATGAGGCACAAAAGGCTGATTAGGTACAAATGGATTCCTTGGTCGAAACATTACCAACCATAGCCAAGGCCTAGAAACCTTTGTAATGAGATTGTGAAATAACCATTCAGGATGAGCTTTTCCACAGGAATCAACAAGCAGATGCGCCAAATCTCCCCCCAAGCTTGGGGAGCATCCCACCCTTCGAAGAAGGAAACCGTTTTGATTACCTCTGAAGCAGCAAGTAGTTCGATCACCGCACAATGAGTAGAAGTAAAGTCAAAATCCTCCCAGCGTATCAGTAGTTCGTCACCCTGAATTATCCACGGTCTGTCATTCCACCCGTCATCACCATCAATAAGGCACTGGACAATCAGCCGTTGAAGGTCGACATGAAGATCAAGGAATACATCTCGTGCATTGGTAGCCGTAAGGTGCGGAGGAACAGGCACCAATTCCTTAAACGCGTCGAGAAGTGACATAAATGTCCACCCTTCTCGTGAGGCGTGCGTCTGTGAAGTGGGCTTGGAGAAGTTTTGAATTGGCGATCTAGCAAGAGAAGTGGATAGAGACCATACAATGAAATACTTTTGCTTTTTACACCAAGAGCAAACTCCTTATGGTTAGAGAGTTACAGCTCCCGCAATTTCAATATATGAACAAAAATCATTACATTTTTACCACTTCCAACTTGTTGGCCCAATGATAAGACTTTCTTTTGTGAAGGGGGAGGTCTTGGGTTCCAATCCTACTCTTTAATAAAAAGAGAGGAGAGGAGAGGAGAAGGAGAAGAGAAAGAGAAAGAGGAGGAGAAGAAGAAGAAGAGAAGAGATAGGGGGGGCGCGGGATCTGCTGTTACTCTTTTGCAGGGGCTCAGGAAACACAGAGCAGTCCAGAGAACTGTCGCACAGAAAACTGTCCGCAACCAGAAGTCGCGGCAGTACAGAGAACTGTCCGCAACCAGAAATCGCAGCAGTCCAGAGAACTGAAGCGCAGAAGACGCACGAAGCGAATGCACGCGCAGTAGCTTAGAAAGAGCACAGATGGTATAGTTTTGTTGATGTAACCCGTTCGAATAGAAGATTCACCACCAGCCGTGGAGATTCGTATCCCATCAGCTACACCAAAACTTTTAGCCGGAAAAGAAACCGAGACCAAAGGCTAGAGACTAAGTATGGCGACGCTCAAAGGCCATAGAGAAAAGGAGATCACGAGGACGAAGGGATGTCATAGGGGTGAATAAGTAATTAGAAGTGGAGGGAAGGAAAAGGGAGACTATGACACAAGGGGAAAGGGAGAGTGGGAAGAGAAGCAAGTACATGATAGGAAGAGGAATGTTGAGATGTAGACATCAAGGGAAGTGAACCATACTTTATTGGAAAGGAGGAATGAGAGGGAAATATCAAAATACTAGCTAGGTGGCTTTACAAGAATGAGCGTGTCCCATCAAGGAATTGCCCCTTCCTTTTATAGCCAAAAGAGGGGGTCTCTCCACATTAATGTATCCTCCCACATGCATGGTGTGTGTGGAAAAGTCTCCCATGTGGGCTAGGTGGGTACGCACTCTCAATTGTATGCGACAACCCTTTGCCTCAATTTTCCACATAAATCAAGCCCCATATCTCAAGTCTATGATACTCCCTTGGTCTCTTTCCAATTTTATAATAGGTTCAAACCTCTAGGAGGACAAGTGGAGGGTTGGCACAAGGAATCTTGCCACCTCATCCTACTTTCCCCATTATTTAACTAGCTCTCTTTGTCCTTCTATACCTCCCCCACATGGGCCTATCCCATATGGAGGGAATAACTCAATATAATAGCCATCTCCACCCATTTTATATTGCTTCTCCCATGGACTTTGAGCCATATCTCAATTATTGCATCCTAGGTGGAGGGGTGGCACATGGAGGAGCCATGCCACCTTGCATTTTATAATATTACTATTATGGATTATGTACAACACACCTTATGGGTCCTCTTACATGGAAGGGTGGCACATGGTCATGCCTTGCCACCTCAACCTTGGGCCCTATGCACACCATATTTGATTATACTATTGCCACATATACAAACACACATACATATTAATGCCTTTTTCCTTGGACAATTTTATCCATAACACCACCCCCCTAATTTGGTTGATAATTGAATTTTATAGGAAATTCTAGTGAAGAACTCAAACAAATTATGTAGGATTGCTAGGATGTCTGCTTGTACAGACCCTGCCAAAATGGCCTATATTTCTCAAAAGTTGGAGGATGGATGAAGGGAAATGGAATATTGGACAAAATTTTAACTAGATCATTTTTGTTTCGTAAAGCAAAATGCCAAAAATAGTAGAGTACTTTTGGCATCCAAGTTTTCTTTTTTGGGTATTCTATTGTTCTATGTATCTTTGGTATAAGCAATAGCAAGCTGGGGAACACAGGCATTGCCTGTCTTCCTACGTGATGCTAATTTTCTTCTAACAAACGGTTTTCTGTGGATGGTGGCTAGTAAGTGAACCCTAACCAAGGTACGTGTAACTTCGGAAAGATCTTGCCGAGCTTGCTTGTGTTCCTCTTAACCTTATTATGTACGTTGATGGTCTCGATCGAGCTAAAAAGGAAGCCTTAGCTTGCTTGATTGAAGTCTTTGCCTCTGTTGTGAGTTCTTCCCATAATCCTTTTGCAAAATTCAAGCCTCCTTCATCCCTCTTCTCCACCCTTGTCAACTTGAGTTTGATTCCATTCGACTTATTCACAAGCTTTGGGATTTTGAGATCATTAACCATCATTTCCCTTTCACCCTTGAGTCCCTCATCTCCTTATGTAGTCTATCCTTTGATGTTTTTGACCAATGTAATATTTTTGTGTGGCAAGGCCAACACTTCCTCTCTACTGATCTTTATTTCAAACTCTATTTATTTCTTCTCCAAAATTTTGACCAATCCATTGTGTTTATTTTTGCACCAAATAAGTAACCACTGAAAAGATTGGCAAAAAATACCTAAATACTCTTTGGACTATCCATAGGCTTTATATCAAATGTCATTGTTCTACTCAGGATGGGTCTAGATGTACTTCCTTGATTATGTGGTTGGACCAATTCCTTTGGTATATGATCCACAAATGCCACAACCTTTTTAGGATTGAGTCCCCCAAAAGGTCAATTTTATACATTTATTGCTTGGGTTTCTTCTCTTCCTCTTGAGGTTAGACTAATCTCATTGCTTATTACTTGTTTCAAGATCACCTCCTTACTTGAAGGGACATGCAAGTTAAATTGTTCCTCTCCAAGTTCCCCTCTCCCCCCAAGATCAACCATATCCCTCTTGACCACATCATTGAGAAAATCTTGAATCCTAACCTTGCCATTGAGTCCTCCAAAGGTTCGTTTAAGAAATCTAAGTTCTCTACTCCACATGGGTCTTCATCATCCTACTCCTCCAAGCAACCCATGCAAGGAACCAAGAGATACAAAGACATTTTTGACACTGCCAAGCAAATCACCTTTGAATGATGTTTGGGCCAATTGGCTTTGAGTACTCAAGTCAATGGTATGAGGTCTCTTTCTGTGAAAGGAAATAACTCCAAAAGGTTTAATGTATATTTCTCCTCCAAAGCTTTTGAGTTTATAAAGCCAAGGTTTTATGGGAAGTTGTTAATATTTGGAATACCCATGGGGTATTTTTGTTCTCCCTCATGGTGGAAACTATATCTTCAGAAATATGAGATAGCTTTCTTCAAGACAATTATGTGTCTTAATCAATGGAATGTGGTAGAAGCCTTTCTATACTTGTTTAGATATATTGATGATCTTAACTTTTGCAATAATAAGTTTATATTGAGATGCCTTGATCCTTCTCAATGTAGATCATCCAAGAAACCTTGGTGGATTTATCCACTTGACATCATTTCTTTGAAGCTTACTTTGAATTTTTAACAGCTTTTGTGACTCAAGGCACTACATTTCTTAACACAACCTTCGCATTACATAGACCTTTTGTTCGCATCATCAATTGATGGAAAAATAATAAATTACCCATGAACAATGTAGCCTTCATTAATCTTTATAGCAACAGACCTAGAGATACTTGGTATAAGGTTTTTTTATGTCAAGGCCTCTCCATCATATATGTTGCATTGAGATGGCTTGGCTGGACTTGACTAAAATTATAAAGTTATTTTTGACAATGGGTTTCTGCAACATAAGATTGAGAGTATTAATATCAAATTCATTTCTAAGAATAATTTTTCTGGTTGTAGGATTGATACTTCTTTCCTAGTATCAAGTTCATTTCTAAGAATCGCTTTATTGGCTGTAGCTCCTTTCCTAGCTATAGGATTGGTACTTCTTTCCTAGTAAGACATCTTGGTGTGGGGTAGGATGACATATGATGGGTTTTACCTACCCCCATCATTTGGTGTCCCCTTGGGTAAGGTTGGACATACACACACACACACACACACACACACACACACACACACACACACACACACACACACATTATTACTACTCTACATACACACATATCCCACTGACAATGCAACTACACACACACACACACACACACACACACACACACATGTACATCATCCTTTATGCCTTTACACTCCTTGTTTTGGGATTTCCCACATGATGTTGGATCATTTACCAACCTTGATACATGAGTGTGTGAGGCATTGATACATGATGAATTTGACATTTTAACAAGTTCATTGAAGCATCACCATCCATTTTCCTAACCATACCTACTAGATATCGCATTCTAGTACACCTTTCTACCCTTTTCAATTATTTTTACGAATTCAAGATGGGGGTAGGGGTTATTGAAGCCAACAATTTACCATGCATTCATACATGATGGGATTAAGGTTGTGACAAGGTTTATAAAGTATCAAGTGAGACTCTCCTTTCTGGCTATCTCAGAGTGAAGTTTGCGGCTATTGTCCATGATTCCTAGAAGCGTTGCAAACAAATGTGGCAACATGTGGAGAGAGACCCTCCAATTGCATCTATTCAAGATAGTGTAGCACTTCCTCACCAAGCACCTGCTTGGTATATTTTAAGTTACTGGATTCTATGAGATTACATCTAGAACTGACAGGTTGTCAAATGCTTTCCATGCTTCTGCAAGTAAACCACATTTGGAATACATATCCATTAAGGTGTTCAAACAATAAGATCCCTTTCCGACCCCTTGTCTACCTATCTCTATATGTATCTCTTGGCTCTTGTCTATGGCACTAGTGCTCCAAAAAGCTTTAAAGCTACAAACAAATGTAATAACATTTGGATAGAGACCTTCCTGTTGCATCTATACGAGATAGTTTAGCCCTTCTTCATCAAGCCTAGGCCCTGCTTGGCAGCCTAGGAGATCTTGTTTTGATGAGGTATTCAAACACTACTTGTGCTTCAACTGAGTCACATTTTGCCAAGAAGTGGACTTTTTAGCCCCTTTGGAGCTATCTCGGCATGCATTTCTCAGCCCTTATTTCTTGATCCTATATTGCCATAAGCCTTCAAGTTGCAAGAAAATGTGGTAGCATCTTGAGAGAGAACATCCATTTTCATATGTTCTAGACAATTCAATGCTTGCTCACAGAACCCCTCTGAACACCAAAACTATTGTCAGCACTGGATTGATGTACTTTGCACACTTCAACCTCTTGACAGAGCTGATCAGGGAGAGGAGACCATCTTCTTACTATATATTAAGGAGAGAGGGAGGCTTAGATAGCCAAGTGTTACTTGGCAAAGGATGCCATGTGGTGTGTGGAGAGAAGTGGGGGTGCCATGTGTCATGTAATTGAGGAAAGCAGCACGGAGAAAAGGAGAGGCATGCATGAGAAGGTTGGAGAGCCTTGAATGCTTGCCCGTGTGAAAATTTGCAGCTCATAGTCTTGTGATCAGAAACCTATATGGTTGTGTGTGGTTTTAAGTATCATCGTTATATCGAAAAGGCCTCCAAGAGTGGCATGAGAGTGAAGCCATGGTTTCAAACTTTGAACAAAGTATGAGGGTGAATCAAGACACAAAATATGTTTCTCATCCTTAGATCTCTTTCTCTTCAACTCCACCCTCTTATTTGCTCTTCTAGTGAGCTTTCTGTTGTTGCTCCACATAATCTCACCACTCTTTTAGATATTTAATGCTCGATCGACCATAAAGAGCATATCTGATGGGCACAATACTTTTCCTATGCCTTAACATAGGTGGTATTGAAATGTTCCAAAAGAGGCACACTCATCCGATAGTTACTTGGTCAGATAACATATGTAAAGTCGTGTTTTTTTGCGGATGTGCATATCACTACCGAAAAAACATTGTATAATGCATGATCGACCATGCAAAGCATATCCGATGGTGACAATACTTTGTACACATCTCAAACTAGTTGAAACGGACTTGCATGCAAAGTGGAGCCCCCATCCGATAAGTACTTGTTTGAATAACACACTTAGGACCGTGTTTTTTTATGGTTGTGCATGAGACTAAAGAAAAAACGGCGTTTTATGCTTGATCGACAATGCAAAGCATATCCAATGGGCAACTTACTTTGCACACACCTTCAACTAGGTGGAATTGACTTACATGCAAAGTGGCACACCCATCCCATAAGTTCTTGATCGAATAACATACCTAGCAGTGTGTTTTTTTATGGATGTGCATGACACTGAGGCAACAATGGTATTTAATGCTTGATCGACAATGCAAAGGATATCTGATGGGCACAACAATTTTCCTACGCCTCAACCTAGGTGTTATTGAAATTTTCTCAAAGAGGCACACCCATCCGATAAGTACTTGGTCAGATAACACACCTAAGGGCGTGTTTTTTTGTGGATGTGCATATCACTAGGGAAAAAACGGTGTATAATGCGTGATCGGCCATGCAAAGCATATCCGATGGTCACAATACTTTCCATGCACCTCAACTTGGTTGAAAGATACTTGTGTGCAAAGTGGAGCCCCCATCTGATAAGTACTTGTTTGATTAACACACCTAGGACCATGTTTTTTTATGGTTGTGCATTACACTAAGGCAAAAACGGTGTTTTATGCTTGATCCACAATGAAAAGCATATCTGATGGGCACAATACTTTGCACACACCTTCAACTAGGTGGAATTGAATTACATGAAAAGTGGCATTTCCATCGCATAAGTACTTGATCGGATAACACACCTAGCAGTGTGTTTTTTTACGGATGTGCATGACACTAAGGCAAAAATGGTATTTAATGCTCGATCGACCATGCAAAGCATATCCGATGGGCACAATACTTTTCCTACACCTTAACCTAGGTGGTATTGAAATGTTCTCAAAGAGGCACACCCATCTGATAAGTACTTGGTGAGATAACAGACCTAAGGGCGTGTTTTTTTGCGGATGTGCATCACTATGGGAAAAACGTTGTATAATGCGTAATCGACCATGCAAAGCATATCCGATGGTGACAATACTTTGCACACATCTCAACCTAGTTGAAACAAACTTGTGTGCAAAGTGGAGCCCCCATCCAATAAGTACTTGTTTGATTAACACACGTAGGACTGTGTTTTTTTATGGTTGTGCATGACACTAAAGCAAAAATGGTGTTTTATGCTTGATCGACTATGCAAAGCATATCCGATGGGCACAATACTTTGCAAACGCCTTCAACTAGGTGAAAATAACTTATATGCAAAGTGGCATTCCGATCACATAAGTACTTGATCGGATAACACACTTAGCAGCGTGTTTTTTTATGGATGTGCATGACACTAAGGCAAAAATGGTATTTAATGCTTGATCGACCATGCAAAGCATATCCGATGGGCACAATACTTTTCCTACGCCTTAACCTAGGTGGTATTGAAATGTTCTCAAAGAGACACACCCATCCGATAAGTACTTGGTCAGATAACATACCTAAGGGTGTGTTTTTTTGCGGATGTGCATATCACTATGGGAAAAACGTTGTATAATGCGTGATCGACCATGCAAATCATATTTGATGGTGAAAATACTTGGCACGCATCTCAACTAGTTGAAACAGACTTGCGTGCAAAGTGGAGCCCCCATCTGATAAGTACTCAAGTTTGAATAACACACCTAGGACCGTGTTCTTTTATGATTGTGCATGACATTAAGGCAAAAACAGTGTTTCATGCTTGATTGAGAATGCAAAGCATATACGATGGGCACAATACTTTGCACACACCTTCAACTAGGTGGAATTCACTTACATGCAAAGTGGCATTCCCATTGCATAAGTACTTGATCGGATAACACACCTAGCAACGTGGCTTTTTACGGATGTGCATGACACTAAGGCAAAAATGGTATTTAATGATCGATTGAACATGCAAAGCACCTTCAACTAGGTGGAATTGACTTACATGCAAAGTGGCACGCCCATTCCATAAGTACTTGATCGGATAACATACCTAGCATCGTGTTTTTTTACGAATGTGCATGACATTAGAGCAAAAATAGTATTTAATGCTCGATCGACCATGCAAAGGATAACTTGCCATGTCCATCTGATGAGTACTTGATCAAATAACTTCTCCCACCAATAAATTAAGTACTAATTAAAAATTATAATAAATGAGTAGATTATTAAAAAGAGACTAATATTTATGTAATTGTTGCTACTGCAGCTTACTTGCAAAGGACTCTCACAAAGGAGATGGCTATAGATTTTGTTCCATGGATGGATGTGATTTTATGTAGCAAAAGAGAAGTAGTTGCATTTGCTACAATCCATGATAGTGATCCCAATTCAGTTTGCTACTTTCGAAGACTTGGCGAAGATAAGGTAGCAGTTACTATATCAAAGATTCTTAGCGCACATGTTGAGCTAAAGTATAAATGTGGAGATATGGAAACACTTTGTTATGCCCTACAATACATCCAACAAATCATTTATAGCATGGGACAAAGATGAGACTTATGCATTAGACATTATCAAGAATACAAAGTGCACCACCTTGGATTTTACTATAGGGGACATTTTACAAATGAGATCATTTGCAAATAAGACTGTAGCAGAAGGTGAAGTATTGGGATTTGAACAAGTGGAGCAATGGTCATTTGCACAGATGAGGATTCTAAAAGTCACTGATGATGGTATGGTTGATAACATAACATCCTTATGTGATCCGTACTATGAGGTAGGCAAGGATATGAGATGGAGCATGCAATTTTTAAACATGAGAAAGAGGCACGTGGTTTTCAATGACAAAGACAAGGTATACTACAATATTAAAGGACCTAAAAAGCGTGCCCATGTGCCAGGCTCTATCACTTCAAATGTGGATGATTTCAATGTACTCAATTAAAGAAGTGACATCTTATCTGGAGTGGATGAGTTCATTGGTTCCGAGAAACAAAATGATTTTAGAAGCGAAGCCTTATCTGGGGTGGATGAATTCTTACACAGTGAGAAGGGCAAAGGTTTCAATAGCGATGTCTTGTCAAGTGTGGATGAGTTCATGCATATTAACAAACCTAGTGTCAATCAAGCTTGTAAATTTGTGAAAGCCATGCAAGATGTCCCAATGAGTGATGTTCTCTCAGGAGTGGAAGAGTTTCAAGGTTCTCAATACTCTCGTGGAATATTAAATTCATTGAATGGTCCTAAGAGTATGTTAAACATGAGGATGAGATCAACAGAGGATTATTCAATATTTAACTTTGATTGTGATATGGCCAAGGATGCAACGACCAATCATGGATGCTTGGTTACAAACAAATGTGAGGAGAAGAAGTGCATAAATACAGATAACAACATGGACGAGGAACGAAAACGGTTATACATATGCATGAAGAGAAAGCGAGAATCCAGGTAGATCCACAAAAGCAACCAAAGAGGAAGAGAGTAATGAAGGAGGAGAACATGTTAAATGCATTGGGATATCTATGTTGCAAGCGAAGATGTATGCGCTTTATTGATCTTGCAGACATTACGAAATGTAGAGCACATTTGTGGCAAAGAAGAGGAAGTGAAAGAAATGAAGACCTTCTCACAAGTCTCTCTTGCTTTCTTCAGAATGGCAATAAAAGGCTAAGTTCAAGACAAAAGGTAAAACCTCTCATAAAGGGAAAAAAGATTTGCAATAAGGCATATCGCAATATTACTGGATTATCCCATGGTACATATTGGGATTTAGTCACCAAGGCAAAGGGCGGCAACAAATATAGCATTCACGATAATAGAAGAAGGTCCAAATCAAGAATCTCAACTGTCAGGGCAGCAACAATTTCGCAAGACTTCATACATGAAAATGCTTTACCTCAACCCCATATATCTACCAAACTCTCTAACGGTGATGAAATCAGTGAAATGCACCTTCCAATGGGCTTGACAAAGCTCGAAGTATTTGACTCTATTGCAAAAAAGCAAAGACAAAGAGGGGATGCCGTAGCTTCTTCTCATACTTTGTATACTCTTTGGAAGAAGAACTTTGGATATGTTAAAATCCCAAGGAGGCAAAAAATGTCAAAGTGCAATGTCTATGATGATTTAAAGCGAGCGATTGAGAGGGCAACATGTCCAAATCAAAGGGAATTATACAAAAAAAACTAAAAATCTCATCATGACCTTATTCGACATTCTAGACAAAAATATGCATTTTGGAAGGAGCAAGATATTTCGCATCCCGATGACTACATGTGCCTTATTGTAGATGGCATGGATAAGAATACAACAACATTGCCTCGTTTTGTTGCCACTCCACCTAAATTACAAGGAAAGCACTTTCTAATGACACATCTATGTGGAGTGTTAGTGCATGGAATTAAGTTCTTTGCAGATATATGGATTGATTCCTTGCATCTACATGATAGCAATCAAGTTGTAGCATCTAATATGAAGGCAATTTGCGATGTACGTGCAGAAAAAGGTCGCCTACCATCGACTTTGAGAATACAAGCTGATAATTGCTGGCGATAAAATAAGAATGTACTCATGTTTGCATTCTGCTCCATGCTAGTTGCTCATCGAATCTTCAATGAGGTCGAATGTGGATTTTTGTATGTTGGGCATACACATGAGGATATCGATCAGGTTTTTAGCACAGTCTCAAGGGAGCTTAAATCCAAGGATGTGGAGACAATAGATGACTTGGTAAGTAGATGTGGCAGGTAAGTTGGTGGTCGTAAGGAAAGTATAGTATGTGAGAAAGTAGTTGATGTGCAAAGAGATGACCAAGGGAGAGCTACAAGATTTACAGCAGTATGGTATGAGTCAAAGGGCAGGAAGGATAATATGGATAAGAACACATTGTATACTAATTGTATAATGAAGGAATGGGTCCCAAATGATGAAGCGGTCTCTCAAGTTTTGACGGAGACAATCATAGTGTCTTGGCATTCAAAGGTAAAGAATCAAAGAAGCACTTGGGATATGAGGTAGAAAGAAAAATAAAAATACCATAGTAAAGAATTTTGCATACACACGAATTTTTAAGGATGGTCGCCATGGAGGAAGTAGGACACAGCGCAAATGAAGAATGTCCATGATTAAAGCTTTGTATTAAAGTCCATTGAAGGATTTTATTTAGGTACTAGGTAAGAAGCCAATTCAAGACAATTATAATCAGAGTCATCACCTCCTATGTCAAATGAGAGTCAAAATATGCACTGGATGTCACCCAAGGGTCAAGGCTTGGCAAGACAATAGGGAGTTAATGCAGATGGCACCTGGCAAGGGACTATCACATTGAGCAATAAGACGATGGGGAGTCAATGCACCCAAGGGCCAAGGCTTGGCAAGACAAGTGGGAGTTAATGCAGATGGCACCTGGCAAGGGACTGTCGTGACATTGAGCAATAAGACAATGGGGAGTCAAATTATGCAGACGGCACGAATTGAGGCTCTTTGAGAGCAACAATTTAAATTGTAGACATATGTTCAATCTATATCACTTTGGATATAAAGACTCTAGCTGAGAGCAACGTCTCTCAATGTAATCATATAATGATAGCTATAAATTGCTATTAGAATTCTTTGGTTCAATACAAAACTTGGGTCTTATGGCATCATGTCTTTTTTCTATTTAATAAAAGTTTTAAAAATTTTGTGCATATTGCGAGTGACAATGTTATTTTCATGAAATATTTAAGTCTCCTTTCATGGATTTATAAATTTATCACGTCAAGGAAAAATATTAAAAATAATTAAATTAACAAATAACTTAGGTATAGCTAGAATTTTTAATATAGGATTATTTCAAATTCTTGCATGTTGGTGCAAAAGTATAGATTGAAAAAACAAGATTTTTATGTGAATATGATAGTGCCACAAAGTGAACTTTTAATTTGGGAAGAATATTTTCAAAAACTAAAATTTTGATTTGGGAAGGATATTTTCACAAAGTTAACTTTTCATTTGGGAAGGATTTTTGGGCTTCATCCAAAAACAACAGAAAAAGTCCAAAATTAATAAAATAGGTGTTGCTTATGGATTTGTGAAAGCCATGTAAGATGTCCCAATGAGCAATGTTCTCTCAGAAGTAGAAGAGTTTCAAAGTTCTCAATACTCTCGTAGAATATTGAATTCCTTTAATGGTCTTAAGAGTATGTTAAAAACGAGGATGAGATCAATAGAGGATTATTCAATATTTAACTTTGATTGTGATATGGCCAAGGATGCAACGACCAATCATGGATGCTTGGTTACAAACAAATGTGAGGAGAAGAAGTGCATAAATACAGATAACAACATGCACGAGGAATGAAAACGGTCATACATATGCATGAAGAGAAAGCGAATTGGGATATCTATGTTGCAAGTGAAGATGTATGTGCTTCATTGATCTTGCAGACATTAGGGAATGTAGAGCACATGTGTGGCAAAGAAGAGGAAGCGAAAGAAATGAATACCTTCTCACAAGTCTCTCTTGCTTTCTTCAGAATGGCAATAAAAGGCTAAGTTCAAGACAAAAGGTAAAACCTCTCGTAAAGGGAAAAAAGATTTGCAATAAGGCATATCGCAATATTACTAGATTATCCCATGGTATATTGGGATTTAGTCACCAAGGCAAAGGGCGGCAACAAATATAGCATTCACGATAATAGAAGAAGGTCCAAATCAAGAATCTCAACTATCAGAGCAGCAGCAATTTCGCAAGACTTCCTACATGAAAATGCTTTACCTCAACTGCATATTTCTACCAAACTTGCTAATGGTGATGTGATCAGTGAAATGCACCTTCCAATGGGCTTGACAAAGCTCGAAGTATTTGACTCTATTGCAGAAAAGAAAAGGTAAAGAGGGGATGCTGTAGCTTCTTCTCATACTTTGTATACTCTTTGGAAGAAGAACTTTGGATATGTTAAAATTCCAAGGAGGCAAAAAATGTCAAAGTGCAATGTCTATGATGATTTAAAGCGAGCGATTGAGAGTGCAACATGTCCAAATCAAAGGGAATTATACAAAAAAAACCAAAAATCTCATCATGACCTTATTCGACATTCCAGACAAAAATATGCATTTTGGAAGGAGCAAGCTATTTCGCATCCCGATGACTACATGTGCCTTTTTGTAGATAGCATGGATCAGAATACAACAAGATTGCCTCATTTTGTTGCCACTCCACCTAAATTACAAGGAAAGCACTTTCTAAAGACACATCTAGGTGGAGTGTTAGTGCACGGAATTAAGTTCTTTGCAGATATATGGATTGATTCCTTGCATCTACATGATAGCAATCAAGTTGTAACATGTATTATGAAGGCAATTTGCAATGTACATCCAGAAAAAGGTCGCCTACCATTGACTTTGACAATATAAGCTGATAATTGCTGGTGAGAAAATAAGAATGTACTCATGTTTGCATTCTGCTCCATGCTAGTTGCTCATCGAATCTCCAATGAGGTCGAATGTGGATTTTTGTATGTTGGGCATACACATGAGGATATCGATCAGGTTTTTAGCACAGTCTCAAGGGAGCTTAAATCCAAGGATGTGGAGACAATAGATGACTTGGTAAGAAGATGTGGCATGCAAGTTGGTGGTTGTAAGGACAATATAGTATGTGAGAGGCTTGAAAGAATGTATGATTGGAAGAGCTTCATTCTACCTTTCATACAAACGGGTGGTGATGCATTGACAAATCATACCAATCCACACTACTTTCGTTTTTTTTTAAAAGATGAAAAACCCATAATGCAATGGCAACAATATTCTCATGATACAAAATGGGAACCTGAAGAACCTTACAGTCTCTTAACTTTAATTCCCAACAAGGAAAGGTATCCAACATGGGCTCCTATACAAGAATTCAATGAGAGGTCTAACTATGAAATAGAACGACTAAAAGCATTTATTACATACAAAGAGGAAATGCTCCGGAGATATCCTGATTCGAAGCCTACTTGGAGAGAATACACTACCACTATAATTAACAAGACATGAAATTTAATAACGGACCTTGAGAGAATGCGAGGCTCAAAGGATGCCAAGGAAGAATGCAATATGTTTTGGCCAAATGTTCATAATTATTTGCACCCAGATCTAGTCTTTGAAAATGAATTTGTATCATTACTCCCATGTCCATATTGTGGACCGAAGAAGAGAGAGTTTATGCCGCAAGTAGATATAGAGGTCGATTGTTTTATTGTGGTTCAGCCATCGGATGATGAATATGAGAATGTGAAGTTTTGGGTTGCAAAAGTAGTTGATGTGCAAAGAGATGACCAAGGGAGAGCTACAAGATTTACAGCAGTATGGTATGAGTCAAAGGGCAGGAAGGATAATATGGATAAGAACACATTGTATACTAATTGTATAATGAAGGAATGGGTCCCAAATGATGAAGCGGTCTCTCAAGTTTTGACGGAGACAATCATAGTGTCTTGGCATTCAAAGGTAAAGAATCAAAGAAGCACATGGGATATGAGGTAGAAGGAAAAATAAAAATACCACAGTAAAGAATTTTGCATACACACGAATTTTTAAGGATGCTCGCCATGGAGGAAGTAGAAGGACACAACACAAATGAAGAATGTCCATGATTAAAGCTTTGTATTAAAGTCCATTGAAGGATTTTATTTAGGTACTAGGCAAGAAGCCAATTCAAGACAATTATAATCAGAGTCCTCCTATGTCAAATGAGAGTCAAAATATGCACTGGATGTCACCGAAGGGTCAAGGCTTGGCAAGACAATAGGGAGTTAATGCAGATGGCACCTGGCAAGGGACTATCACATTGAGCAATAAGACAATGGGGAGTCAACGCACCCAAGGGCCAAGGCTTGGCAAGACAAGTGGGAGTTAATGCAGATGGCACCTGGCAAGGGACTGTCGTGACATTGAGCAATAAGACAATGGGGAGTCAAATTATGCAGGTGGCACGAATTGAGGCTCTTTGAGAGCAACAATTTAAATTGTAGACATATGTTCAATCTATATCACTTTGGATATAAAGACTCTAGCTGAGAGCAACGTCTGTCAATGTAATCATATAATGATAGCTATAAATTGCTATTAGAATTCTTTGGTTCAATACAAAACTTGGGTCTTATGGCATCATGTCTTTTTTCTGTTTATTAAAAGTTTAAAAAATTTTGTGCATATTGCGAGTGACAATGTTATTTTCATGAAATATTTAAGTCTCCTTTCATGGATTTATTAAATTTATCACTATTTATAAAAGTACTTGATCGGATAACATACCTAGCATCGTGTTTTTTTACAGATGTGCATGACATTAGAGCAAAAGTAGTATTTAATGATCGATCGACCATGCAAAGGATAACTTGCTGTGTCCATCTAATGAGTACTTGATCATATAACTTCTCCCACCAATAAATTAAGTACTAATTAAATATTATAATAAATGAGTAGATTATTAAAAAGAGACTAATATTTATGTAATTGTTGCTACTGCGGGTTGCTTGCAAAGGACTCTCACAAAGGAGATGGCTATAGATTTTGTTCCAGGGATGGATGTGATTTTATGTAGCAAAAGAGAAGTAGTTGCATTTGCTACAATCCATGATAGTGATCCCAATTCAGTTTGCTACTTTCGAAGACTTGGTGAAGATAAGGTGGCAGTTACTATATCAAAGATTCTTAGCGCACATGTTGAGCTAAAGTATAAATGTGGAGATATGGAAACACTTTGTTATGCCCTACAATACATCCAACAAATCATTTATAGCATGGGACAAAGATGAGACTTATGCATTAGACATTATCAAGAATACAAAGTGCACCACCTTGGATTTTACTATAGGGGACATTTTACAAATGAGATCATTTGCAAATAAGACTGTAGCAGAAGGTGAAGTATTGGGATTTGAACAAGTGGAGCAATGGTCATTTGCACAGATGAGGATTCTAAAAGTCACTGATGATGGTATGGTTGATAACATAACATCCTTATATGATCCCTACTATGAGGTAGGCAAGGATATAAGATGGAGCATGCAATTTTTAAACATGAGAAAGAGGCACGTGGTTTTCAATGATAAAGACAAGGTATACTACAATATCAAAGGACCTAAAAAGCTTGCCCATGTGCCAGGCTCTATCACTTCAAATGTGGATGATTGCAATGTACTCAATTATAGAAGTGACATCTTATCTGGAGTGGATGAGTTCATTGGTTCCGAGAAACAAAATGACTTTAGAAGTGAAGCCTTATCTGGGGTGGATGAATTCTTACAGAGTGAGAAGGGCAAAGGTTTCAATAGCGATGTCTTGTCAAGTGTGGATGAGTTCATGCATATTAACAAACCTAGTATCAATCAAGCTTGTGGATTTGTGAAAGCCATGCAAGATGTACCAATGAGTGATGTTCTCTCAGGAGTGGAAGAGTTTCAAGGTTCTCAATACTCTCGTAGAATATTGAATTCATTGAATGGTCCTAAGAGTATGTTAAAAATGAGGATGAGATCAACAGAGGATTATTCAATATTTAACTTTGATTGTGATATGGCCAAGGATGCAACGACCAATCATGGATGCTTGGTTACAAACAAATGTGAGGAGAAGAAGTGCATAAATACATATAACAACATGGATGAGGAACGAAAACGGTCATACATATGCATGAAGAGAAAGCGAATCCAGGTAGATCCACAAAAGCAACCAAAGAGGAAGAGAGTAATGAAGGAGGAGAACATGTTAAATGCATTGGGATATCTATGTTGCAAGCGAAGATGTATGCGCTTCATTGATCTTGCAGACATTATGAAATGTAGAGCACATGTGTGGCAGAGAAGAGGAAGCGAAAGAAATGAATACCTTCTCACAAGTCTCTCTTGCTTTCTTCAGAATGGCAATAAAAGGCTAAGTTCAAGACAAAAGGTAAAACCTCTCGTAAATGGAAAAAAGATTTGCAATAAGGCATATCGCAATATTACTGGATTATCCCATGGTACATATTGGGATTTAGTCACCAAGGCAAAGGGCGGCAACAAATTTAGCATTCACAGTAATAGAGGAAGGTCCAAATCAAGAATTTCAATCAGGGCAGCAGCAATTTTGCAAGACTTCATACATGAAAATGCTTTACCTCAACCCCATATATCTACCAAACTCCCTAACGGTGATGCGATCACTGAAATGGACCTTCCAATGGGCTTGACAAAGCTCGAAGTATTTGACTCTATTGCAAAAAATCAAAGACAAAGAGGGGATGCCGTAGCTTCTTCTCATACTTTGTATACTCTTTGGAAGAAGAACTTTGGATATGTTAAATTCCCAAGGAGGCAAAAAATGTCAAAGTGCAATGTCTATGATGATTTAAAGTGAGCGATTGAGAGGGCAACATGTCCAAATCAAAGGGAATTATACAAAAAAAACCGAAAATCTCATCATGACCTTATTCGACATTCTAGACAAAAATATGCATTTTGGAAGGAGCAAGATATTTCGCATCCCGATGACTACATGTGCCTTATTGTAGATGGCATGGATCAGAATACAACAACATTGCCTCGTTTTGTTGCCACTCCACCTAAATTACAAGGAAAGCACTTTCTAAAGACACATCTATGTGGAATGTTAGTGCATGGAATTAAGTTCTTTGTAGATATATGGATTGATTCTTTGCATCTACATGATAGCAATCAAGTTGTAGCATCTATTATGAAGGCAATTTGCAATGTACATGCTAAAAAAGGTCACCTACCACCGACTTTGAGAATACAAGCTGATAATTGCTAGCGAGAAAATAAGAATGTACTCATGTTTGCATTCTGCTCCATGCTAGTTCCTCATCGAATCTTCAATGAGGTCAAATGTGGATTTTTGTATGTTGGGCATACACATGAGGATATCGATCAGGTTTTTAGCACAGTCTCAAGGGAGCTTAAATCCAAGGATGTGGAGACAATAGATGACTTGGTAAGAAGATGTGGCAGGCAAGTTGGTGGTCGTAAGGAAAGTATAGTATGTGAGAGGCTCGAAAGAATGTATGATTGGAAGAGCGTCAGTCTACCTTTCATACAAACGGGTGGTGATGCATTGACAAGTCATACCAATCCACACTACTTTTGTTTTTTTTTTAAAGATGAAAAACCCGTAATGCAATGGCAACAGTATTCTCATGATACAAAATGGAAACCTGAAGAACCTTATAGTCTCTTAACTTCAATTCCTAGCAAGGAATGGTATCCAACATGGGCTCCTATACAAGAATTCAATGAGAGGTCTAACTGTGAAATAGAAGGACTAAAAGCATTTATTACATACAAAGAGGAAATGCTCCGGAGATATCCTGATTCGAAGCCTACTTGGAGAGAATACACTACCATTGTAATTAACAAGACACGAAATTCAACAAAGGACCTTGAGAGAATGCGAGGCTCAAAGGATGTCAAGGAAGAATGCAATATGTTTTGGCCAAATGTTCATAACGATTTGCGCCCAGCTCCAGTCTTTGAAAATGAATTTGTAGATTCATTACTCCCACGTCCATATTGTGGACCGAAGAAGAGAGAGTTTATGCCACAAGTAAATATAGAGGTCGATTGTTTTGTTGTGGTTCGGCCATTGGATGATGAATATGAGAATGTAAAGTTTTGGGTTGCAAAAGTAGTTGATGTGCAAAGAGATGACAAAGGGAGAGCTACAACATTTATAGCGGTATGGTATGAGCCAAAGGGCAGGAAGGATAATATGGATAACAACACATTGTATGCTAATTGTATAATGAAGGAGTGGGTCCCAAATGATGAAGCGGTCTCTCAAGTTTCGACACAGACAATCATAGTGTCTTGGCATTCAAGGGCAAAGAAATCAAAGAAGTGCTTGGGATATGAGGTAGAAGGAAAAATCAAAATACCACAACAAAGTATTTTGCATATACACAAATTTTTAAGGATGCTCGCCATGGAGGAAGTAGAAGGACATAGCGCAAATGAAGAATGTCCATGATTAAAGCTTTGTATTGAAGTCCATTGAAGGATTTTATATGGTTACTAGGCAAGAAGCCAATTCAAGACAATTATAATCAGAGTCATCACCTCCTATGTCAAATGAGAGTCAAAATATGCACTAGATGTCACCCAAGGGTCAAGGCTTGGCAAGACAATAGGGAGTTAATGTAGATGGCACTTGGCAAGGGACTGTCACATTGAGCAATAAGACAATGGGGAGTCAATGCACCCAAGGGGCAAGGCTTGGCAAGACAAGTGGGAGTTAATGCAGATGGCACCTCTGTCGTGACATTGAGCAATAAGACAATGGGGAGTCAAATTATGCAGATTGCACGAATTGAGGCTCTTTAAGAGCAATAATTTAAATTGTAAACATATCTTCAATCTAAATCATTTTGGATACAAAGACTCCAGATGAGAGCAACATCTCTTAATGTAAACATATAATGATAGCTATAATTGCTATTATAATTCTTTGGTTCAATACAAAACGTGGGTCTTATGGCATCATGTCTTTTTTCTATTTATTAAAAGTTTTAAAAATTTTGTGCATATTGCGAGTGACAATGTTATTTTCATGAAATATTTAAGTCTCCTTTCATGGATTTATAAATTATCACGTCAAAGAAAAATATTAAAAATAATTAAATTAACAAATAACTTAGGTATAGCTAGAATTTCTAAAATAGGATTATTTCAAATTCTTGCATGTTGGTGCAAAAGTATAGATTGACAAAACAAGATTTTTATGTGAATATGATAGTGTCACAAAGTGAACTTTTGATTTGGGAAGAATATTTTCAGAAAGTAAAATTTTGATTTGGTAAGGATATTTTCACAATGTAAACTTTTCATTTGGGAAGGATTTTTGGGCTTCGTCCAAAAACAATAGAAAAAGTCCATAATAAATTTCTATAGTGTAAATTCTTGCATTCTAATGAATTAAAAAATTAACACAACCTCTTCAAGTGTACTACAACATGAAGATCCGATTGAAGTTTCTATTTTAGAATAAATATAAATTTCTATGTTAGAAAATGATAAGCAATAAATCATTATCAACATTTATGGACTACCTAAATTACCTATAAAAGGTTCAATTACATTGAACTATTGTTGCAAAAACATGAAAAAAAGAAAATATCATTATTTTTTGGAAATTCTAATATTGATATATGAAAAAGGACACATGCATCGCCGGTATACAAACCACTCTAAATGAGACATTGATATAAAATAATATTATACGAGACATCTTTGATTATAAGGAACATTATAAATCAAAATTATAACAGGAGCTTGCAATTCTAGGCAACTCACAACACGTAAGGTGCTCTTTTTATATTATTTTAAGTACAAATAGCATTTTTGGTTATTAGACTCGATACTTCATAGTTGCATATATATACATTCTTTGTTTATTGTGGAAGAGCATAATGCTTTTGCCACCTCAAGCTTTTGTCCTAGTGTTGTTATCAATTGTTGCTATAGTTTGTTTTCTTGATTCTATAGAAGATATAAAGGGATGGAGGGGACATGCATGGCCCACTACTAGGCACAGCAACATTGGAGCAATATCTCAAGATGAGAGTGAGTATGGGATGTGGGAGTGAAAAAGGCCCTATGAGGTAGATTGCCTTAGAATGATAGGGAGACCACTCTAGTTGCTAGCAATAGATGACATAATAAGTGAGATCGTGATCCATAGTCATTGTAAACGATCAACAATAATTTGAAAACGGTGACATAGCTTCATAAGACCCGAGAAAAAGAAAAATTGTGAGTCTACCTATAATAAAGAAGAACTTGGGGTTCCTTGGATTACTTTGGCTGCAAGAGGAGCCAACTTCCAAGGCAAGCGAGGGAGAAAAGGGTAAGCACTTTGCTCATTGAAAGAATTTATGGAAAAGAGATGTTTGAAGGTTGGCAAAACAACATTGTGCTAACGTCCATTGCCGCGGGTGGCTGAAACGAATCTCAGCCACCCGATCGTAGTTATTTCCAAAGCGGAAGTCAAATGAGCATGTCCGACCTATTGGCATCAACCTTCTACGCTACCTGAGTCTCTATAGTGCTAGAAGATTGCAGGAATGCATGGATTTCTGATGTGTCATCTGGTTTACGAGTGAGAGGCCTCTTGGCACTTGATGTTCTTGAAAGACCTGAAAAAATGAAAAGGGCTCGCGCCTTTCACTAAGAGCGTCTTTTGCTTTTCTTTGCTATTTGGGAAAACCCCATTATGTTTGAGGAAAATGTGTAATATCTTGAAAAGCAGGCATTTTTGTAGCATGCAAACTACTGTCTACTAGTATAATACGGAAGCTCCCTCGTTGTTTTTCATCGCAGCATCAACCATGGCTGCTTGCAGGTCCTGCTCTTTTCTAACAAAGCTTATGAGTTGTGGAAAAGTTGACTGTTTGACTTTTTGATGCTTTTCAACTCCCTTCACCTTTCTCATGAGATGAAGTTCTATCAATTTTCCTTTTGACTTCATGTACAAACATCCTTTTTGATTATAGCATAAAAAGATATTCTTGTTCTCAATATCCAAACTAGTATTCCATTCCTCAAACTCTTTGATTGAGAAGCTTGAGCTTTCTCCATAGAGGGTAAATAATTGCAAGCATGCGAGCTTTCGTGCTACAGTATACTCCATAATGTAACAGTCCCATGCTTGTGTTTTTTTTATTAGATGATTCATCTCTCGTAACATTGGAAGTAATCCACCAAGATATAAAAATGTTTCTACATCACTAAGGAGATCTAATAGCCTTATGGCCTTTTCTCACCCCTTTCCCTTCTTTAGAGCAAGTGCATACACAGAATTGACTCTCCTTCTCTTGGATTTGTTGGAGACGAGTGGTTGCTCCTTGCATTTGACTATGTTGCATCCACTCCTACACTTTGGACATCTTATGACGGTGTTGATGGAACAACTTTAGTTGATTTCAATGAGTGTAACATTTCATTGCTACCAAGGCTTTCCTTAGACTTACTTGAACCCATTGAGGATTCTGCCATGCAATTAAAATATTGTGTTAAACATCTAGCACTTGTTCCAACACTCTTCTTTTTTGGAGCCATATGTACATGAAAATAAACCTGGAGCTAAAAATTCCCAATTACAAATTTACAATGATTAGAGCTCTCTCTCTCTCTCTCTCTCTCTCTCAGCTTTGAAGGTTCAAAACATTCTTTCAATGCATGCTTAGAACACATAGCTTGAATACATAGAATGGTAGCCATTGACCTCCACACATAAGAAGACTGTAGCCTATTAAGAGCCAAAAAATGTGCACTTCTATGTTGGCTAAATGAGCACAAATCTAACATTGTTGTCCTTGCTGGTTGAGCACAAACGGTGGCATGCTTTTTTACATGAACAATAGCTAAAAATGGTAGGCAGAATTTCAATGTGGCAATGCTCTTGGCTGAATATTTGGCACTGAATATGTGGCAATGTGGCTAGCTGGACTAATGCACAAGTCTTGTGAAAATTAAAAGGCCGCACTCCCTGTTTGAGTTCTCTGACATGAGATGGACACAAACTGATTGAAGAAACAAGCAATCATATATAGATGTTGTATCTCAGTTTTGTTACTGTACAAACTGTTAGTCAACATATATATATATATATATATATATATATATAGATACTAAATACTAGTTGAAAATGATGAGTACAAACTATTACTGTTCTAGTATTAAGTATTAGTATTAACTAGTATAGTTAGAACATTAGCACTTGATAGTACTCAAAGTGTTAATATTCAAACTAGTAATTAGTAAGTAATGGACCATCAATAATAGACCTAGTTGATCAGTGGTTAGTAATTAGAAAAGTGTTCAATTGACAATAATTGGAACATTAGTAGTCATTAGTAGTTACTAACACCTATTAATACCCCAAGTACTGAACCAATCATGACACCCTGTGAAACTAGGGCCATGGATTTATCCTTGACCAAAGTGGAAAGGCATGAGAAACGATAAACCTAGATTTATCTTGGAGCATGAATTAGGATAATGCTTGAGGGGGGTTATGTTGGAGCAAGCATTATCCTTTGTATTGTTTATATGCTAGAGGTGTGTGTGATTAGGGAGAGATTCTCTTGAATTCTAGAAGATGTTGACTTTTTGAAAGGCATCTGTTGCTTTGTATGGAATGGACATGTGCCTGGACATGTGAACACACCATGTGTACCCATGTGATTATCATGTGATGACTGACATGTGGACAAGATTGGAAGTCTATATATGTAACAATTTGTTCATGGAATGATAACTCAATTTCCCATCTTCTTGTCAATACACTTCTACCATTCCAACCTCTTGGAATCCCCACCATCTTTACAGTTCCTTCAGTCATTAGTAGTTAGTAACTCAATGCTAACTCTACTAACTACTGATGCTCCTATCTAGTATCTACTAGTAAATACTACTTGCTAATTCTACTATAACTACAACTGTTGTAACAAGATACTATAACCAGTAGTAAAATGCTAGATACTATTAGTTGCTAGCATGGGAGTCCCCTGGGCCCCGGCCTCCTTTGAGACAATGAGCAATGAGGGCGACGGAGGAGGGGGGGACATAGGAGGAGGGGAGGGAGGAGGCAACTGAGGAGAGGAGGATGATGAGGGGGGGTTTCTATTGTGGCATCTAGCTGACCTTCTCCTTCCCCTTTCCAAACTGCCACTGCCCGCTATGGCCCATTTCTTCACTCTGAAGGTGGGTATCCATATGAGGTGGTTTGCCCTTTTTCTTCTTTGGTCTTTTCTTTTTCTTTTCCACCTTTGTCCATCCTTCCTCCCTTGGCAAGGTAGAAGTGTGGCGGGTGGAATCCTGTGCTGCAAGTTGGGCTGGGCTGGGGGTAATGAAAGGCTTTGATCTGGTGAAACGTGGGCAAGACCGTGCTTGGTGTCCAAAACCATGGCATATCAAGCACTGGTTAGGAAGGCCTGTGACTATAAGACTGTGTCACAATGCCTGCATCCGTCATGATCTCTAGCTCTAAAGAAATACTATGCGGGTCTAAGACTGCTACTCTGACTCAAGGGACTCCCAGGGTAGCCACCACATCTACGAATGTATCCTACATGACCCACCCGAATTGTGCCCCCAAGCCTCTGACAATAGGGTGTAGCTCCACTACAAGAATTGGGAACTATAACGTGACTAGATGGTGAGGTATGTGGAAGCGCTCGTCAAAGTTAGCTGCGCTGAAGCCCTTGTACCACGGGACTAGGTTGATGATGAGTCTTCCATCCACGACAATCGGAGAGCGGTCTAGGAAGGCTCTTGTGGCTCTCGGGTGGGAAAGTGAAAGCCAAATGATGCTGCGGCCCATGAGGGCAACATCCTCTATGTGACTATCGTCTAGAAGCAAGGTCTCTTGGAGCCAATCCCATACCTCTGCTTGTGAAGGGGAGTACCCTATGACCTGCCCATGGTGGTCTGTTGCTCTGTCAGAATGACTCGATAAGATTTGGATGTAGGGGGGTCCTACTGGGCCACCGGTTCCTAGTTGGGAGGTGCCATATCGAGGGGTGACTTACTGCTAGCTCTCGCAAGAGGGAAGGGATTGAAGCCGTGAGGAGAAGAGGTGATGAAGGCAATGGATCAATCCAGAGATGAAGGGGCTGAGTCACTGCCTACCTGCAGGCACACTGGTAACAACTCGCTACAAGTAGGGATGCCTACCAGGAGTTGCCCACAAGTCATGAGTCCTTGCGCAATAGCATGTACTTTGGATATCAACATGCAGATCTATTCTCACATGAGCAAGCCACTTCATAGGCTGAACATGAGTAGGAGGTGCATGAAGTTTGATCATGCAAGTAGACACCCTGTGCAAGTTGGGCACGCTCAGGCCAAGAACAAAAACATAAGCTGGTCACTAGCGAAGAGCTTGATAGGGGATGCACAAAGTGGTCTGTCTGGTCATGCAGATAGACACCTTGCACAGTCTGGGAACTTCAAGCCGAGGATAGATTTGCACATACCTTAATGAGGGTGAAACTATCGATTACAAATAGACTGGCAGGCAAAAGTGTCAATGACGAGCAGAATGGCAAAACTGTCAATGACGAGGAAAACGGTGGGCAAAACTATCAACGACTAACAGAATGGCAAGGCTGAGCAGGTGATGCATAGAGGGGTGGTGAGGCAAAAGCTAGAGCCTAGTAGAGCAGGTGACATCTGGAGGGTCGCGTTCAGAGGGGTGGCACGACGAGGAGGAGGAGATAAGGTAGATGGGGTAGGGAGGAGAGCGGGAGCATGAGTAGGAGCTATAGTATATACATACTTGTACATGTAGATGCTAATTGGATCTAGATAATAAATATAGACTAGATCTAGATCCTAACTACTCATCTATTGACCTTTGATCTACTGATCAACTAACTAGTTAGTATACATTCATTAATAGACAATTAGTATAGTTCATTACTAATTACTAACTAATTAGTAGCTGAATACAATGTATACAGTTTACTGACTATCTATTACTAAATAATTGTATACTGAATAGAATAGAATGTAGTTACTCAAGTCCTCATGGTTGAGCCTTCCCTTCATTGCTCTACTTTGTGTGTAGTGGGAAGCAACGTTGGCGGGCAACTGTAGCTTCTGATGGGCTCTAATGGCAACCCAACAGGCTGAAATTCAGATGGGTCATCACATGTGAAACATTGCCAACCAAGTGACCTACTGCTCCAATTCTATGGCCTAGAATATGCCCTTTTTGCTAGTCATATGCTCAGCCAAGCCTTGCTACCTGACATAATTCCCTACTGCACTTGGTGACAACTCTGCTATTCCAGCTGACCATTATTGCTTGTACTTGCTGTTTGAATCCCAGCCTAATCAAACCCTGGACAAACTAGAACTTAGTTAGTAGTAACACAAACATGAACAAAAACAAGCTGAGAACATATGCAAGCTATCATGATCCACCCGGGCCCTGCTAGAGTTGAGGCTCCCACAAGCATGTTCCTATATAACTCTAGCATACCATTCCACTAGAACCCATCCCCAAGGACCATCCTAAAACCACCACACACATTGTTTCTTTAAAGTCTCACCATTTATGACAATTCTGGCTTATTTATTCATAAGCACCATAGGATTATTTCCATGCTTGAATTTTCTGCAGTATTATCAGTGAACTCAGACAAAGACATCTAACTTGTCAATTCAAGCTGTTAGTTCAACTCATTTTAAGATGATTTCCTAGCCTAAGAGTTGGTTGTTTATCCTCTGTTATTTGCTGGCTCCAGCAAAATGTATTGGGCTGTGCATGTTTCCTGCTTGTGTGGGGTTGAATGGGTTGTTTTTTTGTAGCTTCAACAGTTCAAAATGCAACCCTCAGTCCAAGCCAAACCATCTAGTGTTGTCAATACACTAAACTCCCACAATAGCCACACTCTTATAAAGAGTAGCAAAGCATGAGCATGCCACTCAGAAAGAAGCCTTATATCCCTACATTGCTAACCAGTGCTTTTATTGATACATTACCCTTGTAGTGCCAATGTCTTGTTGTACAAGGTGTGATGTCAATCACCAAATGGGAATAAGATTAAACCTTTTTGAAAAGCTAACTTTTCTTTAGTTGTGCTCTGGTGAAGACATCAACAAAATGCAAAGGAAGACCCACCATGCCTGAAACCATGCAGTACAAAAAGAATCTTCCCTTTGAAATGTTCTAGGCATTGGTCTACAAAAAGATGTACATTTCCATGTTGATGGTTGAAGATAAAAGGTAAGGGAAGATGTAAGCCAATAAAATAAGAGGAAAGCTTAGGAAGTATGCTTTAATGAAATCTTTTCAAAACAAGCCATGTATAATGTTTTTCCAAAGGATAAACTAGAAACATACTTTATCAGAGAGCATAAAACATGATGTGCACTAAAAATCATCAATTCAAGAGCTTTGCTGATGTCGGATCTCAACTAAACTTCCATCTTACAAGGATAACTTGCCTCTTTTATGCAACTTGTCACAATTTCAAAATCATCATGTGTGAATGCCTTGCACGCTGATTTCCCAATAGAACTTGATTACCCCTACCCCATTTGAAGTCCATAAAATGGTTGAAAAAGCTAGTAAAGTACAAGAGAAGACCATCTTTGGTAGTCAAAGTAAGGCAAATGGACGTCGACGCTTGAACGGTCCTGTACAATATCAAACCCTTCATATACAAGTGTCATCCCTTGAGATAGAATCACTTATTGATCCAACCCTCAAGTGGTCCCTTCTATTGTTAGAATTACAAAAACTTAGTTCAAATGTATTGCCCCTTGTGTTAGCGACCATTCTATTTCCTCTTTTATGGTTCCCCTTATATACATTATTATTGTTGAAGTCATGTACTCCTAACATGTCACTACTATGATGTTGTATGGAAGACATGGGCTCAGATGCTTCACATATGAAAGCATGTCATAGAAAGCTCACCATTAAATTCATCTACATCTAAAAGCATGTCACTCTTATAACTAGAACAAATGTTTGGATCCCTAGATCACTTGCTTTAGGTTCAATAATACACATTGAGTTCCCTTACATTAGAATACCATGTGCCTCTAATATATTTTTATATAGTATGTGTTTGACATTAGAATACACTAGTTCCCTTAAATTAGAATACTTTGTGCCTCTAATATATTTTTATATAGTATGTCGTGCCCTCCTTTTGAATGCACGTGGTGCCCAAGTTTGTCCACCATGTCTTGCTTTGCCCAAGTCAACCTCTGTTATCCCAATTCCTTGAATGTTAAAAAGTATAGGAGAAGACCATATCTAATAGTTATAGTGAGGCAAATGGGTGCCAATACTTAAATGGACTTGTCACAACGTATGAATTCCAGGGTAAATTTTAAGGTCGAATTATAGCCCAAAGGCGAATTTAAAGCAATTAAAAAAGTGGGTGGGCTATTTTGCATGTAAAAGAATGTAAAAAAATTAGCCCAAAAAACTTACATTTAGTTAAAAACATGGATGTGTTAAATCGTTCGCCCTTTTCCACTTTCTCCCCTTTCACGAAGAAGTTTTCCTGACTCTCTCTCCTTGCTTAGATGTATTTGTCATGCATTTGCCTGGGTGGCTTGGCCAATGCACTATTGCCTTGCTTCTTAGGTTCCAAGTAACATGCTGGATCGCTGATGGTATTGATGTCTACATTCTATAAAAACTTCGTGCAGCTTCTGTTGTTGCTGGCCTCGCCTCTCCATTTTTTGGATCTCCATCCAAGTGAAGTATTGAGACAAATGCTATCTCATTGCCTAGATCTATTCTTGCACTAAATGTTGTGAATAAATTACATTTTGATGCCTATGAGAGGTAGTTGCTATGTTTGCTTATGTCATGGAGCAACTCATAAATGACATTTGATATCAACTAACATCTAATTGCTCTTGCAGATCCCTACCTTCTACATAAGCTTGAAGACTTGAAAATGTAGAATGAAGACTTGCAAATGTAAAACGGTAAAACGTCACTTTTTTATTGTCCTTCAAAAACTATGGAGACGGCAAAAGCAATCTTGTAAGTTGTAGCATGACTCTACGAGGGAGAAACGAGTTCCACATTTGATAGTTGACACATTCACCTATGCCTTATGCGATTTCAGATTTAGGTATGCCTTGTGTGATTTTTCTCCCCAGGTAATATAAAGCCCTCCTTGTATCACTATATCTTGTCCCATGTGTTGAGTAACTTTGTGTGCCTTTCACATTGACATGGGTAGCTTTTTTGTTGCTTACATCTAGTTCATCAATTTGTGAATATTTTATCTCACGTAATATCAAAACTAATTCCTTTGGGTATTTTTGTAATTGGTTGTTCCATGAGTGAGTGCAGTGCTATCATGTTCTCAATAATTTATAGGAACACTCTATTACATTAACCTCCTCTTTTTGCCTATTTGGAGATGTAATATCAAATCTCAGGTACCGCTACTTTTGTAGACAAGTTAATTTTTGGTGTTTTTGCATTTTTACATAGGGGTTACTTAGAAAAGCTTAACCACCCTTCAAAAGAGCTATGGCCACTGGCCACATAGCTCAAAATGACAACCTTGGATCTATTCTAAGTGATGCACCTCTGATGTTGACTATTGCTGCTCTGCATTGGAGAGGATTGTGTAGCCAATGGAGAGCCATGAGTGGAGAAGACGGCTGGCCATAAATGGCTACTTTATGAGAGCCAAAGATGGCAAAACTAAGGCTAGTTTGGGAGGGTAACACCCACCCATAGGGAGATGTGGGGCTGAAGGAGATGAAGTAAAAAGATGCCAAATAATGAAGGGAAGCCAGCCCTTATAGGCTACGCATTGGAATCTAAAAATTGGCAAGTTTCATACATATAAGTAACATCAAGTGTGTATCAACCAAACAATTGGCAAGTCTTCCTCCAGCTAACTAATGGTTAGTTGGAGCTCATTTTGGGGCCTTTAAGGGTTGGGAAAGATAGGTTCTCAGCCAATGGGATGAGGTCCAATGTTACATAGAAAGAAGTAGAAAAAATAGGAAAGATTCGTGAATATTATAATTAATATTTTATGCATCAACAACTGTCGAGTACAAATAAAATGGTCTTGTCAAGGTGACTCGATAGGCTTTGGAGGGGGGGTGGACCTGCTGGGCCACTGGTTCCTAGCTAGAAGCCACCATATCAAAGTAGATGAACTGGAAGCTCACACAGGAGGAGAAGAGGCTGATACTGCGAAGAGAGAGGATGGAGATAAAGGTGGCTCAGCCCGAGGGATGGGGGAAAAGGTGGAGGCGGAGGTCACTAATGTCCTGTTTGCCACCCTTGCACATTGTCAAGTCCGGAAGAAGGCAACATGCTGAATATATGTGCAGGCAGAATGCAGCAAGGCCACTTTATGACCGACAGTCCACAATCGTGCTGGGTAGGAGAAGCCATGGGCAAGATCAGGTGCGAGCAGAAGCACGGAATTCAGGAGCAGCAATAGCGCATGGGGACAAAAACTATTGTAGCTGCAGGTCCATGAGGTGCATGACAAGGGGGAGAAGAAGGAGATGAGGAATGATGGCAGGAGGGGAGAAGAGGAAACAATGGCCCGGGGGGGGGCGCAATGACGCACAGGATCTTGCAAGGGAGAGAGAGAGGGGGAGGTAGCTTGACGATAAGGGGAGGAGGGAAGAGTTCTCAGTGCTACAGGCAGGAGGCCCAAAGAAATGTACGAGCTCTACATGAATCAAGATAGTCAGTATCATCATCCAATCTTAGGATTCTCACTATGTCTTTGTACCTCGGGGGCAAACTCTTCAATAATATGGCTTTCGTATCATCTTCATCTACCTTTGACCCCAGTTCTTCAAGTTGCTTCAGTAGGGACTGCATTCGATTAAGAAATGTTCCAAGGTTCTCAGTTTCATCCATTTGCAAGGTGTACAATTCATCCTTTAGTGACACCTTTGAGTGCTTCATTTTGACTCCAAAGACAGCCTCCAGCATTGACCAATTCTTTGCTATAGTCAGGGTCATGTCAAGATGATGAAAACACTTTCTCCCAATGCAATTCCAAGCAGAAATCAAGTTTTGATGAAGAGTGATATGTATCAGACTTGCAATGCCTGTGTCAGAAAATGTATGATGATCTAAAGGAATGTGAGTTTTGTCAGCCAAGCACAACTCCCCATACATGTAAAAAATCGTCGAGTTTGCAAACTATGATCCAACTAGATCACTTATATCCAAAGTAGAGCAGTGACCTATTTATGTTAGAGATACAAATTGCTTTCACGTTTCCATAATAGAAAGTGTTCTTGTGGGAGCATTGTAATGGTAGCATTTAGTCCTCTTACTTGAAATATAAGGTGAGGCAGACTTAGACCACGAGGTTGAAATGCTAAAAGTGATTTGGGATCGGTTTGGGTAGAAATTTAGTCTTGATTTTCTTCATATCAGCAGACCTCAAAAGATTTTAATCCTTGCGAAGTACAGTGTGTTGGAAATATGATCTTCGAAGGTGCTTTTTCCTAGTGGTGATGATTATCTATGTGGCCTCTCGCATGTAAGCCAGGTAGGAGTTATGTGGTGGACTGATTGACTCTCTATAGCAAGGTTACCTTGGCAGTGAAATTTTGGATGAGAGTAGTGAATTTGAGCATGGGATGATAGTGATTAGTTTCATCAATTATACCTCTGCACACACAATAGAGGATAAGTGAGTCAATCGCCGAGGCTTTCATCTATTTTTGTGAATTCAATATTGGAGTAGGTGTAATTGACATCAAATTGGGAAATGAGTATGTGAGGAACTCGTATGTGTAGGTTTTGACATTATAAAAAGTATGTTCAACTATTATTATTCATTCAACCATACTACCAACTACTACTTTACCAGCCCTTTTAGCTATTTTCATGAATTCAACATGAGGTTAGGAGAAATCGAGGTTGATTGGCATTCAAACATGGTGGGTTTGAAATTGTGACAAGTTAATTTAAGCATCAACATGGATTTTCCTTGTCCTAAACTCCAAATATAGTGTCCTCTTATAAATTACTAGCCTTCTTAGTCATCTTCGCATGTTCCAGAGATGGAGGCATGGATGTACGAGGTTGAATTAGGAAATGAGTATGTGAGGCATTCATACATGATGATTTTGACATTGTGATGACTTTGTTCAAGCATCGGCATTGATGTTACTTACTATAACTACACGTGGTCATCTTTTACACTTTACTAGCCTCGCACTAGTCTTTTGAAACATTTTCATGGATTCAAGATGGAGGTATTGGTAATTCAGTTTGATGTGGGAAACAAGTGTGTGAGGCATCTATACATGATGCATTTGACATTCATTTGTGACAATTATATTCAAGCACCAACATCCATTTGCCCTATAACAACTACCAAATACGGTTTTATCTTAAAATTTACTAGCCTAGATTGTAGCCCTTTTATGGATTTGACATGTAGTGATAAAGAAGGTCAACTTGGAAAATGAGTGTGCAGGAAAGGAATTCATAGATCGTGACCAGTCCATTTAAGTATTGGCACCCATTTGCCTCACTATAGCTATTAGATATGATCTTCTCCTATACTTTTTAAAATTCGAGGAATTGAGACAAAGGAGGGATAACCAAGGTTGACTTGGGGAAAGAAAGACATGGTGGAAAAACTTGGGCACTGGAGCAAAGTATCTCAACCCATGTGGTAGATATCGTGGATTGGTCTAGTGTAATCATCAGAGTTCCCATCACTATAACAAATAGCTCAGCCCATAGAGCAAAGATTATGGATCAGTCTAGTGTAGCCAACTCACTATAATAGATATCTTAGTAAGGGGAGAAAGATTTCTAGGTGAGGTTGATGCAAATATTGAAAGCCAGACCACTGCCCTGGCATCTCGGGGGGTTCACCTCATAAAAGATTAGTGTACCACATGCATTCAAAAGGAAAGGTATTTTAATTCAACTTTTTGAAAACATTTAATAAAATTACAATAATAAGAGGGGTATTTTAATATAACTTTATAAAAAATAAATTGGTTCATAAGTAAAGAGGGGTGTTTTTATTTGGGGAAAAATTTTAGTTGAGGGGTTTTTAAAATACCCCTTGAACACACATGATACATCTAATTTCTTAGTAGTGCACCCCCCCAGCTTGGCATTACTATTCTTGGATTTTGAGTTCCATGTGAACACAAGGGTAAGTCATTTTGAGAGAAGCATTTCTCCTCATGTACTTGTGATAAGGAAACACAAACCTGGTCCTTGCAATAGTTGAAAACAAAATTTTGGGATAAAAAACTACCCCTAGATTTCTATACACACTTGATGAGGACTAATTTAAGCATCCAGCAACACTCTTTATGATTTTAGCGGGCATTTTTGGATGATAATCAACCTGAGAAGTATGAGCTTATGGATGGGCAACCTCAATGTTTGACCTTACAATTTTGAAGATGGCATTAGATAGAAAGAATCCTTTATATATGAGAGGTAAGATTTCTTAGAATCTTATAGATATGCATTGACCCCAAACAATGCAGCAACTTCCTTCTTATTTGTGCAACTATTGCATCTAGTAGAAGGCCGGTAGAATAGTTTTTTAGAACTACACTAATAGAGGCTGCAACTTATTACAAGCACATAATAACTCTGAGATGTAGGGTCAAGGAGCACCGCTGGGCCAAGATTAGTGGAAGCAGTCTAGCAATCATAGAAGAAAAACAGTTTGTGCCGAAGATGTTTCTCCTTTGTTTTAGGGGACATCAACATAGCTAATGTCGCCCTCTTTGCAGCTAGTTGATCTAAGCTTTGTGCACCCCTTTTCCTTTCTATAAGCCATTTCTTAGGTTAGAAAGCATCACCTCTTGGGTATGCATCTCTTGAGGTATTGATAGGGTTGTTACTCTATGAGATTTAGGGTGCAAGCTAGAGCTTGTGTAGACTCGAGACTGGTATTCATTTGAATTACCTGATATTACTGTCTCAAATGCTCTCACTAATCATGACACCACAACTCATGTTCTTCCCTCTAATGGCAATGATCCAATGCATGCATCTGCAATAACTTCTTCCTTCTGATGCTCTACAAGGAGTCATATTTCTTTGCATTGTTCCTCCCTTTGCAAATTTTCAAAAGTGTCTTCCATTGCCATTTCGATACCGTGCCATTTCTTTCCTCGACCTGCAATCTGCTCCTTGTGCCTTGACCAAGCTTTGCAACTTTCCTGTCTCACTGCCTCTATTTGTTTCTCTTGTAATTATTATGCCCATTGATGACTCGTATGCTTGAATAAGGCACCCTGACTCATGTTTTTTGACCATTGTGCAAATGGGTGCTAAAACCAAGGTATAATGCATCCGTGACCATGCAAACCATATCTTATGGACATGATATTATGCATGACCTTATGGTAGATGAAATGGAGTAATGTGCACATTATCATATCCATTGGATACTTGCATCTTCAAATAAACAGCCTCAAAGCTGACCCTTGTGCATGATACTTGGTATAAAACATGGTATTGTCCCCTACCATGCAAACCATATCTAATGGGCATGAAACTTTTTACGTGCATTAAAGTATATGATGTCGATGCATGTGTAAAGTAGAGTGTCCATAAGAGACTCACAAATTTAAATAAGCCACATCAAAGCATGCATACCATATCGAATAGGCATAATACTTTTCATGGGCCTTAATGTGCATGCAAATGAGATGAATGAAAGTATCATGTCCCATTGAAGACTTGCACATTCAATTCAATGTACCTTGGGTACTCTAACTTCTACAATGTACTTTGGAGGGTATGTTGGGGCACTCTGACTTTATAAGATACTTCAAAAGGTACATTGAAGAGGTACCAAGAGGTAACTTGTAGGTTGCAACCCAAGAATTTCTTTGTACTATAAGAGAACTTTTGGGGTACCACAAGGGACATTTTGGAGTATTATAATGGATTTTTAAGGCCCACCACAAGGAATTTTTAAGGTACCATATAAGACTTTTGGGGGGGTACCATAAGGGACTTTTTGGGTCTCATAAGAAACTTTCAGGATCCCACAAGGGGATTTTTGGGATACCATAACAGACTTTTTAGGGTCCCTTAAGGGGACTTTTGAGACACCATAAGGGAATTTTTTAGGTACCATATGGGACTTTGGGGGGGGTACCATAAGGGACTTTTTGGGTCTCATAAGAAACTTTCAGGATCCCACAAGGGGATTTTTGGGAACCATAACAGACTTTTTACGGTCCCCCAAGGGGATTTTTGAGACACCATAAAGGACTTTTTGGGTACCATAAGGTTCTTCAATTTGAATTGGAATTGGAAGGTGGCCTTCTATCTCAGAAAGGTTCTGACGGTCGAATATACGGATCACCTTTTCCCTTGTTTTTCTCTCTTTTAGTTTTCACAGTTTCATTTTGGTATTTCATTTTTGCATTTTTGCATCTCCATTTCCACATTTTTGCATTTCCATTTCTACATTTTTGCATATCCATTTTTGCATTTTTGTTTTTGCATTTCCGCATGTCCATTTTTTGAACTTTTGCATTTTAATTTCCGCATATCTGGGTCAACATTTGCTTAGGTGTAGCCAATCATGAAACGATTTTCGAGGCCATTTTGGGGCAGCGACATGATGCACTCTTAGGTCAATATTCGAATTTTACGTGGACCCACGCTCTCGGAGCGCTCTCATCGAAAAATTTTTCCAGTGTCATGATGCCGCATTAGTGTAATAATGAGATGAAAATCTATTTATTATGAACACTGCATAGCTCGACACATGGCAACTCCACACTACATCGTGCATCTCTAGAGAGACCACCGCGCTGGTTCTTGGTGTAATAATGAGACACAATATATCTTTTTGAACATTGCTGTTGCAGTGTAGTATCTGGCCTAACCACCTATCATTATGTAGCCTTTTACCTCAGGTTTGCCCATGCAAATCATAAGTTGCCTAAGAGAGGCCACCAGACTGGTTTTTGGTGTGAATGAAATGCAATCTATCATTCTTAACATCACCTCAATGCAGTCTCTAGCATGACGACCTGTCACATCACCTAGAATTCAAGGTTGTCTTAGAGAGAGCATCGAACTAGTTCTTGGTGTTATAGCTTCATTACCTATTTTTACGTATTTCAAAAGGGACTTTTTGGGGTACCACAAGGTACTTTAATTTGAATTGGAATTGGAAGGTGGCCTTCTATCTCAGCAAGGTTCTGATAGTCGAACATATGGATCACGTTTTCCCTTGTTTTACTCTCTTTTACTTTTCACATTTTCATTTTGGTATTTCCATTTTTGCATTTTTGCATCTCCATTTCCGCGTTTTTGCATTTCCATTTCTACATTTTTGCATATCTGTTTTTGCATTTTTGCATTTTTTTTTGCATTTTCGCATCTCCATTTTTTGAATTTTTGAATTTCAATTTCTGCATTTCTAGGTCAACGTTTGCTTGGGTGTAGCCAATCATGAAACAATTTTTGGGGAGCGACGCGATGCACTCCTGGGTGAATATTCCAATTTTGCTTGGACCTGTGCTCTCATTGGAAATTTTCTCGATGTCATGATGTCACACTAGCGTAATATTGAGATGAAAATCTATTTATTTTGAAACCCACATAGCTCGAAACACAAAAACTCTACACTGTATTGTGCATCTCTATACTACTTTGCATAATGAGCCGCCTCACCACTTAATCCTCATGCAGCCTTTTGCTGCAGCTTTGCCACCTATCACTGGGCCCTGCACCTGTGCAGATCATTAAAATTGAAGGTTGGCTTAGAGAGACCACCACGTTGGTTCTTGGCATAATAATGAGACACAATATATCTTTTTGAACACCACCACTGCAGCGTAGTATCTAGCCTAACTACCTATCATCGTACAACCTTTTGCCTCAGCTTTGCCCATGCAAATCATAGATTGCCTAAGAGAGACCACTGCATTGGTTTTTGGTGTGATAATGAGATGTAATCTATCATTCTGAGCATCACATCAATGTGATTGCTGGCACGACGACCTGTCACATCACCCAGAATTCAAGGTTGTCTTAGAGAGACGACCGCACTAGTTCTTGGAGTTATAGCTCCGTTATCTATTTTTACGTATTACAGGATGAGGTCTATGACGAACATCATGTTGACAAATAGAAGGAGATCTATAATAGCCACCTTGCTAGATCTTGGAGTTATATATTTGTTTACCAAGGAAAATGTATTTACTTGTGCAACCAAGCAAAATGCAATTGATGATATGGACCTTGAAGGTTACTCTTTAGGGACAAGGGCCATATTGACATGCCACCTCTATCTAGTGGCATCTTAGATATTGTATAATGCATGTCGATGTGGCCCTTGCCCCAAGACGGACCCCTCAAGGGCCATATCATCAATTGCATTTTCTGAAAGTTTAATTGTACTTTTCTGGATATATCTCCATGTAACCACAACGGTGGGTCCTTGGTGCTATTTTAGAGCTCTTTTGGGCATAAACCAAGTAAATTGTAGTCCTTTTATATAAGTATTTTAGTTGTTTTTGCAGTAAATATAAATGATGACAAAAGTACAATTCATCAAGTGAAAATTAAGCAAAAGAGATTACAATGTACATCTACGTCCAATAACATGTTATATAAAAATTAACAACTTGTACCGAGCAAAATTGAATAGAGGATCTTACATTTATAAAAACTCCACAATTGCTGAGAGCCTTAAAGGCCAAAAGATTACAACTAGTAGCCATAGCCATTCAAATATAAAAGTTAACAACAGTGCATACTGAGATCCTAAAATTGAACGAAAAGAGATTAGATAAATGTAATAAAAACTCAACAATTGTTGACAGCCTTAGAGACCAAAACATTACATCCAGTGAGCCAAAAGATTCTTGAGAGTCTTAAAAGCCAAAAGATTACATCTAGCCATCGCTGAGTGGCTATGAGCCTCATCTAAGCAAGAGGGAATTTGTACAACTTAGTATTTCTACCACTCTATTTTGTTGCATTAAATTTTTTTGGGGACCCAAATGAGGAGATGATGGAGAGGCTGAAGACCATGCACATTACCAAGACTCAGATTACGCCCCCCTCAACAAGTACTCTATTGTGAAATTACTTAGGCCTTTGTCGATGTCTAAGGGAAACCCATACAACACAGCCATCAAAAGGCCAGAGGTGAGCATTTCATCTAAGGTGGTGACATGCAGATATGGGGGGAATCAACTCTAGGAACGAATGGGTCTCCACTAGTGCCAACATTTCTACTCCAGGTTCATGCAACACAATCACCTTATATGAGAAGGTAGATAACATTGGGATCATAGTGCATCGACAGGGGTTGGTAGTAGCCATGGTGAAGATGAGTGGGTGAGCAGTAGATGAGCAGGGGAGCAGATGAGTGACAAGAGTTGGAGGAGGGAGCATGGAGCAAAGTAGAGCAAGGACAAAAAAGTGCTGGCAAAGGGATGCAGAGCAAAGTAGCAGAGTGTGTGGAGCAAAGTAGCAAAGCAGGGCTAGAGATGAGAGCAATGTAGTAAAATGCTAAATGCCATGGATCTTATATATTATAAAGTTCGAGCCACTATGGTGGCTGGATCCCAAGGTTCCATCCATATTAATTGCAAGCCATTGCTGTGGAATCTTAGGCACCACCCTAGATGGGCTAGTAATCATGAAGCAGATGCCATGTGGTGTGTGAGCAAACCAATCCAGTGGCTAGTAATTAACTGCCATCCCAGTGGAATCTTAGCCATGATAAATGTGGCTGATGAGAGCCACCACCGCTGGGTAATAATTCCCACAAAAGTATATCATGAAGCCTAATCACCCCTAATCACTCATCATTACCATGCACTCTAGTACTTTACTGAGCATGCAATCCTAATGAGTGGTAATTTTTATTGCACTCATAGTGGAAATGCATGCTTAAGCCTAGTGGTGGGTGAGCATACCACTGCTATGGTTGGTAATTTTAACTACTAGCCCGGTGGATGGAATCATAGCCACGATAGATGTGGTTGATGAGAGCCACCACTATCGAGTAGTAATTCCCACAAAAGTAAATCATAAAGCCTAATCACCTCTAATTACTCATTACCATGCACTCTAGTACTCTTCTGAGCATGCGAGCCCGATGATAGGTAATTTTTACTACACTCGTAGTGATCATGCATGCTTAAGACTAGAGCTAGGTGAGAAGGCCACTGTGGTGGATGGTAATTTTAACTACCATCCAAGTGGAATCCTAGCCACAATAGACATGGCTGATGAGAGTCACCACCACTCGGCAATAATTTCCACAAAAGTTAGTCATGAAGCCTAATCACCTGTAATCACTCATTACCATGCACTCTAGTACTCTCATGAGCATGCAAGCCCAGTGACTAGTAGTTTATTGCACTTGTAGTAATCATGCATGCAAGCCCAGTGCTAGCAACTAGAAGGTGAGTAACTGCAGGACACTATGGTGGTTGGTAATTAACTGCCATCCCGATGGGTCTTAGCCACCACCACAAACATGGCTGATGAGAGCCACCATCAGACAGTAATTTCCACAAAAGTAAATCATGAATCCTAATCACGTCTAATCGCTCATTACCATGCACTTAAGTACTCTCCTGAGTAGGCACGTCTAGTGTGAATGGTAATTTACTGCACTTGTAGTAATCATCCATGCAAGCCCGGTGGTGGTAATCAGAAGGTGAGTATTTGTGGGCCACTGTGGTGGCTAGTAATTAACTGCCAGCCTAATGGGTCTTCGCCTCCACCACAAAGGTGGCCAAAAATCTTAGATTCCACCACCTCTAATCACTCATTACCATGTGAGGTTATACTGCCTTCTTGAATTAAACAAAATTTGGGCCAACCACCGTGGTGGCTCTCACCTTGACCGTGTAGACGGGGGCTACAAACTTAATCCTATACTATTCCATTCCCTTAACTATTTTTTCTTCTATCCCTATCGATCATTTCTTTCTCCCTTGCACTCGAACTACAAACTCAAGCCTCCACTATTCCATTTCCTTCATTATTTCATCTTTTATTCCTCTCGACCATTTCTATCTCCCTTAGACTCTTCTTGCAACTTCTATCCCCTCTCATAATGGATCGTGCACAGTTAGGAAGCTCCTCACACAATCTTTCCTACCCCTCTATAGCACAGTGCGAGTGCCTCTCATCCCCTGATCTTAAGATTGTGACATATGGGAGCTCCTCTCCACTCTTCAAAAGCCCAATTTGGATGCTCTCAAAAACTTCACCAGGTTGGTACCAAGAGATGAATGTGAAGGAGGGGCAACTAGTCTATCAAGGTCAAAAGATTACCATCACTGAAAGCATGATTGAAAATGCTCTAGGAATTCCTAGAGGCAATTTGCCAAGCAAACTTCTTGAAGAAGCAGTGGAAGAGACAAGATATTCTAGATGTATGCCCCAACACTCAAATTAGTAAAGATGGTGGAATCAAGCTTTCTAGCTTGCTAATAGACGTCCAAAATGTGTTGAAGAAGACCATTCACTTCTTTCTTGATACAAGAGAAGTCGTGAAGTTTTGGTAGCAATGATGCCAAAGGAGATTAAAGATCTAAGAGCCAAAAAAGAGGGTTTTTACAAACAGCTTTGCAACAAATGGATTTGCAAAACGCATTGAACATTGAAAAACACCAAAAGATGGTGGAGGAGCAGAAAAGGGAGAATGAAGAAACTAAAAAGGTGATGTAGGAATTGCAAGAGAGATTCAAGGCCAGGATGGATGGGGCAGACAATGTGGGAGAGGAGAGCAGACACAAAGGGGTAAGGAGACACCAAAATGTGGTGGAGCAAAAGCTACTCCAGCTTATTCCTCTATCATATATATATGAGTATACATGGGCACTGTACAAGTGGGTGGGCACACTGCCCTTTACCCCAACAACCTCCCACTTAAAGGCAGTGTGCCTTTAAGGGAGTATAGTACACATATAATACAATCAGCCATAGGCTGAAAAACAAGATGACCAGACCGTCATCCTATGCCCATCGGCACTTTACAATGTGCAAAGTGCATAGAGGATAAGCTGCTAGCAGACATCAGGTTTGCAGGATAGAAAATGACAAGCTATAGATGCCTGTCAACCAAGATCTCATGCCAGATCTCACTGGGAGAGTGAACTCTCACCACCACATGCTCCTGTGCTAAGTCCATAGCACCGAACTGTCACTATGCAGAGAAAATGTCTCTGTACCACCTGTGACCATAAGCACATAACCTACAATATACCTCTGCTGGTCTACCTGACCTGCATCACCTGCATGCTGCTCCTGGAAGCATAAGGACCTGATGTCCACAACCGCTTCCCTACTGTCAAAATCTACCATAATCATGCTGCCAACTCCCACTGCAATGGAAGCAAGAACTGGAAGTGTAGCCCCAATGGCAAACATGTGAGAACCAAGTCTCAACACAGTCATGGATGCATGAAGTACTATGGCTGCCATATCAACCATAACTTGCTGCTCAACTAATCTGTAATCGTCAAACCTACTGTGTTTCAAGTATGAAGCCAATACAGGCAATGGAGTACTCAGTAACTTCCCCCTCTCCATACTAAAACAACCAAGTATCTGAAAAACATCATCAAGACCATGCAGCTCCCACTGCAAAGCATCCCTGTCCATAAGGAACCATATGGCAAGTAACCTCAGAAGGATAGCAACCTCCTGAATACTGAGACCATAACCTATCTCACTGTGCATCACATCCTGAGCTCTCATAACGGTATCAAACCTATGAAGCCAAGCTCCGAGGGGATTGCTTCTGGCCATGGAGGCACTTACGAAGCAAACACATCAATGATTTCTGCCCATGCGCAATATGACCCGAGTCAATAACTATAGAAACCACATCTGTCCTGGCATAACCAGCTAATGGATCATACCGGGCATCATTAGCCAAGGTATCCTCCTCACCATGCATAGCCTCATCCTCATCTGCAAGAGGCACTCCGCATCCTAGGAGTAAATTGTAACTTTCCATAGAAGATGCATCAACAATCTCCATAGGAATATAAACCTGTGGAATACTTGAGACATCTGATTGTCTCTGACCAAAATCAGGAAGTAATCATTGTTGTCCCAACTTTATAACTTGCTCACCGTGGGAAAAACCTCCCACTTCAAGGGATATGGGCTGCCCCTGCAAAGAATTCGGAGGTATCAGTGCACTTACACCCTCCTGGAACACCACTCTCCTGCTATCCACAGTCCTGGGCTGTCTAAACACAGCATCCTCTCTGAAATAGACATTATGGCTGCGTATCAACTCTCTAGTTGAAGAATCCCATAACCTGTAGTCCTCACTGGACTCACTGTATCCAAGGAAGATACACCTCCTCGATCGAGAATAATGAGCATAAGCCTCGTAGCCAAACACACGTAAATGCTCATAACATGGTGCCCTGCCTGTCAAGAAGTCAAATGGCACTCTACCATTCAAAGATCTCCTGGGTGACCTGTTAAGCAAGTATGCAGCTGTCTTACATGCCTCAGCCCAATAGCATTCGGTAAGACCTGCATACCGTAGCATGCTACAAATCCTGTCCAATAGAATCCGATTTATGCCTTCTGCCAAGGCATCGTGAGCAGAAAGATGAGGAGTGGTTAACACCCTCCTGATACCAAGTGTATCACATAGATGCTGAAATGTAGGAGAGGTAAACTCTGCATCACCATTAGTCATCAAGCTCAATAGCTTCTTTCCTGACTGATTTTCAGCATTACCTAAGAAGCGCTGAAATGTATCATATACATCATGCTTCTACTGAATCGGATATACCCATATGTACTTTGTAGCAGCATCAATAAATGTCACAAAGTAAGAGGCGCCACCCAGTGAAACGGTAGGCATAGGCCCACAAACTGCACTATGAACCAACTGCAATGGCTCAAGATACCTCTCACTGATTGTCTTCCTTACAAAGGAGGATCTTGACTGCTGACCATCATCACAATCATGACATAAAATTTGAGAGACATCCATAACAGGAATGTATCTCAATGTTGTAAGGGCTTCCATACTTGCAGTAGACATATGTCCAAGTCTGGCATACCATAAACTAGCTAATGGCTGCTTACTAATCATAAGCATCTTATCCTGGACACCTGATACATGCAATGCATAAGAGAATCCAAACCGTGATCCCCTAGCCATAACCAGATTGCCTCTAGCAATCTTCCATGCACGATCACCCAAAGAGACATGATAACCTACCTCAACCAACTGTCCAGTACTGATCTTGCTCGTAGCAAGTCTTGGTATATGTCTAACCCTTTGTAGAACAAGAATAGAGCCACTAGGCATAACAAGGTGGATATCCCCATAACCATAGACATCCATAGAATGATCAATGCCCATCAAACCACTCTCCGTAATGCATTCCTGATATGCACTGAACCATGACCTATGAGGGGTCATATGACATGAAGCACATGGATCTAACATCCAATCACCAAGAATGGGTACATCAGTGGCCAAGAAGGAGGTGTCAAACATAGACAAAAGAATGCCTTCATCACTGCTACTGTCAGTGGAAACCCTGGCATCGATGCCTTGAAGCTCAACATGCTTCTTCTCCTTCTTCCTGTCATTCTTAACCTTGCTCTTCTTCTTGTATTTTCTCAGCCATTTCCAGCAATACTTTTTCATGTGGCCATACTTTCCACAATAGAAACATCTAACACAAGTCCGAGAGCTAGACTTGCTCTTGGAATTCCCCCTTGAACATGACTTGTTTCTACCAATTGACCGACCTTTGGAGTGCATATCAAGGCTGTATTTCAGCCCATCAGGACATTTCAGCCCATCATGCTGTAACATAACACTATCATGGTCATACATCTGGCATATACGAGTATAAAACTCATATGCATGGTAGTGTACACCCTGTACACCATCCTATACCTGCAAGTAGACTGACTTTGAGAGTGATGCCTGAATGATAGAGCATGCTTGCTCATCCATGTTATCCCAATCACTCTGTTTAATGCTATTAGGCTTGATACCTTTGCATTGAATGGGCTTATGCTGCCTCTTCTGCACTAACACATCATAAATCTGCTCTTTCCAATACTGAAAGTTTGATCCATCCAACCTCTCAATATCAAAGAGGGCACTACCAGCTGTAGATGCCATATCTGTGGCACAATAGCTCACAACCAAAGAGCAGTATAGTGCAATAGGCAACCCAAATGACCAAAAATATAGTGTTGTCCAGACCAATCAGGTCTCCAAATAAACTGGCTGATCCAATGCTCAAAAGCACTCAGCCATAAAGAGGCATAAACAAGAATATATGCAGCTCAGTAACTTGCCAATACCTGGCAATCCAAGTAAGAAATGCACTGAAACAAATAAGCAATGCCTGCTCAACCAATGGCGATAGGAGCCCAGCTCAACTGTCCATAAACATCAGTGCGGCATCCACCAATGCATCGAAATGGCATTTACTGCATCACCAATGCATCACCTCAGGCGCGCAATCCTTTGGCAACAAAATCAAGCATTCACCACTTGCCAAATGTGCCAAAGTGACTTGCCAAAATGCCAATAATGCCCTTGGACTGAAGTGAGATCCCAATCACTTTCTGTAATTTACTGTGAGTTCCCAATTCACTGTTGTGCAAGAGAAATTCCTACAACAATATCTCACAGCCACTTTGGGCAAAATAACATGCTGTCCCTGTCTTTGAACAGCGATATCTTTTCATTGAAAGACCGGATGCCAAAGCTGTAAACAGCAAAGTTGTAGCTCGTAAAAAGATCTACAACTTGTCAGTTGACCTCAAGAGCCAAATCCTTCTGGATTCTCAGATATTCTCACCTGAAAAACAGCTTCCTGCACATTGGTCACAAATAGACAGTAGACTGCAACTTTTTGTGGTCTTGCAAAGGCTCTAACTCCTGCAGCTTATACCAGATCAACTTGCTTCCAAAAGCAAAGTTGTAGTATGTTCAGTGAACTACAACTTTCCAGTTCGGCACAAAGTGCAATTCCACACCAGGAAAGAGATATTCAGTCCTGAAAATGACTGTTCTGTCATTAAAAAAAAAAAAAAAAAAACAGCAGCAACTATTCAATGACCTGTGAGTCAAGAATATCAATAATTTTCTCGTGGGCTTCAAAGCATAACCAGATATTGAACATCCAATTTCTGAGCAAAATACTTGCATATACTGTGGCATCCAATGCATAAACCGCTTTCTAGAAATTTCATACCAGAGAATAAAAAAATGCCTTTCAAGAGTCCCCAAAATGCATTTACTGCATGTATATGGCCTCATTATATTGGCATTCAAGTGAACATCAAATTGTATGCATTTGCCACTCACTTATGCATCCAAAATGCATCACCAATGGCATATACCAAGTGACATTTACTGCATCATTTTGCCAAAATGCATCAACTTGCCAAAGTGTATCAACATGTATGCATTTGCCAATATACAGTCTGCAAAATGGCTGTCTGCACACTGATCATGAACTGTCCCTATTTTGGTCAGTAAATAACTCTGTACTGTAAACTCGGATGACCGAGCTATTAACAGAGAAAACGTAGCCCTTCCAAAGTTCTCCGACTCCTCTGTTGGGCACCGAGCCTAAATCCTTATGGATTTGCAAATACTTGCTGTCGAAAATGGCATTCTGATCACTTTTACTGTATGAAATACTGTCAGATTTCCAGACTAAAAACAAAGAACTCACTCTTTTTCTCCAAAGTGGATGTTGTTGCTATCACTGGGCTACTCTTCCTTTGCTCACGGAAAGGAGAAGGGTATGGAGAGAAAGAGACTCCTATCTACTCTATCTAAGAGCTCGCAGTGGCTCACGAGCCATTTGCAGCAGCTGCATCTACAAAGAGCTTCTTCAATGACTGCTAGGCCTCAAATAATGATGAGCAATGCCTAGGCTCCTCCAACTGAGCGTCGACTCTTACAATGGCCTCAGATGCCATAGCTCGACTCTCCAACTCCAACGGATTCAACCGGCTCCAAGTTCGCCAGGCCACTCCAACTGCTCTACGACTCTAGAAGCCTTTCACGACTGTGCCCAAAGCTCCAAGCACATACGCTTCAACCACAGCTCCTCCACAGCTCCAACAATATCCACTCGTGAGTTGCGAAACACCAATGTCAATGATCTCCAGCAAGTATCTACGAAGCAATGCCTCCATCAACGAGGCAACGAAGCTCCCAAATGATGTCTTCTCCAACCACTCCTACTCACGGCTCTACAACAGTGTCCTGGAACACACGCTCATGGGTACCTCAACAGCCTGGGCTCCCTCGATGGCTCCATTGAACTCTCTCCTCAGGCTCTTCTCCTCGAGCTCCCGGAGCTCAAATCAGTAGATAAGCATAGCTATGGCTGCCCCGTCTTCTCCACGAGAGACATCGATCCAAAGCTCCTTCAATGCTTGATTCGCACACACCACAAGCCCTCGCGAAGATCCCCGCAGATCGAACACCACGATCTGCTCTGATACCAGTTGTGGGAGAGGAGAGCAGACACAAAGGAGTAAGGAGACACCAAAATGTGTTGGAGCAAAAGCTACTCCAGCTTATTCCTCTATCATATATATATGAGTATACATGGGCACTGTACAAGTGGGTGGGCACACTGCCCTTTACCCCAACAGACAATGAGGTAGCTCTCTAGGCCAAGAAGGATTCAAAGAGCAACCATAGTGGAGCAAGTTGCAGTAGCCATGGTGAGGGTTGATTTTTCGAAACACTTTTGGAAGTTCAAAGAGTAAGCTATAAGACATTGCAACAAGATTAGGATAGCGATGTGCACAAGCTTGTCGTGTCTTTTAATAGTTTTGTAAAGCAATCTGTCATCCTGAGAGATTTCCAAACTAGAGTGGAAGTCTTGGAAATGGCCCATGTTGATGTTTTTTAGTAATTTAAGCAGCTTCAACAAATGGTGAGGGATTCAAATGAAGCTATTGAATAGAGTGAGAAAAGAATGGAGAAGATGAAGCAGAACATCCAAACCCTTAGGATGAGGGAGGAAGGAATCAAGAACCAACTTCGTTATGTACATAGCAAGACTATGGTATTGAGGGCCTCAATAGTTAAATCAAATGCATATCCTGCTATGTGGCACGGTTTGAAATGCATGGTCTACCATACCCCCATCATAGATGACTACATGATCTGATGGCATGTGTGCTACCACCCTATGCACATTTTTTGCTTTGGGTGTTTGTGTATGCAAGATCTACTTTCTCGTTGTAGATACCTATAGCAGGTAGGCACATTTGATTTGTCCATGACCTAGGCAATGGAACTTCGTTATGTACATAGCAAGACTATGGTATTGAGGGCCTCAATAGTTAAATCAAATGCATATCCTGCTATGTAGCACGGTTTGAAATGCATGGTCTACCATACCCCCATCATAGATGACTGCATGATCTGATGGCATGTGTGCTACCACCCTATGCACATTTTTTGCTTTGGGTGTTTGTATATGCAAGATCACTCTATAGAGAATGCCATTTTCCATTGCCTAGGTGATGGACAAATCAAATGTGCCTACCTGCTATAGGTATCTACAACGAGAAAGTAGATCTTGTATGCTCAATTTTCCATTCGGCCAAAAAATGCAAAAAGACAAGGAGATCAAATTAAAGAAGGCCAAGACCAAGCCTGACTACAAGGAAAAAGAGCCTGAAGAGAGGAACTAGCCCCCTTTAGGAAAGTAGCAAGAAGGGCCGAGCCTATAGCCAGGAATCTGAAATCAACGAAAGAGGAAGGGGTATGAAGAGCGGGACTGGGCCCATGAAGCAAGGAACTAGCCCCATTCTGGAAAGGAGTAAGGAGGGCCAAGCCTGCAATCACGGATCTCAAAAAGGCAACCTGCTCAAAGCAATGTGGAACCAACCCCTTGAAGGAAAGGAGTCCTTGAGATGTTGTCTGAAGGAAAGGAGTCTTTGAGATATAATCTATGTAATTTGTGATAATATTTTGAATTGTTAATCTTCTTTAAAGTTTACTTGGGCAATGTTTTCTCAACTATGTGACTACATAATGTCCTTTGACATGCCAAGGACCACAATGTGGGATGAAAGATTTTGATTGGACAACTAATGTGAGATGAAGGATTTCGATTAGACAACTAATGTGAGACAAAAGAATTTGATTAGACAACTAATGTGAGACAAAAGATTTTGATTAGACAACTAACATGAGACTTTCTCCTTATTTAAGTGTAGTGTAGACACAACTAAGAGCCCATTTGAAATCTAGCCCCAAAACTCTATACACTGATCCACCTATTGCGAATCTATGGCATACCCAAAAGACTTTGGAATGATTTTGTTCTATATGAAAATGATGTTAGATGAGCTCCTCTTAGAAACAGACATAGAGAAAAAGGAGGAAAATAGCTATAAGGAGCACATGCTATGATGGTGGGTGTATTACTTGGAGTCGGCAAAGACCATGAATATTGATTTCCCTAGCTATTGCTTTTCTTGCTCCTTTAAGGTACTTGTCAAGCTCATGATGTAGGTTTCTTTGGGCAAGACATGATGGAGGCACGAAGTTGTATAGAGGACAAAGGCCAAGATGAAGAGGACCCCAAGTGAAACAAAGAGTTACTATGGGCATATAAGTCAACAAAGTCAAGCAAGCAGTGTGTGATCCGAGTGTGTGAAGAGGTCTGCGATAGTACATTAGACTAGCCTAAAGAGCTGGGAGATGCTTACTATAGAGAGGTTCATAAGATAGTTGGGAGTTTGGAATTTCCTTGACCCACAAAATCTCATTGTATTTTGAAAAAGTAAAAATCTTGCAGACATTTTTTGGACTTATGGGCTTTCTCATGGTGCTCGTAATACCTGATTTTGTGTCAACCCACTTCCATGTCAGTACTTATATGTTTTAAGTATCTCGGTGATTGAAATTGGACGATTAAAGATAACCAGTATAAAGGGGACTATTTTAGTATAGCATTGTGTAGCAGATTCTAGGATAGCATAGCAGTAGTGTAGGGATAGCATGGTAATAGACATGCAAGATAAGTGAGTGCATGGTAATAGACGTGCAAGATAAGTGAGCGCCATCATGGTGGTTGGTTGCACTAGGATATTAACAACCACTAGTATGGTGGTTTGCTTCTATTATTACAAGATGAATGGATTTGTGGGTTCGTTATGGGAAACCAGTGTGGTGGTTGTTGGGATATACTAAAAACAAGTATGGGATTTATCGTTTGGGATTTACAAAAACAATTTAATAAAACCAGCCCGGTGGTTTTTGGGATATACTTAAAATAAGCATGGGATTTATCATTGGAATTTGCAAAACCCATTTAATAAAACGAGCACGGTGGTTGTTTGGGATATACTAAAAAGCATGGGATTTATCATTTGGGATTTACAAAAAAAAGTGTGGTGGCTAGTTTGGGATTTACTAAAAGAAGCATATTCCAAATACATTTTCCATTTTCTAGGATACGTGGAATATTGTTTCCTTGCAATGAGAATACATTTTCCTAGTACTATCTCAGTTGCCCTCATCCACTGCTCCAAGATACCCCAAGATGTGCTCATGCATGTCTAAATCCAATTTGAAGACACTCTTTCCCTTCTATCATTGTGGCATGGGTTGCATCTGGAACTTAATAACTCTTACTAGATGAGAGTACACAAATATTTGTGGACTCTTATATAGCAGTTCATAATTACCGCCTCTCTTGTATGTTTATTAGTACCAAAAAGGTCCGACTAGTACATCCCAGTTATCATTGCTCCCCAATTATCCTTAAATGCTTCCTCAACCTTATGCTTAGGCTTGTGCACTGCAATAGAAAGTATGGGTCATCTTCCCTAGTCTCCCCAGATGCTGTGAGAACTTCAAAGTTATCCCCCTCTTCCAGACAGTTAGTGAGGTTGTCGAAAGTCTACCCAAACTATGGCGAGTCATTTGCCTCTCTATTGTTTGTCACTCCACATGAATGTAGAGGAAAAACTTGAACTTGCTTCCATGTCTTCACAGTTGCAATGTTCTCACAATCTTCATAATCCCCTATGATGTATGCACTGGAAAAAAAAAAAGTTTTGTTGCTTTAATCAATCAATGGTTGTTTGAAAAGCCCCATATGTTGCGTAGACCTCGAACTCCTTTAATTTCCTTGCAATCATGCCGGCTTCTCCTTTGCACTTCATCCACTTTCACTTCATGGAACACTCTACGTACTATAGTATTCTTAAGCTTTGTTTACTGTATTTTGAATGCATGCCTCTAGAGAGGTTGGTTGTAAGCCGTGTTACAGCATCATGGGCATCATTGAGTTTTTCTTGAGGGCATGTTAATTGCTATTTAAATAGATCTCTAGAGTGCCATGTACAAGTTAGCACGTTTTAAGGTTTTCTTTGTCCTGATAAAACTTAAAAATTTTAAGATTCGTTTGGGATTTTTGGAATTAAATACTATTTCAATGTCTTTTTAAAATACAAAACTATCCCATATCTAAAACAATTATTTTAAATTTTCATTATTACAAAATCTTCCTTGCAAGCTTATGTCATTCCATTACCCATTGCATCTCAATTCTGGTTATGTAAGAAATTATGCATTTTCCCATGAACATCAAATTTAAATGGGAAATATCATACCACTTGGATATCCCGGTAATGAGAATATAGGTTTCTAGTATCCAAGCATTGCTATATGTTATCATATGAGCTTGTTGATGGTATTTTTTATAAGAACCAATCCCTCATAAACTAAGTAAGAAAAAATACAACTATTATGGCTAACCTACAAATACAAGTATTTATTTGAAATATTGAATCAATTTACAAGCTCCTCATGAAGTACTTAGACTTTTTAGTTATTTATTAGCTTGATGACATTAGTTATGTTATCTGGAATCTCCCAAGTATGGAAAAAGTTTTAAAGGGGGGAAAATATTAAGCCTTGGACCAATATTAAAAAAACATTAAATAATATATTCTATCCATATCCTTCTTTAGGCATTTTTAGCTTCCATATGGGATTTCAAGTTTCCTCGTGGGAATTCAAGTTTCCCAAGGGATCTCCTCCTTTTTGCATTATCTCTTGCATGGTAGTTAGAACTCTCTTATGGAACTAAACCTCTTGATAAAAGAAATTTCTTAAATAATATGTCCTATCCATATCCATTTTAAAGAATTTCTAGATTCCATCTGGGACTTCAAGCTCCCTCATGGGATTTCAAATTTTCTCATGAGATTTTCTCCTTTTTGTGTCATCTCTTGCATGGTAGTTAGAACTCCTTATGGAAATAAACCAGTAGCCCTTGATGGTCTAAATCAATATCCCACCTAACTACTTGAAGTCTTAAACATGACATTTGAATCAATATCTTGCATGAATATGTGAAGGATTGAACATGAAATTTGAAGTCCCATATATGACATCTTAAACATGACATTTAAATGAATACCTCATGTGAATATTTGAAGTCTTAAACATGAATTTGAATCAATATCCCACTTGAATATTTCAAACCTTAAACATGACATTTGAATCAATATCCCATGTGAATATTTGAAGCCTTCAACCCATAGCTCATGTGAATATTTGAAGTCTTTAACCAATAGCACTTCAAGGAATAAATCGATATCATGCATGAGTAGTTGAAATCTTGTTGAACATGGCATTTGAAGTCCCACATATGAGTTGGGTACTCCCATACAGGAGTGGATCAATATCCCACATAGAATATTTGGAGTCCTAAACATCAATTTAAAGTCCCATATACAAGTTTGAAAGTCCACTTTGGGAGTGAATCAATATCCCACATGGAATATTTGAATTTTCGAATGGGATATTCAAAGTTATTAGGAATCTTGTTGAAAATGACATTAGAAGTCCCATATATGAGTTTGGTACTCCCATATAAGAGTGGATCAATATCCCAAATGGAATATTTGAAGTCCTAAACATCATGTTTAAAGTCCCAAGTACAAGTTTAGAAGTCCACTTTAGGAGATAATCAATATCCCACATGCAATATTTGAATTTCCAAATAGTATATTTCAAGTCCTCTATAGGAATTTGGAGATTCCTTATGGAATCTGAAGTCCCACATAGGAGTTTTAGGGTCCTCTATGGGATTTTAAGTCCCACATAGGAGTTTTGGAGTCTCGTATGAGATGTGATCCATGTCCTACAAGGGATTTAAAGTTGCAATATATAGGAGTTCAGGATCCCTCATGGGATTTGAAATCCCACATAGGAGTCTTGGGGTTCCTTATGAGATTTGATCCATGTCCCTCAAGGGATTTTAAGTCCCATAGAGAAGTTTGCATGTCCCTTACGAGACTTGATCATATCCCATAAGGGATTTGAAAAGTCCCTTACCAAGGTAGCAAGTTTTCAAGTATTCTTTGACTTGATAAGAAATAACACTTTTAATGAAATAATTCAGGATGTATGGAATTAAATACAATTAAAAAGACTTTTTGAAAAAACAATGTTTTAAAGAAAACCTTGAGTTTAGTAGCTTGCTCTGCTTCACACCATTACTAAGCAAGGAGCTATACGATGGCTACAACCAAGATGTGGAGCTTTCATATAGCAAAGCCTCTTTGTCAAAGGTGTGCACTATTGTATCTAAATATTTTGCAGGATATCTTACTTTACACTTTCTTCCTTGGATAAGCACTATGTAATTCAAATAAATTATTAGATAGGTAAGTTTTTGAAGTAGGCATGATGATGGTGCTTACCAATTTCAATGGGTCTGACGTTGAGATGGACTTCACTTGCTTGGATGAAACACTATGTAATTCACATAAATTTTAAGATTTTGCAATATCTTTCTTTATGCTTTCTTGTTTAGAGGAAACATTATCAGATATTAGAGACATAAGTTATCAAAGTATATTGAATAGTATTTAGATAATAGAACAAAATGGCTTGGAAACTAGGCAAGATCCACCTCTAGATATGGTGGAATGATTGCTGAAGATATTGGCTTCAATGTGTAGTAGATTTGGGCATATCTTTATGCTTGATAGACATCCTCCATTGGAATCATGTGTGCCTATAACAAGCTTCAATTGATCTCTAAAAATGAGGGGAGTATCCCTTTATAAAGTGTATGCTACCCTACCCTAGGGGCAGTAAGAATTGGCCAGCCCTCCAGTAGTAGGTTATCAAACCCCTTTCGATGAGGTATCCTATAAGAAAGTGATGATTTTTTCCCCGCTTTAGGGGCCCACTAGCCCTATCAAGGGCCGGTTTAAGGTGGACCCTTATGGGACTGCTAGATCCAACCCCATGAAGGATGAAGACAAAAGGGAAAAAGATAAAATACCCTCCCTTGGCCTGACTCAAATGCTCTCCCTCTAATCTAAAATGAAATACAAAATACCCTCCCCTTGCAGCCCTCACTCATGTCACTAAACTACACCCCCTTCTATTACCCTTCTCCCTTCCACTCACTGCATCTTTGTAGCTCCATGTAGGGATCCATCATAAGGGTAGAATAGATTGACAAAGGGAATTTTGAATTTAGTGGTTGTACACCTTCGAGAATTCCATATTTATCTTCAGGACAATGAATATTTAAGCTTGGGTATACTATGCCTATCACTATAGTATAGTATGTGGAAGAGATGCATTGCATGGCATCATATTTATGATCAATTTTATACCATAAACATTGATATTTCGTGGACCCTAGCTCGAATATGACATTAATGACCATTGTGCCATGCACATTCATCTCATTGATGTGAAATGCTTATTAACAAGGATGTGCATGCTTTACACATTCTTGGGTCACAATCCAATAGGAGCCTCGCTTTGAAAAAAAATATTCCTCCCATCATCAGCATGGTAGAAGCTCCAACCAAAAAAGTGGAGTGAACCCTGTCATATCCGTGATAGCAGATGCATGTCTATACTTGATATGCAATGTAAGCATATTTTTCATAACTTTTACATGTTAAACGATGAGATTGAGATGGTCACACAGTTCAAGATTAAAATATAGTAGTTTCATAAGAGCATGATATCTCGAAATGGGAGGCATTTGAGATACAATTATCAAGTGCAATAAATGGTAAGAGAGCTAATAGGAACATCCTTATAATAGGAAGCAAAATGATGGATTCTCATGAGAGTACTAAGATGGTAGCATTATGCCCAAAAATATACTATCTATAATGATAATATGAGGACCATTTGACGATTCAGTGTTTAAGAATAGGAACCCAGATGCCTTGCTAATGTTACATGTATGCCATATCATCATCATGTATGACAAAAGACCATGCATTTGATGGTGTCTTTGAGCACATAATGTCACATGTATGTGGCATTGTTGTCATATATGACAAAAGACATTTGTTCACACCCACTTTAGCATGGGTTTGATTTTATTTATCTATGCAATAGATGTGATTCCATAGTTTCTATCTATAACAAAAAAATGTAGGATACGTATGAGGCATTTCATGAAGGTTCCATGAATAATCATAAGGAAAATAAACTCTAGCATGTGATAACGTATGCAATTGAATATGGAGTTGAACCTTTAAGCCTATATGATACTAATTTTTCCTTTTTAATATTACAAACTTGTACGAATACATTGTGAGCAAAAGGTTAACTGTGGAAGCGAGTTTATATCAACACGGTAAGTCTATAAAAGTATGTGTACAAGGTTGACAAAGCTTTCATATGAACAGTTTTGTTGGTTGCAAAAACCTTGTATAAGTATCTCCAATAACATTTACATATAACAATGAGCACTAGTGGTTGAATCATCCTCCACATGGGTAAAAGCTAGTTAACTCTAACACTTTTTGTGCTAATTAGCAGTGTTATGCTAACTTCAATTATTTCCACATGGCATATATGTAAATTGTGCAACGAATAGTTCTTATGGTGTATTTGTGTATATGGTATGCTTAGTCTTGTAGCCTATTTAAGGCTCCTATAGTAGTCATATTGTCCCTAGTCTTTGCTCTAGTCTACCTATCCACTCTTAGCCCATCTTAGCCCAACTACACTATTCCACTTGCATCTACTCAAGCACCTGTCCAAGTTTACAATACCTATCTATGCATATCACTAGGCCCATTGTTGGACTTGTTGCACACTTATTTCAAACTTTTAATTAATTTCAAATTTTTTAATTTAATTTACAATGAGCCATCTTATTAGTTCATAATCAAGCTTTCCTTTTACATGTTATATCTTTGCAAGAAGATTCTACTCAATTGGATCCATCAACTTTTGTAGGAAAAGGGTTGCATTATGTGGGCTATTTCTTCCAAGTTCCATGATTGTAAGAGCATTTTCTTTGAGTTGAGGACTTTCCAATGACTCTTCTTGTCATTGATTGATTGTTGTATAAGGAGGCATATAATTGTACCATCATTTGTATAGATTGTCTAAAGATGCCTAAGAAAGGCCTCCAATGACATTGCATAAGTCTATGCATGCTATAGTATTATTTTCACCTAAATGTGTCCCATTCTTAAGAGTGCACATGATATTTTCTTAATATGATACCAAATATGTAAGAACCATTGAAGAAAAATGAATATATTTCAATTATCAGATATGAACACATAGTTTTAGATTGATTAAACATGGTTTTAGATCGAACACCTTGCTTTGGTTGGATGGGTCCATTGAAGCTTAAGTGAAAAACATTAGTTGAGTCCAATATTAATATCTTAAAGCTAGTATATGCGTATGACTAGAGGTATTCTCCCTTGATTGTGGAGCACCATTGTGATCCATCACATGGCTTCCCTTAATGTATTTGTATCCAATTGGTAATGATGGAATAAATTTTGTGCTTGGCTGTGAAAGAGGAGAACCTTAGTGGTATTTGTATTAAAAACTTACTCGGGGATTCTAAAAGCCTCTATTTTTTATGTATTAGAGGTAGTAAAGAAGAGATCTAGGCTATGAAGGCTCTTTGTATTTGAATGGAGAAATTATAACACAAACATTCACATTCTCATCCTTGCAAGATACTATGTCATAAATAAAATTTTGCATTCATCTATGGTTTAAATTTGGATGCGTTGTTAATGCGATATGTGTTAATGTTGCTTTGAATTGTAGAGTATTAAATATAGCACCTCCAAGTTTGTTGTGTAGAGAGTTTTTGTAGAATGGAAACTCGTCCCTTTAGCTCCACTTGTATCCAAAGTGGTTGCTAAATTATGACCACTGACTAATTTGTGAAGCATATATTGCGACAAACTCAATTATCTCCCTTGCACAAGGCATTGCACAACATCCATCTACCATGTCAATCCAAGGTGGTTGAAGCTCATGTTTCACAAGAATAACCACATGACTAAAGAAAGAGTGCACTTGGAATTAAAAATGATATAGCCAACAAAGTGCGATGTCCTGCCTGCATAAAATGTTGATCATGCTTTTTATGGGCCATTATATCTGGCTGCAATTTATTCATCAAGCATTTACAGATATTTATAGAGTCTATCTCACAAGAAAGCAATCAAGTTTGCATGTCCCTCTCGGAATATGATTTTGAGCAATGTGGAACCCTCCTCCTTTTCGTCCCACCTACGCACACACATGCGACTGGCGAGCACGCGCACACACATGCAGATACGCACCCTCTATGCACGCACACAGTATGTGATTATCTCTCTCTCTCTCTCACACACACACACACACACACACATACACACACACACACTCATGACACACACACAGGTTCCACAGTTCCACTATCCAGTACTCCATCTCGATGTCATTGTCGAATCGCCGAATCTCTCTTAGGTCTGCTTTGCAGCGGCCTTTACGGGAGCGCAGTTTTCCGAGGTAAAGACTTTTGAGGCTCGTTCTGCGCTCTAAGTTGGCTGCTTGTTGACTTTTTCCTTTTAAAAGGCTACAGTAATGGAGGTGAATAATGCCCACGTTATATGTTACTGGCAGACGGGACAATAATTCAATACGAAAGGTACTAAGCCGGTGGTGTGCATGAGTAGATAGGCGTTTGTGCGCTTGCTTTTTTACAAAAACAAAAATT